>NC_041215.1:91768319-91772604 GCF_002837175.3 Physeter macrocephalus | reverse complement strand
GCGCAGGCTCAGCGGCCATGGCTCACGGGCCCAGCCGCTCCGCGGCACGTGGGATCCTCCCAGACCGGGGCGCGAACCCGGTTCCCCTGCATCGGCAGGCGGACGCGCAACCACTGCGCCACCAGGGATTGGCTTGTATTTATAAAATTAGAATTCTATTAGATTAACTCATATCCACTACAGTAGTTTCATAAAGATCAATGATATTCCTTTAACTTTTTTTATTATTCTTATTGCTATATTCTATTCTTCCTGGCAAAAGACCTTGGAAATTCAATAGCATCATTGCACGTGAAATTTTTAATCTAATTATCAAGTCTCTTCCTTAACTGGGAAGGGGGCCAGAGGATGAGGAGGCAAAGAGGATGAGGAAGATGAGGAGCAGGAAGAGGAGGTGAAGGTAGAGGCAGCTAGTAGACTCAGCAATAGTAAAATGTAATGTCTTTGGATCCAAGAGGACACAGAGTAATATTCCTAGGGACCATGATAACTACTCACTAACAAATTATTCTTTGAACTTGTAAGATTAACTTTGTCCTAAGGACCAAGTCCTTCTTTATGTATGCTGAAATATCTGCTCCAAAATTCAAAGAAAGTCAGTGGCAAGTAAAATTAGGAGTGTTTCAAAATGTATTTTTAAACAAAACATGAGGGGTTTTTTTTACAATTACAATAGTCAGTACTATAATATAGCATCTGTAAAACTTTAAATTTAAAAACTAATATTGCAGAAATGTAGACTTCTTTAAACTGATACTAAGTTTGAGATTCTTCTTTGATATAAAACTACTGATATATATCATTTGTTAATAGATTTCTAAAAGCAAGTGAAACATTTTGAAACTGTCTGACAACTACAAACTACACGTGTATAATACCAAGAAGAGGCAAGCCCTATTTTAACATTTAGGGTGAACAGATCAGGTTACCAACTTACCTTGAGGGATTACTTTTGAAGTTTCTCAGGGTAGGGGCGGAGTAAGAAATAGTGTACCACCGACTAGGCACCATCAGACCTAAGAGCTCTGAGTATAAGCACTCCACCCACAAACAGCTGCATGGCCCAATTTAAGCATGTGATTTTGAGAGGGAAATGTTGGGAAAAAACAGAGTCAGAGATTGCACAATTCAGGAGATTTTTGCCAAAGTGCTCCCCAGCTTGCCTGAGACACCCTGGATCTGGCTCTCAGACATGCTGAAAGGGCTTTCCTTGATCTCCACAAAGCCAGAAGCAAGGCCGCTGTAGCAGCCAACTGATTCTCCTGGGTCACTCAGACCCAAGTTCAACAGCCTCGTAACATCTGGGCTACAGCAGAGAAAGATTCTTCTCTTTTTTGTTGTGTCCAACATAAGCACAGAACAAAACTAAACTAGCTAAATAATATTCTGTCTGCCTTTTGATACTTCCATGTTTGATTATCCTAAATAAAAATAGGGCAGGGTTTGCTTTTTAATCAAGTTGTAGTACTAGGCTCCCTTTTCTTTATATTGTGCTTTTCTTAAGAAAAAATTTTTAAGAAAAATTTCTCACAATAAAACATTAAATATACTTATTCAGTGGTAAACTAGTTGAAAAAATGGCTATAAATTTTAAAAATGGAATTCTTCAATGGTAAAACCTGATAAGATCAACAGAAAGTTAGAGGTAGAAACAGAATTATTAAAAACATCATTGTTCCCATGAAGATAAAAATGACCCTTTATGTTATACTCTCTATAGCAAAAGATACTTAATAGCTTCAATATATTTGATTTTTTCTTTTTTAATCTGGTTGTCAAGTCCTCTTCTCTAAACAAAGAGAGTGGCCATAGGGGAGAGAAAAGAACACAAAAAAAGGAAAAAAGGAAGAAAAAGAAAATGAAAAAAGAAGGTATAAAGCCATAATAAGATTTCCTTTCTTTAGTATCAGAGGGCCTGCAGAGAAGCTCCTGGGGATGATGACAGCACTTTGATAAAGTATGGTGTGTTTTAGGACTTTTGTGTTTGGTTCTTCATAAGCAATAGAGAAGACAATCAATGTATGACTATCAGAATTGTCCTGGGGTCCTAAGAGCAAAAATTCACACCCAACATAGTTTTTTCCAGCACAAATAGGTATATAAATATCACATATGCGAATTCCCTGGTGGTCCAGTGGTTAGGACTCAGTGCTTTCACTGCCGAGGGCCCGGGTTCAATCCCTGATCAGGGAACTAAGATCCCACAAGTCATGCGGCATGGCCAAAAATAAATAAATAAATAAATAGTTTAAAAAAAAAAAAAAAAGATGTCACATATGGCCGTAGTGTGGTTTATAATACAAAAATGCACTTTAAGACACTGATTTTCCAGTACCATTTTTACTTATTAACGCTGGTATTATCTTAAACATGAGTTTTCTCTGTCTGCACTTTGGCAGGGAACCAGCTTAATTCTCCTCTAATGGATGCCGGGATGATAGATACTTTAAGTTTCTTCAGCAATCTACAGCCTCTACCTGCTTGAATCCAAACTGGAAATGGCTCTTGTATTTGTATAGAACAACGACACTTCCTGTGTAACACAATTATCTTTCCCCTGGAGACAGCTATTTTAACATTTAATTACTTTATGCTAAGGGCATGTGCTTTATAATAGATTCACTAAATCCAGTAGTTGATCCACATGACATGGGTCTTCCTGATCATGGCCATAAGAAGATACAAGATATAGGGAGACACTGTCTCTAAGGTAACCAGAAGATTTAAAGGAGTCCAATAAAGATATTTGTGCATCCCATACAGTGGTTCACTAATAAATAATGACTTGTTCAATCAATGAAACCTTATGCAGTCACTGAAAATGAAGATTATAAAACGTACAAAAACCATGAAAATGTGTATTCTATAATATTAATTTTTAAGAAAAAGTTATATTCAAAATTAAAAGTACATATATATGTGCATTGTGTATGTGTGTGTATATACACATTTGATTGCAGTCTTGAAAATGTATGGAAAAACATACAGGGAGAGAAAACGAATCAAAATGTTCACAGTGGCTATGTCAATTTTGAAGACTATATATATTTTGAAGACTATATACTATTATTTTTTTTGTTCTCTCCAGAAGTTTTGATAATTCATTTTTTTTTAACCTTTTTGGAAAGAAGGAATGTGGAAACCATTGTGAAAAACTTCTCAAATTATTTTTCAACAAATCCAATATGGCTCATACAATAGGTTTTATCACATTGGTAGATATCTCTAGTAACTCTTTTTTTCTTTTTTAACATCTTTATTGGAGCATAACTGCTTTACAATGTTGTGTTAGTTTCTGCTTTATAACAAAGTGAATCAGTTATACATATACATATGTTCCCATATCTCTTCCCTCTTGCATCTCCCTCCCTCCCAGCCTCCCTATCCCACCCCTCTAGGTGGTCACAAACCACCGAGCTGATCTCCCTGTGATATGCGGCTGCTTCCCACTAGCTATCTATTTTACGTTTGGTACTGTATGTATGTCCATGCCACTCCCTCACTTTGTCACAGCTTACCCTTCCCCCTCCCCATATCCTCAAGTCCATTCTCTAGTAGCTCTGTGTCTTTATTCCTGTCTTACCCCTAGGTTCTTCATGACCTTGTTTTTTTCTTTTTAACTTCCATATATATGTGTTAGCATACAGTATTTGTTTTTCTCTTTCTGACTGACTTGACTCTGTATGACAGACTCTAGGTCCATCCATTTCACTACAAATATCTAAATTTCGTTTCTTTTTATGACTGAGTAATATTCCATTGTATATATGTGCCACATCTTCTTTATCCATTCACCTGTTGATGGACACTTAGTTTGATTCCATGTTCTGGCTATTGTAAATAGAGCTGCAGTGAACATTTTGGTACATGACTCTTTTTGAATTACGGTTTTCTCAAGGTATATGCCCAGTAGTGGGATTGCTGGGTCGTATAGTAATTCTATTTTTAGTTTTTTAAGGAACCTCCATACTGTTCTCCATAGTGGCTATATCAATTTACATTCCCACCAACAGTGCAAGAGTGTTCCCTTTTCTCCACACCCTCTCCAGCATTTATTGTTTCTAGATTTTTTGATGATTGCCATTCTGATCGGTGTGAGATGATATCTTACTGTAGTTTTGATTTGCATTTCTCTAATGATGATGTTGAGCATTCTTTCATGTGTTTGTTGGCAATCTGTATATACTTCTTCTCTGGATGTCTGTTTAGGTCTTCTGCCCATTTTTGGATTGGGTTGTTTGTTTTTTTGATATTGAGCTGCATGAGCTGCTTGTAAATTTTGGAG
>NC_041215.1:91765163-91766382 GCF_002837175.3 Physeter macrocephalus | reverse complement strand
TTGTATTTCTTCAGTGTCAGTTGTTACTTCTCCTTTTTCATTGCTAATTCTGTTGATTTGAGTCTTCTCCCTTTTTTTCTTGATAAGTCTGGCTAATGGTTTATCAATTTTATTTATCTTCTCAAAGAACCAGGTTTTAATTTTTTTGATCTTTGCTATTGTTTCCTTCATTTCTTTTTCCTTTATTTCAGATCTGTTCTTTATTAATACTTTCCTTCTGCTAACTTTGGGGATTTTTTGTTCTTTCTCTAATTGCTTTAGGTGCAAGGTTAGGTTGTTTATTTGAGATGTTTCCTGTTTCTTAAGGTAGGATTATATTGCTATAAACTTCCCTCTTAGAACTGCTTTTGCTGCATCCCATAGGTTTTGGGTCGTCATGTCTCCATTGTCATTTGTTTTTAGATATTTTTTTATTTCCTCTTTGATTTCTTCGGTGATCACTTGGTTATTAAGTAGTGTATTGTTTGGTCTCCTTGTGTTTTAATTTTTACAGATCTTTTCCTGTAATTGATTTCTAGTCTCATAGCATTGTGGTTGGAGAAGATACTTGATACGATTTCAATTTTCTTAAATTTACCAAGGCTAGATTTGTGACCCAAGATATGATCTAACCTGGAGAATGTTCCATGAGCACTTGAGAAAAATGTGTATTCTGTTGTTTTTGGATGGAATGTCCTATAAATATCAATTAAGTCCATCTTGTTTAATGTATCATTTAAAGCTTGTGTTTCCTTATTTATTTTCATTTTGGATGATCTGTCCATTGGTGAAAGTGGGGTGTTAAAGTCCCCTAATATTATTGTGTTACTGTCGATTTCCCCTTTTATGGCTGTTAGTATTTGCCTTATGTATTCAGGTGCTCCTATGTTGGGTGCATAAATATTTACAATTGTTATATCTTCTTCATGGATCGATCCCTTGATCATTATATAGTGTCCTTCTTTGTCTCTTGTTATAGTTTTTACTTTAAAGTCTATTTTGTCTGATATGAGAATTGCTACTCCAGCTTTCTTCTGATTTCCATTTGCATGGAATATCTTTTTCCATCCCCTCACTTTCAGTCTGTATGTGTCCCTAGGTCTGAAGTGGGTCTCTTGTAGACAGCATATATATGGGTCTCGTTTTTGTATCCATTCAGCCAGTCTGTGTCTTTTGGTGGGAGCATTTAATCCATTTACATTTAAGGTAATTATCAATATGTATGTTCCTATTACCATTT
>NC_041215.1:91718184-91764460 GCF_002837175.3 Physeter macrocephalus | reverse complement strand
TAATTTCATTTATTGTGTTGTTCATCATTGCTTGTTTCCTCTTTAGTTCTTCTAGGTCCTTGTTAAATGTTCCTTGCATTTTCTCTATTCTATTTCCAAAATTTTGGATCATCTTTACTATCATTATTCTGAATTCTTTTCAGGTAGACTGCCTATTTCCCCTTCATTTATTAGGTCTGGTGGGTTTTTACCTTGCTCATTCATCTGCTGTGTGTTTTTCTGTCTTCTCATTTTGCTTATCTTACTGTGTTTGGGGTCTCTTTTTCGCAGGCTGAAGCTTCGTAGTTCCCGTTGTTTTTGGTGTCTGTCCCCAGTGGCTAAGGTTGGTTCACAGGGTTGTGTAGGCTTCCTGGTGGAGGGGACTGGTGCCTGTGTTCTGGTGGATGAGGCTGGACCTTGTCTTTCTGGTGGGCAGGTCCACGTCTGGTGGTGTGTTTTGCGGTGTCTGTGTCCTTATTGTGGTTTTAGGCAGCCTCTCTGCTAATGGATGCGGCTGTGTTCCTGTCTTGCTAGTTGTTTGGCATAGGGTGTCCAGCACTGTAGCTTGCTGGTCGTTAAGTGAAGCTGGGTCTTGGTGTGAGGTGGAGATCTCTGAAAGATTTTTGCCGTTTGATATTACGTGGAGCTGGGAGGTCTGTTGTGGACCAATGTCCTGAAGTTGGCTCTTCCACCTCAGAGGCACAGCACTGACTCCTGGCTGGAGCACCAAGAGCCTTTCATCCACACGGGTCAGAATAAAAGGGAGAAAAAAAGAAAGAAAGAAAGAAAGAAAGAAAGAAAGAAAGAAAGAAAGAAAGAAAGAAAGAAAGAAAGAAAGAAAGAAAGAAAGAAAGAAAGAAAGAAAGAGAGAGAGAGAGAAAGAAAGAAAGAAAGAAAGAAAGAAAGAAAGAAAGAAAGAAAGAAAGAGAAAGAAAGAAAAAATAAAATAAGATAAAATAAAATAAAGTAATTAAAATAAAAAATAATTATTAAGAAAAAAAATTAAGTAAAAAAAGAAAAAGAAAATGGACACCCAGAAGCCTAGGGCAAATGTCGAAAGCAAAGCTATACAGACAGAATCTCACACAGAAGCATACACATACACACTCACAAAAAGAGGAAAAGGGGAAAAAATAATATATCTTGCTCCCAAAGTCCACCTCCTCAATTTGGGATGATTCGTTGTCTATTCAGGTATTCTGCAGATGCAGGGTACATCAAGTTGATTGTGGAGATTTAATCCGCTGCTTCTGAGGCTGCTGGGAGAAATTTCCCTTTCTCTTCTTTGTTCGCACAACTCCCGGGGTTCAGCTTTGGATTTGGCCCCACCTCTGCGTGTAGGTCGCCTGAGGACGTCTGTTCTTCGCTCAGACAGGACAGGGTTAAAGGAGCAGCTGATTCAGGGGCTCTGGCTCACTCAGGCCGGGAGGGAGGGAGGGATACTTGTGCGGGGCGAGCCTGTGGCGGCAGAGGCCGCCGTGACGTTGCACCAGCCTGAGGCGCACCGTGCGTTCTCCCGAGGAAGTTGTCCCTGGATCACGGGACCCTGGCAGTGGTGGGCTGCACAGGCTCCCGGGAGGGGAGGTGGGGATAGTGACCTGTGCTCGCACAAAGGCTTCTTGGTGGTTGCAGCAGCAGCCTTAGCGTCTCATGCCCGTCTCTGGGGTCCGCACTGATAGCCGCAGCTCGCGCCTGTCTCTGGAGCTCCTTTAAGAGCACTCTTAATCCCCTCTCCTCACACACCAGGAAACAAAGAGGCAAGAAAAAGCCTCTTGCCTCTTTGGCAGCTCCAGACTTTTTCCTGGACTCCCTCCAGCTAGCCGTGGTGCACTAGCCCCCTTCAGGCTGTGTTCCCACAGCCAACCCCAGTCCTCTCCCTGCGATCCGACCGAAGCCCGAGCCTCAGCTCCCAGCCCCTGCCCGCCCTGGTGGGTGAGCAGACAAGCCTCTCGGGCTGGTGAGTGCTGGTCGGCACCCATTCTCTGTGCGGGAATCTCTCCGCTTTGCCCTCCGCACCCCTGTGGCTGCGCTCTCCTCCGTGGCTCCAAAGCTTCCCCCCTCCGCCACCCGCAGTCTCCCCTGCGAAGGGGCTTCCCAGTGTGTGGAAACGTTTCCTCCTTCACAGCTCCCTCCCACTGGTGCAGGTCCTGTCCCTATTCTTTTGTCTCTGTTTTTTCTTTTGCGCTACCCAAGTACGTGGGGAATTTCTTGCCTTTTGGGAGGTCTGAGGTCTTCTGCTAGCGTTCAGTGGGTGTTCTGTAGGAGCAGTTCCACGTGTAGATGTATTTCTGATGTATCTGTGGGAAGAAGGTGATCTCCGCATCTTACTCTTCCGCCATCTTCTCAAATCTCTCAAGTTACTCTTAACAACAGATGTATACCCCAATTAAAATATACAAAATAAAATCCCTAAATGAAATGAGTATTTTAGTTTACAAGAGGCACAAATTCTTTATTTATAACAAAAGTTTAGCCACGAAATGGAAATTCCCTTTTCTTCTGAAATAAGAGAATACAATTGGAATTTTTAACATACATTGCAGATGGGAACAATTTTTAAATTATTAAGAAATGTTTAATTGTATGTTTTGAGAAATTGTGTTATTTCCTGACATAACTTTTTAATTTAACCATTATTTTCCCATTTTTAAAAAATGGGGGTCATCAGTCCAAAGTGAAGAAGATAAAATGGCTACTTTTATAGTTTTTAATGTTTAAGGATTTCTAAGCATTTTATGCTGAAGGCTAATTTCATATCTCCAGTTCTGTCTATAATACTATTAGATATCTCCAGTTCTGTCTGTAATATTATTAGCATAATATTCTCTTAGCACAGCTTTACCAGCTTGTAACCTGCCTGACACTTTTCCTGTATTTGTGCTCTGTTTAACACAAGCAAGCCCGAAGCTTCCTGTGTGATGGTGATAACATATGCCTGGCTTTGTTGTTGGCTGCTGGAGTGAAAGGGAAGACAGTGCCCTTTAACCTGTGCAAAGTAGAATAAGGCTTATCAGATCCTCCCCAGATATCATTAAAGGAAATGGGCTATGAAGGTTGCCTCTGTTAGGAAACATATATTTTAGAAAACTGTCACTGCTAATCTTTTTTGTTTGGGCACTAGAAAATTACTTCTACAAATTTCAGTCCTTGTAGACAACGAAACCATACCAAGACAAACTGAAGAAGGTAACAAGAAAAGCATAACAGGCAATAAATTTTCCTCTTGCAATCACTATGGCAAATGCTCTTTACCAAAAGAATTAACTCACTATGACTATTGGAAATTGAGTCTGAAATCCATTGTGTTTAAAAAGTAAGAACTAAGGCAAATTTTTATAAACTTGTTTATAAAATACAAATGTATAATTTTACTTATATTTAAGTTGCAGTGGTTTTTCCCAACTAAGTTTATTTAGTCTCTCAGGATATTCTATTAGGCAGAATATTGATGGTTGCACATTCAAATCTCCTTGCCCCGTCCCCATTTCCATCTTCACATACACAAGAAAATTGTTAGTCCTAATAAACAAAGTCAGTAAATTTGCAAGACAGAAAATCAACATACAAAAATCAATTGTGTTTCTTTCTACTAACAACAAGCAGTCTGAAAGGCAATTAAGAAAACAATCTATTTATAATATTATCAAAAAAGAATAAAACACTTAGGAATAAACTTAACCAAGGAGGCAAAAAACCTGTATACTGTATACTACAGAACATTGCCGAAAGAAATTAAAGTAGATGCAGATAAATAGAAAAAGATCCCATGTTCATGGATCAGAAGACATACATTGCTAAAATTTCCATCCTACCCAAAATTATCTACAGAGTCAATTCAATACCCATCAAAATCCCAATGGCATTTTTATAGAAATAGAAAAAACAATCCTCAAATTCATATGGAAACACAAAGGACTCCAAGTAACCAGAATAATCTTGAGAAAGAACAAATCAGATGCTTCCAACTTCATGATTTCAAAACGTATTGCAAAGCTACAGTAATCAAATAGCATGGTGCTGGCATAAAGACAGACATATAGATCAACAGAACAGAATAGAGAGCCCAGAAATAAACCCATGCATATACAGTCAACTGATCTTCAACAAAGGTGCCAAGAATACACAATGAGGAAAAAATAATTTTCAACAGTAGGTGTTGGGAAAATTAGATATCCATATGTGAAAAAATAAAGTTGGACCCTTATCTTACACAATACACAAATATCAACTCCAAATGGATTAAAGACTTAAACATAAGACCTAAATCTGTAAAACTCCTAGAAGAAAACATAGGGAAAAATCTTTGTGACATTGGTCTTGGCAATGATTTCTTGAATATGACACCAAAAGCACAGGCAACAAAAGCAAAAATACACAAGTGGGACTACATCAAACTAAAAAGCTTCTTCACAACAAAGGAAACAATCAACAAAATGAAAATACAACCTATGAAATGGAGGAAAATGTTTGCAAACCATCTATCTTATAAAGGGTTAATTGCTAAGCTACATAAGGAACTTCTAGAACCTGACAGCAAAAAATAAAATAAAATTAGTAACCTGATTTTAAAAATGGGCAAAAGATTTGAATAGATATTTCTCCAAAGAAGACATACAAATGGTCAACAAGTATATGAAAAGATGTTCAATATCACTTATCATCAGGGAAATGCAAATCAAAACCACAGTGAGATATCACCTCACATCTGACAGAATGGCTATTATCAAAAAAAAAAGGAAAGAAAAGAAAAGAAATCCAGAAAGCAGAAAATAATAAATGTTGATGAGGATGTGGAGAGAGAAAGACTTGTGCACTGTTGGTAGAAATGTAAAATGGTGTAGCCTATGGAGGACAATTTGAAAGTTCCTCAAAAAATTAAAAATAGAATTACCATATGCTCCAGCAATCCTACTTCTGTATACAGTATTTATCCAAAAGATCTGAAATCAGGATCTCAAAGAGGCATCTGTACGTCTGTATTCATTACAGCATTGCTCACAGTACCTAAAGTGGAAGCAACCTAAATGCCCATCAGTAGATTAATGGATAAAGAAAATGTGATATATGCATACAATGGAAAATTATTCAGCCATAAAAAAAGAAGGCAATCCTGTCATATGCTACAACATGGATAAACTTTAAGGACATTATGCTAAGTGAAATAAGCTAGTCACAGAAGAACAAATACTGTATAGTTCGACTTACATGAGGTATCTAAGTAGTCAAACTCATCAAAGCACAGAGTAGAATGGCGGTTTCCAGGAGCTGGGGGGAGGGAGAACTGTGAAGTTGCTATTTGATGGGTATAAATTTTCAGTTTTACAGGATGAAAAAGTTTTAGAGATCTGTACAATAGTGTGCTTATAGTTAGCATTACTGTACTGTAGACTTAAATTTTTGAGAGGGTAAAAAAATACTGTACTTGGGTAGCACACAGATCATTTTGCTTAATGATATGTTTGCAATCCAAAGTTGTCATTCAAGAAATAATCATCAGAATAGCATTTTTATCAGTTTGTTCAATTTTTTCATAAGAATTACTCAGGTAAAATATCCTCTGTGTCATGTAATGTATAGTACTCAACAAATTTTGACCATCTTACGAGTGTCAAATAATAGCACAGCCCTTTTTTATTGGAAAGCTCCTACAATTGATACATCACTCCACTCCCTGCTCTGAAATTCCAGAACACTTTAAAATTCTGAGCCCAAATCTGGCACACATCCATTCTAAGAATTTCTAGATTTTCAACATGATCTGGTTATTTATAGATCCTATTCTGTCCATCCTTGCACTGTTTCTGTAATCCAGATCTCTTACCTCCAGGTAGAGATGGCTTTGTTAAAATGTTACCCTGTCTATATTTTGCATTTTATATAAATAACTTCAATGTCCTGTTGGTAAAACTCTGTAGTCTCTACACTCAGCCTCTGTTTTCCCAACATTTAGTAAAGGATTTTGTTTGTTTGTTTGTTTGTTTAATGAACAAACAGCTCATGTAAAAAGGTAGAAAAAGGACTTCCCTGATGGTGCAGTGGTTAAGAATCTGCCTGCCAAGACAGGGGACACGGGTTTGATCCCTGGTCTGGGAATATCCCACATGACGCAGAGGAACTAAGCCCACGCACAACAACTACTGACCCTGTTCTCTAGAGCCTGCGAACCACAACTGCTGAAGCCCATGCGCCTAGAGCCTATGCTCTGCAACAAGAGAAGCCACCACAATGAGAAGCCCACCCACCACCATGAAGAGTAGCCCCTACTCCCCGCAACTAGAGAAAGTCCACTCACAGCAACGAAGATCCAACGCAGCCAAAAGTTAATTAATTAATTAATTTTTTAATTAATTAATTAATTTAAAAATAAACTCATCTTTTAAAAAAAGGTAGAAAAGAAGGAATATGATGAATCTCACATATCCCCAAAGCATGAAGAATACATAGATCTATGGAAAGCCAAACCTAGAAACTGGAAAGTTATTAACATAAGGTTGTTCTCCATATCTCTGCTTTTCTCATTGCTTAGAAATGTGGGCCTTGAGTCACACTACCTAAGTCTAAAATCTTGTTCCACCATTTGCTAGCTATATGACTTTAGATTAACTATTTATTATATCTAAGTCTTATTTTCCCCATCTAAAAAATGGGAACAAAAAAGTACCTCTCTAATAAAGATATGGTGACATTAGAGATGTAAAGTTCTTAGAATAATACTTGTAGTTATGTAATAAGTGTAAGTTCTCATATTATTATCTCTGCTTCTTTCTTTGTGTACACTGAATCACTCAAGTTCAACATGGCTGCTGCCCAAACTCTACAATCACAACCACCTGGTCCTTCTCCCCAACTGATTCATCATCCTATTTGAGCAATGCAACACAATGACATGGCTAATATTGGGTCAACTGTCCTCTATAGTTTAAATAATTGTTGCCCACAGCTAGGCTTTTGAGGCGTGGAGGGTAGCCCTGTCTAGGAGATGTGAACATGCTGAATTCACATGGCAATGGGTCTTGGACACTGTGTCCTGAGTCTGTAAACTACATACTCTGGGTAAGTTATTGGTCATAGTTACAGTCATTTTTCTGTTGCTGTTTCCAACAAATTGGTGACACTTATAGGGCCAGATCCAAAGTGTACTGATTTCTACCTGAGGATTTTTTCCTCTACCCTATCCCTCTAAATAGCTATTTTATACTAAGCAAGTTATTTCACTTTTCTGATCACTGAATTTCTCAACTATATAATGTGATTTTTTTTTTTTTTTTTTTTTTGGCCATGCCACACGGCTTGCAGGATGCTAGTTCCCCGACCAGGGACTGAACCCTGGCCATGGCAGAGAAAGTGCGGAGTCCTAACCATTGGACCTCCAGGAAATTCCCATATATAGTAATTTATATAAATCAGTGTTTCTCAAACTCTGTCTCTCTGCAGCCATGGCAGATGGCAGCTCACAGGCACAACACTCTTGAACAGATGAGATGGACAACAGATTAGGAGAAATTCCTGGTACTTTCTCTGTAACTTTACCCCTTTTCCTACAACTCAAAAAATATATGCATATTGGTGGGTAAATCAGCGCACTTAAAATAACATAACTAGATAATCTCTAAAACCTCTTCCATTCTAAGAGTTCTAAGACAGCTCAAGAAAAATTCAAAGAAGTTCCTTTCAGTAATCTAAAGTAGCATAAATTTGCTGCATTTCTCCAGTAATCTAGTAGCCTTATTATTTTAAATGAACAAAGATTTGGGTAAGCATTCTCAAGAATAAGTGTTTTATATGTACCGGAAACAAAGGAAAGTGGTTGTTCCTTAGAATGTTGAATGGCTAATAAAATCACAAAATTATTCTTATCTATTAACATTTGAAGAATTATTTTATGAAATATTGACAAAGATATATGGATTTTACTATTCAATCCCAAACACAGGTGACTTTATTATTCTTAGCACTATCTCAAGAAATAATTCATGGGGCTTCCCTGGTGGTGCAGTGGTTAAGAATCCACCTGCCATTGCAGGGGACATGGGTTCGAGCCCTGGTCCGGTAAGATCCCACATGCCGTGGAGCAACTAAGCCCGTGCGCCACAGCTACTGAGCCTGCGCTCTAGAGTCCGTGAACCACAACTACTGAAGCCTGTGTGCCTACAGCCCGTGCTCTGAAACAAGAAAAGCCACCGCAATGAGAAGCCCGTGCACCGCAACAAAGAGTAGCCCCTGCTCGCTGCAACTAGAGAAAGCCCTCACGCAGCAATGAAGACCTGACACAGCCAAAAATAAATAAATAATTTTTTTAAAAAAAGAAATAATTCATTGAGTATCTTATATACAAAAGAATTCATTTCTAATATCTTTCAAGTATATTTTGGGGTCATTGTTGAATGTGGGCACTTCCTTCAGTCAAAAATTTTGGCCCTCTTTGCAAAAGAGTTTGGCAGAAAATAGACAAATCTAAAATTATTTTCGTTCTAAAGTATTAGGATGTTTTATTAACAAGAGCATTTCGTAGTTTTATATTATCTTATTCCAATATTTCTACAGGACCAATTGCCCTGTCAGGCTATTCCCAGTGGGCACATCCCTACATTAATGGCAGAGAGAACAGTTCTTTAAGCACAGGATTTCCTGTTCAGTGGCTACAAAATTGCAAGGATCTTGGTTTGGAATAACTTTGAAGCAAGTATTTAATAGTAAGTAATAATAGCATATATTTGACAGACCTCAGACAAAAATGTGGGTTTACCTACTAAAATAATTTTTATTCATTTTCTATTTTGCCTTAAAGACATTAACTTATATTCCTTCAATTCTCCAAAGTAAATGATACATTCTAGCAACCATACTCCAATAAAAGTTAACTAAAAAAATATATATATACTCTATTCTTTATTTTAATATTATATATGCCCAATTCAAGATAACAAAATGTATCAGTTGAGCAACTTTATATTAACTATTATGAGACTATAATAATGGGTAGCATGGCCAGTACATTCCTATCAAGACTCATTATATTTTCTGGTTAATTCTCTCCTCTTTTTAGAGACTAATCTGAAAATTATGCTTAAATTTGACTCTAGAAGAGAATTGCAGTATCATAATCAGTGAACAATATATTTTTCACAATTCTGCAACCAATCCAGAAGATATTGGAGCAAGCCTAGTAAGATCTCATGACAAATCATAGTGGTGTACAATTGTAATTGTTTAAGTGAATTGATAGGTTTAAGAATTCTCCAGATGCAGGGGACACGGGTTCGTGCCCCGGTCCGGGAGGATCCCACATGCCGCGGAGAGGCTGGGCCCGTGAGCCATGGCCGCTGAGCCTGTGCGTCCGGAGCCTGTGCTCTGCAACGGGAGAGGCCACAACAGTGAGAGGCCCGCATACCACAAAAAAAAAAAAAAAGAATTCTCCAGGAAAGTGTTTAGGTGCCAATCCATTTTATGTACAGCATAAAGTTACTGTAGAAAGTAGTAGTGGACTTTTTCAAACTATAGTAATCAGAATTCTGAAACTGTGAGCCCCAATTCCACCCTGAACTGATTTCTAGTCTAGAGGATACTTTCTGAGCAAGGAATGTCAATGACTGCAAATAACATAATAAAATGGCTTAAATAACAGACGTTGTCTCACATAATAAGAAATTTGAAGGTGGGCAATTTCAAGGTTTGTTGACAAGCTAATGATGACAAGGTTCTGGAATTTTATCTCTACAGTTCTTTTGACCTTTCCTTCATGCTTGCAAGATAGCTGCCATAGTTCCAGACATCATTTGTCTAAAGCAGGATTCTGGAAGGGAGAAATCAATGGGACTAGAGTACGATAAATTTGTATTCCTCCCTCCTTTTTATAAGAGAGGGAAAAATCTTACCTAAATGTTCTCTAACAGACTTCTCCTTTCTTCTCATTTGTCTGAACAGTTTCATATGCTCATTCTTGGGTGCAAAGAATTACGGGAAAGGAACTACTTGGCTAAGGAAAATGTGATTGCCATGACTGGCTCATACCACTTTTGAGTCTGCACAAGTAAATTTGAGATTCCATTAGTATTTAAAGAGGGTGAGTCTCAGAAAAAAAAAAAAAAAAAAGTTTTGATAACGTAGAGGAAAACAAGGAGTGAGAAATTGTGGAACCAAAATGAACCAAGTAAAATTTTTATTTTCAAGTAAATTTTGTGAAACAGTTGATAGGCATTTGAATAAATATTTGTGTTCTTTGAAACAATGGACAGTCTCCAATATCTGTTCTAAAATTTGAATGGTGATTTGCTACTACCTTGCGCCCATTATCTTAATGTGGTTAACTTGAGAGGTCAGTAAGAGGTCAAGAGTACTCTGTTGGGTTAGCTTTACAATGTGCAGCAGCACCACCAAACTTCCCAAGCTTGTTAGTTGAAGATTCACGCATAATCCCCTCATAAACACATCACTTCTGCTGAGTAACCAAAGTTAACCTCTCAAAACAAAGCATTTCTATTAAAATCACTTGTTTGGCACATAATTAGGGTTGTACTATTATTAGTTCCAGGCAAACAGATGTCTTCCTGGATGAAATCCAAGCCAGGCATCTTTTTTTTTTTTTTTTTTTGGCAAGTGGGTGAGATGCTAAATTATACTTTTTCCAGCTCAGTAAGTTTTTAACATTAGAAAGAGATAAAATCTTGCAATTCCATTTGATTTGAATCATAATCTACTCTTTTACAGTAAATACTACAGCAATTTGATTCTTTACAAAAGCAAGATAGTAAACTCCATGCTTTCTAAAAATGTAGATATACTGGCTGATGACATAAAAAGTTCAAGACCAGAATATTTATAATCCTTTTGAGAGTATCAATATCCATTTCTAATGAAAAATATGTGCAATTATTATTTCTAAAATGTACATAGTAATATCAGAAATTAAAGCATCCCTCAGGAGTACTACCATGTGTGAAGGACTTTAAAATGTTCTAAACACTTACACTGCAACTTTTTCTTTTAATATAGAAGCAGAAATCTCTTTTTCTCTTTTTCCATATAAATAAAGACGTATTTTAGCAATGTTTTCCATAGTAAGAGTAATTTTAAAAATTTACTCTATTTAAGTTTGTACATCTAAAAATTAAAAGAAGTAAGTGTTGCAAAGACAACTACTTTTCCCATTATGCATTCTCACCTTTTTTCTTTTAGTAATACAATCCTCCTGAACACATCATAACCCAGGTAGATGCCATATTTCTCAGCTTCCTTTGCCACCAGAGATGGTCATATGACTATATTTTGGCCAATAGCTTATGAACAGAAGTGATGTATGCCACTTCTGGATCATTTCCTTTAACAGAAGTTGCTTTTTCTTTTTTTTTTTTCCTTCTTCCTCTGTGTCCTCTTTTCCCCTCTGTGGGCTGTTGCCAATGAGCTAGCTTTGGCACTAGGAAACAAGAAACACTATAATAGAAGGAACCTCAAATTCTGATCGACCTTAAGAAGAAGAGCCACTTATATTACCTAAACTGCTTACTTATCTCTGGAATGTTCTTAGAGGGACTGAACCACTGTATATTTAATTTTCTTTGTTACAGCTGCTTAGCCTATTCGATGCATCAGTTTTTAATCAGTACAAATATAATATATGAATGATATCATATTATTTTGTCTGATAATCTATTGGGGGGTATTTTCAATCCATGTAATTCAGGTAGGGATGCCTTTATCACCAGCCTTTTCAACAAGGATTCAGAGAACCCAGGTCTGGTCACTCACAGTATTGCAACATGCTGACTGACCATCATGAATCTTTTATGGCTGGAAACATGGCCCGTGCCAGGCCCATAAAAGCCTTCCCAGCTTTTTTTCATTTAAAATGTCAGCAAAAAGATCCATCTCCTTCAGAACTTAAAGGCAAGCAAGCTTGGATTCTTGAGGCTCTCTTGGCCACCAAGTGGGGAACATCCACCTAGAAGTTCAAATGCAGCACAAAAGAAAACATAGCCAAGAGAAGAAGAAAGAAAAGGTCTTGATGATATTATTTAAGCTCCTGCATCCAGCTGTGGTAAAGCTACATGCATCCTGGGCTTCCCACTTTTCTGAGCCAATAATTTTCCACTTTTGTTAAAACTAATTAAAGTTGGATTTCTATAATTTGCAATTAAATAACTCTTGACTAAAATAGCTGTTAATTAGTCATTTTAATTGACAGAAAATATCAAGACTTTTCATCTAAAAATACTTCTTAACTTCAAAGTCATCCCGATGTTCCCAAGAATGTCAGTTGGAGATTCTTATTTTACATGATCATTCTGGCTTATTAAAAACTAAATCTGTGACTTTTTTTTTTTTTTTAGATGTTGGGGGTAGGAGTTTATTAATTTTTTATTTATTTATTTTTGCTGTGTTGGGTCTTCGTTTCTGTGTGAGGGCTTTCTCCAGTTGTGGCAAGCGGGGACCACTCTTCATCGCGGTGCACGGGTCTCTCACTATGGCGACCTGTCTTGTTGCGGAGCACAGGCTCCAGACGTGCAGGCTCAGCAGTTTTGGCTCATGGGCCTAGTTGCTCCATGGCATGTGGAATCTTCCCAGACCAGGGCTCGAACCCGTGTCCCCTGCATTAGCAGGCAGATTCTCAACCACTGAGCCACCAGGGAAGCCCAGTCTGTGACATTTTTAACTCCATGACACCAAGTCTGATCAGCAGTTTTAGGCTATTACTTCTCTACCATAATCCAAACACATAAATACTCTTTAACACATGATGCCATAAACAAATAATTCAAGTATGGTATATAGAATGTAATTTAATAACATTATCATTTGAATTAAACTTTTTTCTGCTATTTTGTAGCATCACCATCCTTTATTTTAGGTAATGAAAGAGATATAAGATTTATTTGCAAGATAACTTTCAAACTGAATTATATAAGCATAAGTATATAACTGGAACCTATTTTTATTCCATTCTATATGGTGTGAACAAATAATTCATAAATTCAAATAGGCATTATTACAGATTTGCAATTCAAATTAGTTCCACTAAGTTAAGACTCAGGAGTCTTGGGTACTTCCAATCACTGCCAACTCATTCAACACAGAATACTTGAGCACCCTATGACAAGCAGGGTTCTAAGCATTGAGAATACTGTGTTGAAGAAAACAGTCAAGCCCTTATTCCATAAGAGGTGAGTTTTTTTAGAGGTTTTGAATCCCCTCATACCACCTGATGGGAGGTTCTCTTCAGGGTCCATACAATCACAGTCATTGTTGTCTCGAATACGTTTCTAAAAGTCATGAATCCTGAGGAGAAACTAAAGTCACAGATAGTTGGCCTCATAGGACAGCTGACATCATCTAAGGCTTCTGTCTACATCTACTTAGAACCTTCAAACCTGGCAGAACTAATCCCATTCTATGGCTGTTTATGCTGTTTAACACAAAATTCAGACCACTTACTGAACTTTTCTTTCATATGCTCTCATTCCTAGACCACTCAACACTTCTTCAACCCTCACTACCAATGCTTTTCTCTTTCCCAACACTTTCTTTTGTATAATATGTCCTAGAATTATTTTTCATTGTTTTGTTGTTTTCTAATTAGTTTTTATAACAATGAATAAATATCACTTATGTAGAAGGCAGTGTTAAATATGGATTTAATTCCTATTTTGTTGTTTTTATAAATACTGAGCAAAATTGTTTGCATAACAATGTGGGATGAGACAGATGGGAATGAAAATTTTGGTATTAGCAATATAACTCAACTATTGAACTCCTTTCAAGTTATTTGCCAACTATCACAGTGATTTATTATCAAAAAGTGTATTTTAATGATCAATTAGCTCCTTTAATTGTTTTGAAAGTGAAAGCTAGAAATGCCTTAACTTTCAAAACTATTTGTTTCTGAGCCATTAGAGACATTCATTTTCTTACCATCAATACAAATTTTCCTTCTGTTTGGTGTCCCAGTGATTTTCACACCCTGGGGTGATGAACACCAGATTGGATCTAAGATATGATTTTGTTTTCTAAAATGAGAGAAGTATGATTGCAAAGGAGGTGGAAAAGGAAGACAAAGCGTGATGTTTTAACTCAAGTTCTCAGGCCGATTAATATTAGGAAAGAGTGGATATGGGATATGGGATCAGGACATTAAATCTCTTAAAATTATTCTAAGCCCATGTACTCTGTAAAGTCTTCGTGGACTTTAAGAAGTACACATATCTCAGTTTGAAGACTGCTGGTCCACTACCCAGTTAAATCCCACCTGTAGGTCAGCTGGCTTTAGCAACATTGAGTGCCATGTTTTCTCTCTCCCTTTCTTTGAATAACTGTATTCCATCAAAATGTAGTCTACAGTATATATTCACTATCTTCACTTACTCACTTTTCACATATTCCTCAGTCATACTGTAAACAGTATGACTGCCTCAAAATGGCAAAATCTGAGCTCATCATCTTTCCTGCCAAACTTGTGCCTCTTCCTAGAGTCTCAAATTTTAATGAATGCCACTACGAAGCCTTCTAAATTAGAAAACCCCAATAGTCTTTCTCAATTTCTCAACCTTCTGCTCCATACGTGACCAAGTTTTATTGATTAAATCACACATGTATCTTCTCTATTCATGTCTGTTAATTTATCCTTTTAACAAATATTTATTACATACCTGTTATGTTCCAGGTACTATTCTAATCACAATTAACAGAAGATAAATATAGACATGTTCCTTGTATTTCTAAATGAGTGCATGTATATGTATATGCATATGTATGTGTGTATATATACCCTTCATCTCAGAGTTGTATCATAATATTTATTCAACTTAAATTTTTAAAAGATTGTTAAGGCCTTTAGAGATATCAGTTTACCTAACATTTCTCTATACTCTTTCCCTATGGTATGGAATAAGTTAATATCCTAAAATTTATTATATAGTTTACCTCATTTGATATTGGCTTTTTATTAGGTAATTGATTAATATTGTGAGTAAATTAACACTGAAAATAAGTCTTTTACTATGAAAAACTAGCATGAAGGAGTGGAATTTCCCGTGAATTTCAAGGAAATTTTTCAAAGAAAAATGACAAGATTATAACCCAAAATTAACTAATTGAGATTTATAATACTTTATTAAAATCAGAATACATTGCCACAGGATACCCCCCTACCTTCTGTGGCTGAAAACTTATTACAATGTTGACCACATTAAAAACAAGTGCCCAAAATGGTGCACTTTAATGCATTTCTATGTACTGTTATTTGAAAAATAATTCAGCATGTCATTTTTTTCCTCTAAAATGTAGTAACAGTTGTATTAAGCAAAATGACACTTTTTGCATACTAAGGAAAACAACTCAATATGAAATAACTTTCACAAATATAAAGCTATTTCTGGCCTTTGAAGATATGACCTAAGGCACATCTTCACTATTTAATGTAAGATGAAACTGATGTTCAGATGAATTAAGGTGAAGTCAACATAAAGCCAAAACTAGAGATGCTACATTGGGTAGTCATAGGGGGAAAAAATAAGTTAAAAATATCTAACTCATGAATTACCCAACACATCCTCTTAACAAGAAAGTTTACCAGTCAGCTTGACACTAAGCTAGTCAATTATTGCTCATATCCTTTAAAGCATATTTTAAAACTAGATAACAGAAGGGGAAATGTCATATTTTTGATCTTCTCTATTGGTCAAATGTCTTTCATAACCTACTGAAGGAAAAAGCCACTGACAAAACCCAAAATACAGATACAGGAAGCACACTCATGACTGTTATTCCTGTGTGTGATTGCTTTCTTTTTCTATTCCCTTGATGTAGATTACCACCCCAGCAGCTGACATTAATTTGAATAGGAAAAACAAAAGTGAACATTTGGGTAGACAATAATTATTATAACCACACAAACTGATTACATTATAAAATCTACATTTCATATCATCATTCTCAGAAAGATGAATAAAAACATGTTTATGAACAAGCAATGATTTAATAATTGTTCACCCAGCAACATTCAGATTCACAGTGCTATGCTGACACCTAGTGGAATAAAAACAGGAGTCCAGGGCTGCCAAGAAACCTGTTTTTAAGCTTTTCACACTTCAACCTATGCAGTAAATAACACACACACACACACCCGATACACATAAAATATATGCCAAAAGACAATATGGCCTTGGGACCAATTTAATAAGAAAGCAATTAAAAACAGATGCTAATGGATCTCAAATAATAATACCTTACCAAATCCTGTGAAAATTATATTTATTTAAAAGTAGCCATGAATTTTTCTTTATTTTTATTTTAACCAAAATTTAAATGAATATATTTATAAGAATCAATGTTTATTTAAGACAAAAATTAGCCTCTGCCCCCTCTACATCCCATTTCCCCTTCCCCAGAGGCAAATGTTTTAAGTTATTTTACTAGTTGATTCTTTTTATTTTTATGTCTGTATCTTCAAATGACTTTTTAATTTTTCCATTTACTTCCCACAATGGAAGTTAAAGGTAAAGCTTTAACTTTAACTAAAGGAAGTTAAAGGTTTAGCTTTTTCTCACCCCTACACTACCACACAGTTACCCTTACCATCCTCTCATTCTCACAAAAGATTTCCAGCATACTTTTATTTAGGTCATTATTCAATGTGTTAAAATACTGTGTCATGAATGTGTAAATGCTAATCAGAGTAAATCCATGTAGTAAACTACAAATATGTTTTGCATTTCTGTACAATATTTTTACTCTTAGTACTAGTATTTGTTGAAGAAGTGTTGGTTGGTTGGTTTGTTGGTTGGTTGGTTTGTTGGTTGGTTGGTTTGCCTCTAAGCCTGGTTCCCTAGAAAACCAAGCCTAAGGTGAAACTTGTATGCCAGTATTTTACTGGGGGGTGAAAACCCAGAAACACAGGAATAAAGGAAAGGAGAGAGGGGCAGGAAAATAGTATAAGCAAATATGAGGGAATGAATTATTGAAACTGATCTCTGCTTGATATCAAGCACAGCTGATTGTTCCATCTTGCAGGACCATCTTCAGAGTCTGTATTTCACGAGAGTATGGAGCCAGGGCAGGGAAACAACTCATCCACCAGTTCCTGTCTCCCATTAGTCTCCACAGAGATGTTAAATTCCCAGCATTTCCAAGCCCCTGTCATACTGGCTTGCCCATGGTTTTACCCAGTTTAGTGTTGGAAGTCCTGCTTCCCGGGCACCCCTCTCAGATCTGGGCAAACCAGGACAGTTGGTCACCTGAAGGACATCTCATACCTAACAGCAATAGGTCAGACTGAGGAATCCAAGGCTGGAGATGAGGTGCTGTCAGATTGGACCCACATAAGGAAACAGTTACCCCAAAACCACCAAAAGAATTGTGACCAAGATAACCTGAGGTGGCACATAAGTGTTCTGATAAAGTTTACTCCTTAATTTTCTGTTCCTATCACTGATTTAACCAGAAACTGAAAATCATATCAAAAAATCTTCTCAAAACTTTTAGACACATCACATATTCTATGACATATTCTATCAATTTTATCTTTTTGAAAAAAATCTCCTGATGTTTCCTCAACTGCTCCAGTCTAGGCTGTTTTTCTTCTACTCCTTGTGCAGTTGCAGTTATTATCCTGGGTATTCCCTCTATGTATATCTTCTGTTAGAATTCCTATGTCCAATAGTGTGTGTCTTTCTCTTTATTAGTTTACTTCTGTGTTTTGCTGGAGCATATGCTCCAGTAGCTTCCTTAGGGGGAAAAAATTGATGGAAGGTAAACATTCCAAAATCTTGCAGGTCTGAAAATGTTTTTATCCTATCTGCACAATACTAGATATGGCTAGTTATAGATCTCTACGTTTGAAATCACTTTTCTTTAGAATTTTGAAGTCCATGTCTTACAGTTTCAGTGTTGTTGATGAAAAGTAAAATTCTGATTCCAGATCCTTTAGTCAGATGCACTCTCTCTCTCTCTCTCTCAGTCTCTCCTCTCTCTCTCTCTCTCTCTCTCTCACACACACACACACACACACACACACACACACACACACAGTGTAAAATCTTCTCTCTGATTCCATGATTATGAAATTTTACATTCATGGGCCTTGGTACTAGGCATCAGGGCCACCATATGCAGCACACACAGCAGCATTGCACAACTCCACTTATGTATATAGGGTGCCCCCTTAAGGTGATTCAATGCCCAACTTATATACCCACCTCAGCATATGTGCTTTTACACTTTATAAGCCCTTTTCAATCAGTTAATTCATGCCTTTCAGTTCCAGCAAATGTTTTGTATCGTTTGTTTAATGTTTTCTTCTTTCTTTTCTTTGGTCTTTTTCTGGAATTTCTATTTATGAGGTATTACATCTCTTGTACTGACTTAGAGTATTATTTTCTCACTTAAATTCTCTTCCATTTTTTGGTGGTGGCGGTGGTGGTTAGTTGGGTTTTGTTGTTGTTGTTGTTTTGTTATGTTTGTTTTCTCTGGGGGGTAGATTTCCTCAGTTCTTACAATCCTCTTCTGCTTTCTTGTGTCATATTTTAAATTGTTAAAAGCTATTTTTGTGTTTTCTTAAATTTTCTTAATGATAGCATTTTGTTCTTTTTTTTAAGGTTTCGATAGACTTATCTCTCTGAAAAGATGATGCAAAACTTTTCACTTTTTATTCTCCCTGCTGAGTCTCGGTTTCTTTCTCAAAGATTTTTGCTTTTAGCTATTTGATCTCTATCTTTTGTGTTAAAGGTCTCCCTTAGGTTTCTAATCCTTAGTTACCAGCTCATATTTAAGAATATGAGTGATGGAAAATCCCAGTTTGAAACTCTGAGTGTGCAGGTGGGTCTTGCTAACTGTAATCAGCACTGCAAGTGATCTGGCTGGGCCATGTCATTGTCACTGGGGAGCCCCTGTGGTCAATGTTTAGGTATTTCATCTTGGGGAAGATTCCCTAGAGAAGACTCTTCCTTCCTTCTTCTTGGAAAGTAAATATCTGACAACAGTGATCTAGTTGTGGATAGAGTAAGGGGCTGGGATTCAGCCTCTAATACATATATGCTTACTTAATACCTCTCTTTTCAGTATGATACCACCACCCTTGATTATTCTTGGGGTCTCCCAATGTAGATCCCTTCTGTTTTACCTCCTGCAGAGAATAAATCTCTGCTGATTTACCTGGGTGGAGAAAGTTGTCTGAATGTTCAGAATGAGGAAGGGGAACTGGGGATATAACTTCTTCCTAAGTAGCTTTTAATCAATTTTTCTTATTTTAGAATATCATCCCACTGCATCTTCCAACTGCCAGAGGTAGTTGATCCCATTAATCCTTAGGCTCTTTTGGAAATCTTCAAGGTAAACTGGACTGGTTCTCACCTTTTGCAACACAGGTTCAATATACAGCTATCATCAGCTGGCTATGACAGCTACCATTTTCCAAAATTAAGTTGCTGTTGTGTCCACTCTCATCTTTTTGTACTGTGGGTTCATTCCTTTTAAAACATTCCTTTACTATAACGTCACTGGGGTTTTGGAAGGTAGCTTAGTGAGAGTAATATGTTTCATTTATCAAGCAGCAACCTTGCATTCTATTCAGCTAGTAGATTTTTTTTTTTTTTGCCACTTAGGACCCTGAGAAGGAAAGCCAAAATATATTACAGATATCAGTTTATAAGTGTTTCAGTGCAACAGAACTAAAGATGATATTTACAGAGTCCAGCTGTCCACATCTACACCTGAATCACCTTGGAGGCATCATAATCTCATGACTGACTCCTCAAGTTTGTGCCTCTAGAAACATAATTCTATTGGTGGCTCAGAATTGCTCAGTCCTTTGGCATCTAGCTCACACTAACAAAAAATTTCACAAAGGACTCCTGTATAAAAAAGGATTATAATTTATTGACTTATAGTAAGAAATATACTATCAAATGAATAAAATATTCAAGTTTTATGAATTACAATTCTATGCTCAAAGTACAGAAGGTCAAATAGTATATATTAAAATAATATGATTATTTTAAAAGAATGAAAGCTTAATTAATAATGGTATGTTGCTATATTAGTTTGATGTACTCTTACTATGTCAATTTGCCGATCAAATCATTGTCAAAATCCTTAGTTATAAATAATTCAACATAAAAATATTTCATGACAATTAAGTCTTATTTCTGGGGGAAAAAAGAATATTGCATTAAGATGAGTCCAAACTAATGTATCCAACTTTTTAATATGCATCTTCATTGGATGTCCCACAGGCACTACAATCTTAACATGTTTAAACCTGTACTTGACATGTTTAAATATGGACTCAAGATCTTTCTGCCCAACTCTAGTCTTTCTTCTGTGTTACCTCTCCCCAGGGTTTGAGACTCATCTTTGACTCTTCCCTCTTGCTATCATCCATATCTCATTGGTTTCTAAGGCATTTTGATTCTATGCTTGAGACCCATTCTTTCTTCTATATCTCGACAACCACTAAGTTAATGAAGAGCCTCATTTTACCTAACAAAAAAGTTACCTCATTTGGTAACAAAAAAGCAGAGACTCACTCAAGCTAATTAAGGCAAGAGGGTTTATTGTACCGAGTAATTGGTGAATCACACAATAAGCTGGGATATAAAAGGACAGGTGTTGATTAATAGAAACCATTTAAGCATAAAATTAAACAATTAAAAATAATAATACATAAATACAAATTTAAACAACCCTGGTTTATCTGGTAGACATCCTCTAGTGCCTTATTCATTAATCATGCATGGGAGATAAGGTTTCTAAATCCTATGTGTCCTTATATTTGTTTGATAACTTAGCTAGATAAAATTCTAGTGTTGGTGTCATTTTTCCCTCAGAACTCCTCCCAGTCTTTTAGCATCCCCTGATGTAAATGAAAAATTGGATGCTTATCTAATTTTTGCCTTTTTGTACCAATTTTTCCCATAGTGTAAACAGTTAGGTTTTTCTCATTCTCTTCAATGTTCTGAAATTTATTAGCCAAATATCTAGGTATGATATAAATCATTATTCATACATCTTTACTCAGCACTTGATAAGGTCTTTCCACTTGAAGATAAGTTCTCCTTCTTTGTTTTAGGAAATATCTTTTAGCAAATCTTTGATAATTTCCTCACCTTCATTCTGCCCTTTGGAAATCTTAATCGTCTGAATTTGTCCATCTTAGATTAATCTTCTTTCTTTCTTCCTTTTTAATATTTATCATCTTGCTTCCTTTCTGCTTTATATTCTGGATTATTGACTTCATCTTTCAAAACTTCTATTGACCCTTTTTTTTTTTTTTTTTGCGGTACGCAGACCTCTCACTGTTGTGGCCTCTCCCGTTGTGGAGCACAGGCTCCGGACGCACAGGCTCAATGGCCATGGCTCACGGGCCTAGCTGCTCTGCGGCATGTGGGATCTTCCCAGACCGGGGCACGAACCCGTGTCCCCTGCATTGGCAGGCGGACTCTCAACCACTGTGCCACCAGGGAAGCCCCTATTGAACTTTTTATTTGACAATAATTTTTAATACTGAAAAGCTCTTTCTTATTCTCCGAGTGTTACTTTTCACTGGCCAAACCATTTGTACCTCTCTCCTCTTACCCATTTTGGTAGCTCTCCAATTTGTTAATACCCCATTTCCATATTTCTGAGATTTGTTTTTTCTTTTGGCCTCTAGATTGTAAAGACATGACTAGCTTCTGCCAAGACTTGAAAGGCAGAAGAGAAGCTTTTGAGACCACCCAGCCCAACTAGCAATCACAATTTAAAAGTCCTTTGGTTTTTCTATAGCAATAATAGTGGAGGTACCAATATCTAATCCTTAGCTTCTAGAGTGACTGGGGGGTTTTCCAAAGGAAAAATCTCATGGAGTGAAGAGTTTTCCTGAGTGCCTCACTTTAGAGTGGGATCAAACCTTGATTCTGTGGCCTTTCTAAATATTCTGTAAGCTAACTTATATGCTATAATAAATTTCTTTACACTTAGAATCAGCCAGAGTGATTCTATCATCCAACCCAATGCTGGCAGATAACAAGGAGTAAACTGTTCCATGTTCATACCTTCACTTATCCCCCTTTTCGCCAGTCAGTACTTTCCATCCATATATATCCTGGTAGTTTGTTGAAATTTGCCAGTTCATTTTCTATTACTGTGTAAAAAATGACCACAAACTTAGTGGCTTAAAACACCACCCATTTATTAGTTTACAGGTCTATAGGTCAGAAGCTGAGGCAGGCCTGACTAGGTTCTCTGCTCAGGATATAACAAGGCCAAAATCAAGGTATCAGCTAGGCTGTAGTCTTATCTGGAAGCTCTGGGGAAGAATCTGATTTCAACCTCATTAAGGTTGCTGGCAAAATCCAGTGCTTTGTTGCTATACGTCTAAGGTCCCCATTTCCTTTCTGGCTGTTAGTCAGAGGCTGCTGTCTTCTTCCAGAGCCCCCACCACCACCACCACCACCACTGCTTTATCACATGGCCCCCTCCATCTTCAAGGCCAGCAAGAGAATCACATTTTAATCCTGGCCTCTCCTTCTGCCACCAGACAAAGAAAACTCTGCTTTTAAAGGACTTGTGAGATTAGATTAGGATGACCCAAATTATCTCCTTTTTATTAACCCAGTCAACTGATTAGTAACCTTAATTACATGTGCAAAATCTCTTTTGCCATATAACATGACATATTCACAAGAGAGGGAATTATGCAAAGGCAAAGGTCATTGGGGTCATTCTTAAAACTCTGCCTATCTCAGACCTCTCTAATTCACTTTAATATCAGAGGTTGAAACCTTTTTAATTTTTTTATTATTTTCATAAGCTCTTCAGATTGAAAAGGATCTGACATTAACTACTCAGTTTTGCATCTTAAACAATAGTATCAATCACACTCATAGTTGGTTGCAAATTTATATTAGACTTGGATGTGCAAAATATTGAAGTATGTTCTCTCTATAAATGATCCAATCACTTGCTAGCCACTACTCCACTAATGGCGGGGCGGGGGGGGAAGCATAACTTCATAAACTCATTTAGTCTGATTTTTTAAAGTCTTTTTATATAAATGGTATATACTGCCAAAGAAAAATTGCACTGGCAGAGTAAATAGGCAAAGAAGTCTATTCAAGACATTACAGCAGGGGAGAGAGATTGACCTCAACTATACTGGAACAAAAGGTGGGAGTTCTGAATCTTTTGGTGAGCTAGTTGGAAAGTACTGGAGGACTTTAAGGATAAGATATGTCACTGCGATTAGACCATTTATGTTTGCTATTTGGTGATTATTAAATTTAGGCTCCACTCTGCCACAAAAACTGGGAGATAGGAGCAATATCTTTCTTGATTCTATTTCAAAGGGATGGCTAGCAGGTTCTTGAGAAAGATATTACTAGGTTGTAAAACTGGCAAGATTCTGTGAGAAAATCTGCATCTCAAAGGGGCAGTGAAAGAATTTACAATTGAAAGTTTTCTAAAGTAAATGCTCTAAGAAAAGGGAGGTTAGGGACTTAAAGTCCAGAAGAAATCTGTCTGAAGTTTAGTCAAGGTGAGAGGAATGTTAAGGCTACTTTGGTCACTGTTAAGGATAAAATGTTTAGCATTTCAGTTTTCTACCCATCACCTATTTCTCTCCACAAATGTATATGAGTGTTTGAGGAAAGTGAAGCTTATGTAACCTTGTGTCTGATGACAAAAGATGGAGACCTTGAATCCATACGATGTCCCCTGGATTCTTGCTGGTCACTTCTGCAGTGTGGCCACTGTTGATCACCTGTTGGTAATCACTGAGTTGTGCTGGACCTATTGGATTTTTTTTTTAATGGAAGGTATCATGTTGGTTCCTCCCACTAGAGTCCTTGGTTCTATTTGCTTCCAGTCTTGAAGTCATTGAGTTCTGCACCCTCTTTGTATCCACTAGTATTCTGCCTTTCTTTTGTGACCATTCTCTAGGGGTAAACACAAATTCCTATATTCATTATATATCTTTACCCCTTGAGAACCAGGGCATTACCTCCAGTTCATTTACTTGTCTTCCACTGGCACCTCTGCATATTGCTTATCGTGTTTTAGGGCACTAAGCTAGAAACTCAAGTTTCCTACTAGCCTGTACCTCCCTAACACTATTTCAGAAGTAAGCATACTACTACTACTACTACTACTACTACTACTACTACTACTACTACTACTACTACTATACACACACACACACACACACACACACACACACACACCCTAGATGTTCTCAGTCTTCCCAAACCCAGCTCATTGTTTCAATCCATCCCTCCACCTACTCCCTCTCATGCCCCAACACACACATACCCACCCATGTTGAGATTGGCAGCTGACTTTTTCCGACTTCTGTTATTCTTCTTCCCAACCACTCAGGGCATTCTCTTTCATACAATTCCCAGGCCTAATACTCGTAACAGACAGATACAAAAACAAATGTCTTATAGCTAAAGTTCTGTCTAGCAACCTGTGCTTTCTCTTTTTAATTTCCATAAAAGTATGAATACTGGACTTCCCTGGTGGCACAGTGGTTGAGAGTCCGCCTGCCGTTGCAAGGGACACGGGTTCGTACCGCGGTCCGGGAAGATCCCACATGCCGCGGAGCAGCTGGGCCCCTGAGCCATGGCCACTGAGCCTGTGCGTCCGGAGCCTGTGCTCCACAACGGGAGAGGCCACAACAGTGAGAGGCCCGCGTACCGCAAAAATAAATAAATAAAAATATGAATACTGTTACTTTTATCATTCCCCAAAATAGATTTTATGAACCTATATTCAGTTGACATAATGACAATTGTGTCTTAAAGATGTGATCTTTTGAGAATGGTGTTTATCAGTTACACGTGTAGCAAGTATTATTACCTAATAATAATAAATAAATAAATAAATAATAAATAAATAAAACAATTTATTTATTTACAAAAATAATTTGAACAATTATTTGCTATTGTTTGTTTCTTAAAGTTCCCTTCAAGGTAATTCTTAAATAACTATATACATAATATACGTAATATATATGGAGATATATTATGTATGTATGTGTGTATATGGAGAGAGAGGGAAATGGTGGTTGAATAAAGTGCCTTCACTCTGAAACCTTACCTTATCATTTAGAAAGTGTAGATTGTCATTTATTTGGAGTTTTTTTAATTATAAGTATTAATAAAGTATAAGTATTAATAAGTATTAATAAATATTAATAAATAAATAAAGTTAATTCAATTTATAAGTTCTTTTGGTTTCAATATGAAGTTTTTTCTTAATGCATAATGTTTAACATCTAGCACCATTAAATTGATGGTAAAGTTGGCAGTATGGTAGTATGTACATTAGTTGTTATTAGTAAAAATAGGAGAGTAGAGATAAAATTTAGTTAAGTTAAAACCTTAGACCTAGGATTAGATGCTGTTTATCCAGATGTCTCACATGTGAAAGCTGCCATTTCCATCATCTTTCATACTGGGGCCTCTGGCCACTTTCTCCCTCCTGCTCTTGACATAATCTAGTTGTGAGTTCCTCCCATGATAAAATGGGACAAATATCCCCCATCTTTATGTTTGCGCCACCAACTGGCTATTTCCTGATTTCAGTTTCTTAAAGAGATATTCCAGTAATATGGCTTCTTTACTTGACTCATACTGTATTACAGCTCTCCTAGAACGTAGTAACAAAGCTCATAGACAATTTGAACTATTGAGTCAACATTGCGTAGCTAATTCCTTAAATTGGGGTTTGTAAATTTAGAGGGCATGGATTCCCCACCCCACCTCAAACACACATCCCTATACAAACATGCAATTTAAAGATGCTCCCCTCGTTTAAAGACCATCCCCCCACCAACACACACATCTCTACTTAAGAGTCTAACTTCCCAGGTTAAAATCCTGTCTTCCACATCATTGCTCTTCCCCCAGCGCTTCATTCAGATTATGCACCTAGTAAGCAATCGGAAAATGTGGAACACTGTTGAATGTCAACAGTCACTCTGGGCTTTCGGATAAAAATGATGAATCATCACAGGATAATTTCAGCATCCAGAGCCCAAACTGTAAACGGGTTGTGCGACTATCCTAACACAGAATTCACAAGCCCCCGCCTGCGAAGAACCAGCAGAAGGAACGCGAGAGATTTGACAGCGATGACTTTGGCCACCAGCTTTTAAATCAGCCACTTGGGTATTAGAAACACTCTACAGTCAGGAGTGTCGCTTCAGGAAGGAGTGGGGGCGGGTGTGAGCTGCGGAAGCAAACCTCCGCGCAAGGCACTCTGGGACACTGCGACTCAACCGCCGTCTCCAAGGCAACGGGAGGACACGCGGTTGTCATGGAGACCGACGGGCGACTCTGAAAGCCTTGCTGAGGGGCTGCCTTCGCCCCTACCCAGGCAAGATGCTTCGCGAAGGCTGTAAGGCCTCTGAAAGGCGAAGACACTTTAGCGACCGCCTCAGCTGGCAACAAGACCAGGCGCTGAGCAGCAGCATCTACGTCCTACGAGAGATGGGCCCCACCTCCTTTCTACTGAGAGAGGAAGAGCCGGAAAACAGAGATTTCCGAGTAACTACCGCCCCCAACCTGCCTCGGCTCCCTGCCAGGCCGACCCGTGCGGTCCCCCCAGGCCCACCTTGTATGTAGCCACTCGCTGCCGAACCCCACCCGCGAGTGTTCCAGACTCTAAAGATGGGCACATTGCAGAGCGAAATAGTATTTGTTAGAAAAGTTCCGTTATTGGAGGTTAGGACTCCAAATTGCATCCAACTCTTCTAAGATGATGGCCTTTGATCTCTGGGTTTAAAAACAGGAGACATTTTATCTGAATATATGGTTTGCATTTACGTGCGTTCTCAGATCCGTTAGCAGTCACTAACCCTGTAACTCAAACGAAATGAAAATCGTACAATCTGTTTACAAGCCGTATATATTTGCTAAATAAATAAAATTGGGTTTTCTTTACTTTTTAGTCAGTCTGAAGCTATAACAAGACCCTTTTAAAGTATGGCTTAAATGGTGATTTCTTGGAAATGTCTTAATGAATAAAAATTCTTTTTAATTTTGCTGAAAGACCACAGATATTTCATATTTGCATATCCTACTCTCACCACTCAAAAATCAGCCACCACTCTACCTCCCAGGAGTTGACTTGAAAATTTTTAATTTAGTGTCATGCTGCTTATCTCAGACGTCCTTTTTTCACTTTATAACCCTTAGGGCATTTAATAAATAGTTTAAGCCAGTATAGACTTGGTGAATAAAATTAGTTTTCTTGAATAAAATTAAATAAACTCACCAATTGAAACGCACAAAACAAAAACCCCAGAAGAACTACTTTACAAAAGGTCTTTAGCTCCATTGCAAAGTAGAATTTCCTTTCAGTTAAAAATTTATAGATTTTTTTTCAAGTTTTTAAAATTAGATTTCTTTTCATTTGCCTGAATGTAGGTCTCTTAAAAACAGTCTTAGCTGACAATGCAATTTGTTGAACAAGGCAAAGAATAAGGAAGTGAAAAATTAGACTTGTGTCAAGAATTAAGATGTTCCAGTAGACTATGTTCAACCTTTTGGAGTCACCTAGACTAAAATAGCTCTTGAAATCTCTTTTAATCCAATTATCTATTAATTTTACTCTATAACTCTAAAAACTGACTGGAACTTTTTTTTAAGTATGCATTTTTCTTTTGAAGGTTTCTCTAGGAAATCCTCATGTTTGTAATTGTTCCATATTTCTGAAAGGAGGGGAACTTTGTAAGCATATATGCTGGTAAGTGACATTGTAATGAAGATCTTCCACAAAGGAACATCTTGGTATATTACATGTTTTGCCTTTTTCATGGCTTGAGTACTGCAAGATTAAAGAAATTTTGTGTTGGGAGAACTTAAAGGTAAAATGGTTGTAGCTTCTCAATCGTTTTGGATATTTTATTTCATCCCCAAAATTAAGTGAGGTTTAAAAATTAAGTGCGGTTTCAAAATTAAGGTGAGGTAAGCATACTACCACCTCTACATGTTTGGAATGTTATTGTTTTTAATAAGAAAAAAATCAATGTTTAGATTTTCATTATGTACAAAGGTGAAATCTAACAATAAAACAAAAAATCTCCCCTGTTCACATCACTGATGATAATTGCATGGTTCATTATGATATTTTTAAATTTTACTGTTTTCCTTTTCAATAAGCATTTGACTATGAATCTTTTAAGATTGAAGTAGGACTCTGCTGAAGATTACTTCTGTCAAATCTAAAATTTTTCCTCTAGTCAGAACCTGTTTGTAGGTGATCCCAGAAATGAAAAACAAAAAAATTCCTTCCATATAATTTAAACCCACATCAACTCATTTATTTACCTACTATACTTATACCAACCAATCACTAATTATATTATTATAGAAAATTTGTAATTGATATTTTAAGAGAAAAAAATCAAACAAGAAATTAAGAAAAGTGTGTATGTCATATTTCTAATGCTTTTCTTTATAGGTTAGAAAACAGTATATATACATATAGCTGTTATTTTTAATGCTTTTATTTACCAAATTTTTTGTTGTTTTGATCAGTTTTTATTGAGCATCTACTAACACAAGTTATTTGCTCTAGTTAGCATAAAAATATAAAATATGGTCCCTTCAAAATTTGCAATTTGGTTTTATTATTATACCTAAAATAGGCTTTTTCCATTTTTATTTTATGCCAGCTTCCTCAGAGCAAGGGCATTCTGGTCTGATTTTTATGTAATGTAACTTATTTTTTACAGTATATTTACCATAAACTTAATGGAAATATAATCCAAGTATTTAACATACTAAAGTATATTTAATATATTTAAGTAAGAATTTAATATATATTTCCCACTTTTTAAAAAAAAGTCATATTCCATTTTAATTGGTGATATTTGAAAGTATTTTTCTGTCATACGTTAAAGTGGTATGTATAGGAAAACAGTCATTTGTTACTCTATCCAGAAAATTCCTCCATTTCCAGGAGTAAGAAACTTCCAGGGAAGTTTAAAAAGAGTGCTGTGAATACTTAGATTCCCTCACTAACCTCTCTTTGTGAGCTACTCTATGTCATAAAGAAATACATGGACTCATTCAGACAAATCTCTTTACTGCAAATGTCTTTTGTTTCCATGTATCATACTTTTTTCACATATGCTTATTTTAAAACAAAAATTTAACAACTCTTGTAACAGAAAACTGATGAGAATTTTAAGTTTATCCCTAACACTTTCAGCAATATAAATTCTGTAACGCCATTCCTATTCTAAAATTAATAATACCTTTTGAGGTTATGTCAGAAATAAATGTTTTATTTTGTTTTTCTACTTTTGAATATTAGGGTCTTGTTGAAAAAATTCAGGCTTCCAAGGAATCATGAATGTAAGTTGTGTTTGTGTGTTTTTACTAATTTGAAGTTAACGAATTTAATAATTGTTTATTTAGACATATTCTAAATTTAGACAGTTATTGTCCAGACAATCTGAAAACTGTAACACAGTTTGTTACATTTAAGAGAGTTGGAACATTTTTCTTCCTATTTAACAAAAAATGTAACTTTATATGCCATTTCACATTAAAAAGCACTTAATAAAAAATGAGGTGAAATAATGGCCAGGTTTTCAGTAGAAAAACTTTCCCTCATGAATTCTAAGCAAGGATTTACAGTAGTTTCTGTATCTAAATTTATTTTAATTATGAGAAAAATGACAAATGTAATTTTTCAGGTCCCAGAAATAGTTGACATGATACATAATTTCATTTAAAAATGTTTACTGACAAGATTTTTGCAAAAAAATATGTATTTTACAGTTAAATAGTTTTTATGTCAGTACCTACATTGAGTTTAAAGTCAGGCATATGAAATTTTTTATAATTTTCAATTTGAAATTTAATTTAAAATTAAATTCTAGAGTCCTCAAATATAAAAGATAAAGAAAAATAATTCTATCACAGGTTATTTAGATTTATACATTTTATAATAAAGATGCTATCATTATGGAAATGTTTCCTGCAAAGATTTACTTAACCTATACTAGATTCATCTAAGAACTGCAAAGGCATTTAACATTTATTAATAAATGTTTATAATATTCATAAAGAATTAAAGTGATAATCAGTTTTCAATTTTTTTTCAATTCAGGGTATTGGTTCTGTTTAGGCAAGTTCATTCCCCCCAACTATTATATAAGTACAAGCACAGTTGACATTTAAAAGTCCTACTAGATAATAAATTAATATAAGTGTTTCACAGGGATTTTTCTTTTGTATTCTTCTCTCTACCCATTTTCTTAGAAACATCTCATATTTTCTGTCTCCACCTGTTACCTCTGTAACAGTGATTTCCACATCTTATCAGCAGACCAGTATTTCCAGCTGCCTTCTGAGCACCACAATTTTGGAGGTCCCACTGGCATTTTGAATAGTAAATTCCCCCCGATATGTGCTCTCCTGTTGTATTCCCTACCTCACATATTGGCTTTCCTTTTTCTTTAGTCTCCAAAGCCAGAAACCTTGGCATTCTTCTTGTTTTTCCTTTCTCATCCTCTTCTCTCATAAACAAATCCTGTTTATGTTACATCCTACCTACTTCTCAACAGTGATTTTACTTCCCCATCCTCATTCTTACCTTTGTTCAACCTTCATCAGCCCTTAGTACTGTTCTTTGTAGCCTCCCTGTTTCCAGCACCTGCACTTTGTTGCTTTCTCCTTCACATTGTAGACAAAAGGTTCTTTCTGAAATGTCACCTACTCTGTACTTCATCCTCTCTCCCAATCCCTTCGTACACAATAATTAGGTTGGATGAGTTCATGGATATTGTTTTCTTCTCTGTTTCTCCATTGTATACACCTGAAGTTAAATGTTCACATCCTCTCCAAAGTCTTAGTTATTATCAACACTATTTTCCATATCATTTTCACAAGCTTCTATACTAGGGCTACCCAACAGAAATATAATGTGAACCACATATGTAATTTTCTGGTAACATATTATAGAAAGTAAAAATAAACAGGAAAATTAGTTTTAATAACATAATTTAACCCAATATATCAAAATATCATGTCAGCATGTAATCAATATAAAAATTATGATATTTTTAAATGTTTTTTCATCCCGCCTTCAAAATCTAGTGTGCATTTTACATTTACAATGCATCTCACCTCAGACACTATATTTTCATTGGAAATGCTTGATCTGCATTTAGACATCATAAAATATTTAGTTGAAAAATAAATTCATATAATACTCAAATTGTTATAAACATAAATTTTCCAGAAACTATAGATTATCAGTTTTCCATTTAAATTTAAATAAGACAAAATTTAAAATTCAATTTTCAGTCACACTAGCCACATTTCAGGTGCTCAGTAGCCACATATGGCTAATGGCTACCATATTGAACAGTGCAGCTCTACCCAATTACATTCAACAAATATTTATTGTACTGCATATTAGTCAGGAACTCTACTAGGTGATGTTTTTAATAAATTGAATCATATGAATTGCCACTATTTTTTCATCTACAAAAATAGTAATTTCATATGGATCAATCTAATACTTTATATCATATTATCCTTTGTGCTCTTGAAGGCAGAAACCACATCTTATTCTTTTTATAAATATCCCTATAGTAGGAAATTTTTTTAATGTTTAAATTTGATCCTATATATTAATTTTGAAAATTATATTTCCTACTAAAATAAAATATTTTTTATGCCTCATATTTAAAAGACGTTTTAGCTACTCAACATTGCGAAAATCCTTTGTGCACAAATATTCAAAGAAAGTATAAGTCTCAATAATGTTGAAATTTATCATTTAAATGAAAGTTTGAAAATTAAAGTAATTCAAAGAAAGCTATAAACAATTATTAAAATATTATGTAAAGTATGTACATAGTGTGGAGAAGAAGGTAGTGAAGCAGAAGCATTTTGAACATCATTCATAGATTCTTTTCTAAAACAAATCTGGAAACAATTATTTGTGCCCTAGTGTTGCATACAAGAAACCTGAGACTCTCTTTTATTTTTGAAGACCTATAAAGATGATTACATAGGAATTTTTTATAAAGATATCAGTTTTTGAACACTGAATATTATTTCCCATCACCCAACAAATGCTTCCCAGTAAAACCTAGCTTTATTACCTAATGGTTTTTCCTAAATACAACGTCTAGTAAATGCCATCTTGTCCTTTTTTCAATTAAATATTTATGGCTAAAATAAAAACTACATTTTAGGAAAATTTTTTAAATCCCCACCACAAAGATATAATAAACTTTTTATTTTCTATTTTCTTTTTTGACCTTGTATTTATGTATACCTAATAGTCTGTGGGAATTCTGTGTTCTGCTTTTGTCACACACTGTTACTTTATATTTTCAGTGCTATGTAGTCTCTCTCATTCAAGTCATCAGTGAATGTTAAATAAATTTATGATATACCATGTTAGTGTATGGTATATCATAATTTATTTAACATTCTTCCATTTTAGGCATTTAATTTACTTCTGACTACCTGTTATATTCTTTGTAAATGAAACTTTTTCTTCTCTCAATTATTTCTGTAGCCTGAAGTCTCATTAACTGGATCTTGCAGTAAAAGTATTATTTTTTTACTGAGATATAATTGATATATAACATTATATTAGTTTTGGATGTACATAGTGATTCAATGTAAGTATATATTGTAAAATGATCAACACAGTTAATCCACTTAACATCCATTACCACACATAGTTAAACTTATTTTTCTTGAGATGAGAATTTTTAATATTTATTCTCTTAGCAACTTTCAAATATGCAACAGAGTACTATTAACTGTAGTCACCATGCTGTACATTATGTCCCCATGACTTATTTATTTTATAAGTGGAAGTCTGTACCTTTTGACCACCTTCAGCCATTTCTTCTACCTCCCAGCCGTCCCCTGGCCCAACATCTGGCAACCATCAATCTGTTCTCTGTATCTGTGAGTTCAAGTTTTTTTTCCTTTTTTTAAGTATTAATATTTTTATGTCTGTCACCCATAGGTATTGCTTTATAGCAATACTTTTGCTGATTTATGATTTCAGCAGTATATCAATTTTCTGCTAGCTTTGCTTTTTGGATTCATGTTTTAGGCATATTTAACCATATTACTTAAGCATTAAAGGGAAGACATTAACAGCATATTTAAGTCTCCAAAGAAAATAAAGATACATGGAAATATTTTGAAAAGCTAAAAATATTTCTAGAATATTAGAAAAAAAGACTAAGTCACACAAAGTGGGAAAAAATAACAGATACAAAGTTCATAGTAATCTATTCATTCCTAGTAAATTAAGTAAGGAATAGTTTTCATTCTTCCATACATCTAATATACCCTTAGAATCTAAAATGCCCTGAAAGAACTTTTGCAAAGAAAAAGAGAAAATAACCTAAGGCAAACAAGATGTAACATTCTATTCATTTATTACCTTTTATTTAGATTTTATTCTGTGTCTGCACCTCATTTTGATTTTAACTCACTTTTCTTTTGATATTAATGAAATTGAACATCTGTTGACTTTAATATTTGTACTACATGTGTAAATTAAACTTTGGCTCTTTATTTATTGGGATAAAACTACACACTCTTCCTAAATATAAGGATTACCCCTCTTTGCAAATGTCTTCCTAATGTCATAATTCTTTTTTATATGGTTTCATTAAATTTTGTTTTATATATATGTATATGGATTTTTGTGTGTTGCTAAATCTGACCATTTTTACTTTTCATGTATATTGTTTTGATACTTTGAAGGTTGTCTTTCTTCCATAGTTTTATTATTTTTTTTTGTGTGTGTGGTACGCGGGCCTCTCACTGTTGTGGCCTCGCCCGTTGCGGAGCACAGGCTCCGGACGCGCAGGCCCAGCGGCCATGGCTCACGGGCCCAGCCGCTCCACGGCATGTGGGATCCTCCCGGACCGGGGCACGAACCCGGTTCCCCTGCATCAGCAGGCGGATTCTCAACCACTGCGCCACCAGGGAAGCCTTCTTCCGTAGTATTTTAGAGATTTTTTTTTTCTGCTAGCTTTTCTATTTTATTTTTATTCTTCTTTATAGCATCCACGTGTAGTTGTATTGATATAAATTGGAGGTTGGTATTTGGTTTGAAGTAATTAAATTTTCTCCATATTTCTACCTCGTTATCTCAATAACAGCTATTAAATAGTGCTTCTTTTCATCCTTGTTTCGTAATTTTTATAGTGAGTTTTGTTTTTTTTATAATACATTATGATATCTGATAAGGTTAGCTGTCTTGCTCTCCTTTATAAAAGAATATTCTTTTATAGTCTCATACATTAATTTTTCTTCTGAAATTAATTTCAGAAGAGTTTGTTTCTCCCTTTTATTCTCCAATTCATGTTATACCACATAGAACAGTTTGTAGCCAGCTCCTCTTGTGAAATTTTATGTTTCAGTATTTCTGCTGCTCTAGAGAATCTTTATCCCCCAAAGCACAATCTTTTGTTCTTCATTTTCCTCCTCATTTTTTTAGGGAGCAGATGTTGCTGTGTCTCTGTGACAAATAGCCCTCATCCTCCAAAGTAATGGTTAATTAAAGTATGATATCCTCCCACATTCCACCTGCCATTAAACACCTCAGACAAGGAACAGAGATTTCTGTATTGAAATGTAACTGTGATGTTTTCAGTATTGTTAGTGTTTAATTGGTAATCTTTTTAGGGAAAATGGAGCTTTTCATTATCTTGCAACTGATTTTTTAATCTCTATGTATTAAAGAATATATAAAATGAATAGAACTCAAGGGGACCAATAACAACTGGCATTTAAATTATGGCATGTTAAGAAGTGGGAAAGAGGAGGGGCATGGGAATGGGCCAGAGAAAAAGGGAATCTAGGATGCCTTGATCAAAACTATATGCACTGGGGCTTCCCTGGTGGCGCAGTGGTTGAGAGTCCGCTTGCCGATGCAGGGGACAGGGGTTCGTGCCCCGGTCCGGGAAGATCCCACATGCCGCAGAGCGGCTAGGCCCGTGAGCCATGGCCACTGAGCCTGCGTGCCCGGAGCCTGTGCTCTGCAACGGGAGAGGCCACAACAGTGAGAGGCCCGCGTACCGCAAAAAAAAAAAAAAAAAACTATATGCACTTAGTATACTATTTCTTAGAAGGACAGCAGGATGGAGAAAATTCAGAATCAAAGACTGTGTATCCCAAATGTATAGGCAATATAGTTCCTAACAGATTGTCCTGAGGAATACTGACCAAATCTATGAAGAATGTGGCTACCGAGACACTTCTAGGGATGTAAAACTAAGGAAAATAGGCGCAACTGTGTCTTGCTCTCTCATTATCTATTTACTAATTTATTCATCTAACAAATGTTAATTACACTAACTACACGAATCTCTCTTCTCCTTTCTGTATTTGTGCCCATTTCTTTTAATACTCCTGTATGATGATAAATGTTTGTTTATGAACAAGAGAACAGATCAAAATGTAAGAGATGATTATAGCCCCAATCCAAGGAGGAGCACTGTCATATAATCAATCTGAAACCTTTATAATGCACTGGTTACACTGACTCTTTTCAGTAACAGGAAAACAAGAGATAACTTCTTTTTGTAAATGACTCTTTTCTGACCTTTTGGCTCTGAAACGAATACGAAAAGTGGTAAATGTCAGTGTAATAATTCAACCAATCTTTCTGATATTTGGGGAAAAAATGCTAACTTTCCGCGTAAGTTGTATCTTTGTCTCCAATTTGCCACTGAATTTTAATACTTTGGAATTTATCGTTAGCTGCTTTGCAGTTAGGTCTTGTGGAAAGAGAAATCAGCGACTTGCTTCGAGGGATACATCGAGTTCAAACTCCCCAACAAGGAATGAAAAATGAAAATGCACAGATTGAAGAAGATGGTTACATTAAACAGAAGGAAATTAGTTCAGATGATATCTGCTCTATTTGTCAAGAAGTACTTTTAGAGAAAAAGCTTCCTGTCACCTTTTGCAGGTGACATGATTTTTCTTTGGATTCTAGAAACTTATGGAAAAATTCTAATTAATATATTTGTAATATATTATGTTATGAAACATGTTGATAGAAAAATAATACATATTTAAACAATTATACTTAATTGGCCTTCTTTTATTTCCTAACATGTCGTGAGAGGTCCTGTTCTAACTCTAAATATTTCTGGGCTACATTTTAAAGGGTGAAAGTTAAAAAATAACTCCACTTTATTTACTTTTTCACTTTAAGTTATTAAAGTAGATAATTTTCATGTTTCTGTTTTATACACATGAATAAATGCCACAGCTTAGAGTAGTTACAATTTTTCTGAAAGTGAAGATTATTTTACTTTAAAATGATAAAAATTCTCTTCAACTTTTCTAAATTTTATCCTTAAAACTAAATAATTCAAAATATCACTTATACATAAATGTTTATTGAGAGTATTGTACTTAACTATTCTTCAAAGGCACTGTAAATTTGGACTTGGAAAATTTGGGCAACCATTTGATATTGAACTTTTCAATTCTTTTTTTTTCCTGATTATTTACCAAAATTTTCATCCACATTGTATTTTTTTCACATAGCTGCTTTTTTACATATTTTAAAATTACTATTTCCCAAAATATTATTTCTCTCAGCAGATATTTATTGGGTACAACCACAGTCATATTGTGTGATTTCTAGAAAAATAAGTTGACACCCCTGCTCTCAGTGATGCTTTTTATTTAAAAATAATAATTATTGTTATAATTTTCCTTTTTGTTAAGACTATATGCATTCTCACTTTAAAAATGAAAAATATTATAATGATGCAAAATATTTTACCACCATTTCATTGAAATGGGAAAGATTTTGTTTGGAATTCTGATGTACTAAATTAAATATGATAGATTAGATTAGATAGATAAAATAGTGTTTATGTGTGTAATCAAGCTATATCTGGATAATCAGTTCAGAATCTATTTTTATAGGAAATAAAGATGGTAGCACAGAAAACTTATATATATATATCTTTTCTGTATACAAATGCTAAACTTGGATTTTATTTCTAACAGGTTTGGCTGTGGCAATAGTGTTCATATAAAATGCATGAAGATCTTAGCTAATTATCAGGATAAGATATCACACACTACCATGTTGAAATGTCCCTTGTGTAGGAAAGACTTTGCACCATTAAAACTTATTTTAGAGGAATTCAAAAACTCTAGCAAACTTGTGACTACAGCTGAGAAAGAACGACTAGACAAACACCTTGGAATTCCCTGTAATAACTGTCAACAATTTCCAGTTGAGGGGAAGTGTTATAAGTAAGTATCAATCAGTAATATTATAAATTTGTAGTCTAACTTTTTTTTTAATTTTAGGGAACTTTGAACATTAGAGTACTAGTCATTTAGCCTTCTTCTTTTCCTCCTTTATATAGTGTGTTTGCCCTAAAGATGGCTACTTATTTAGGATTTTCAGACTAGTGATCTGTGTCATCCCAGTACCTTAAGAATTTCAGTTGTTTTATTTTCTTTACTCACACAGAGTATTGGCTTTGCATTCCAGTCTAGGTTGAGAGTCTGAAGTAGCATCTTTTCTTGGAAGCTCTGAACACAGGCTTTGTAGTTTGGCCTAAATGAGTTTCCAAGCTCAGAGCCCAGCTAGATAGACCTCTCACCCCCTGTAACTTTCTTTGAACCACCAATGAGGTCATTGCCAAAAACGAGGATTGAGCCAGAGGGATATTGACTAGATCAACTGAACTCGAGTTCCCCAACTCCAAACTGCAATGATGCATATTTTGTTTTCTTTCACATCTTATACCTTAACAACAACAAAATACTTATTAGAGAAAGAAATTTTCATTACTTTTTGAGTATTCCTCAAACTTTCCCACAATTCCACAATAAAACATCAATTAATTGCTATGCTTGGGATATTGTGCTTTCTTAATTGAAGTCTTAACTGTATGTTAAGAAGAAAATATTTTGCTTTAGCTTTGTTAAAATTTTTTCTAAAATGCATCAGTTTACTTTTCAGTCTTCCTGGAATTACATTATGATAAGTCTAATTAATATTTTTAAAACCCTCTCATAAAACCATAAAACTGTTTTTAATTACCCCCAATGGTGAATGATACCTTTCTCCTTTAAACTGTTTTAGTCCTATGTTTTCTCAATGTGTCACATAGAAGTAAATCAACCAGAGCACCATTAGCAAAAGTCTTTATTGAAAACAGCAAGCCTGAGAAAGCTCACTTGAGGAAGAAGGGCAGAATTTTTATAAGGTTTAGCAGGAGGTGTTCAGCTAGTTTCAAGAATGTTGGTTAAAGAGAATTCTAGAAAAAGGAAAGACTTGATATTTTGCATTAGCAGCCATTTTGGGGGCAATCTGAATTTTTTCAAGAGGGGTGGGTAAGAACAATAAGGGGCTAAGGTAACGTGTGGAAAGGTGGGTTGGGAGGAACAGCTGGGGGTGACAAGGACAGGTGAAAGCCATGGTGTAAAATTTTCAGTTTTTATAGTGATGTATTCCTCAAATTGTTAATGCGTGAGTGGCTCTGGTAAATTATCTCAAATCTTGCTTTTAAATATTTTGTTAATGGCGATGCTCTCCTCTGTCCCTCTGACTGCTCTTTCTGTCCCCAAGGGTGATTCTTCCTACTACCCCGCAATACAGGCATTCTCCACTGTTCTGCTTCCTGCCTGCTGCTCTGCACTCTCCTTTCAGAATAACTTCTCTATGCGTTTGGCTCACAATTATTCACATCCATATCTCCTTCCACTCCCTCAACTGCTAACATTTCAGCTGTTAGCCTGAAAAAACTATTTCTGGTAGTTTTAGTAATGGTTTGAGTAGGAGATAAGGTAAACTAGAAAGCTTTTCAGTTCCTCTTCATTAAAGTTTCATAATATAGCTACTTACCTTTTAAGAAGTTAATTCCAAAACTATCATATATATATATTAAAATATAGAGATACTTAACTTTTTGTAGCCCAGCATAATTTGATGTATTGAATAAACCGCACCATTGCTTTGATTGGTTGATGTTAATTATTAAGACTCTTCCCTGTATGTATAAACAGTAATAATGAATAAATTAATACTTGCTGCTTCTAAGATGTCTGAAGGATATATTTTCCCAGATTTCTCTTGGAAATAGTCTTCTAATTCTGTGATAACTTGAGTAAGAAAATAACTATTTGCTTGAAATGTTATTTTTGGTGAGTATTGCTGAAAGTAAATTAAAATTCTCTGCTTGTGGCAAAATTTTTATAAGTGATACATGTTTAGATTGAGCTTTGTGGAAAATGAAGTTTTTTAGTATATCAATGATTTTTATTGCAAACTTTTTATACATATACCTTTTTCTATTTTGTGAGGACAGAGAAGGAATATAGTACAATTCCTGTTTTCAAGAAGTATTCTGCTAAGTATAACTCTAACATTCATGAAATAATAGGAAAACACTGGGTAATCAAATGATAGAATGTCCAATAGGCTGTACATCCTAAAGGAACTTAGAAAAAGAGATAAATGAAAGATAAAGCATTCCAGGAAGACATCATGGTAGGGATATGTGGTAGGCAAAATAATGCCCTCCCAAATATATCCACATCCTCATGTCCAGAACCTGTATGTTAGGTTACATGTTGTAGGGGGATTAAGGTTGCAGATGAAATTCAGGTTGCTAATCATCTGACCTTGAAATAAGGAGGTTATCTTGGATTGCCTGGGCTCAGTGTATAATCACAAGAGTTCTTAAAAGTGGAAGAGGGCAGCAAAGAAGAGAGTCAAAGGGATATGTGACTATGGAAGAAAGGCACAGAGAGATGCTGCATTGCTTGATTTGAAGATGGAGGAAAGTGCCACGAGCTAAGCTAAGGAAGGTGGGCAGCCTCTAGAAGAAAGGGCAAAGAAACAGATCTCTATAGCCTCCAAAAAAAAGTGCCATTCTGTGGACCCCTTGATTTTAAACCCATTGAGACCCATGTCAGACTTCTGACCTACAAAACTGTAAGATAATAAAGTGTTGTTTAAACTACTAAATTTGTTGTAATTTGTTTCAGTAGCAACAGGAAGCTAATATGGGGTGAGATTTAAGATGGGCCTTGTCATATCTGCATACTTCCCAGGAAATCTTGGCCAGAATTTTTCACCAAAAACAATCAAAATAATTGTATTTTTTTCTTGTATGTTTTGGTGTTTTGCATTTTTAGGTGTACCAAATGTATAGAATATCACTTATGCCAGGATTGTTTTGATAGCTGCTGCCATCTTTCTCACTCATTTACATTTCGTGAGGTACAGTATCCATCTTGAATTTCATATAGTGTTTGTATTTTCCTGTTGTAAATCTAAGTAAAATCTAAGAATAGGTAACCCTCTGGAATAGAGCTGACTGTTTGAATAAAAACCAAAGACCATAATTTTTGGATAACTCTTTTTCATAAGGATTTATAGGCAATCAGTTCTTACATTGGTAATTTATAAAATCCAACACAATAGCAAATATGTAATGATATCATACATAAATCTTAAGGACAGAAATTACGGCCATCAAGCTTGAAAATTCATTTTAAAAAAAGATCTCAACACTACAAAATGACTTATAATGTTACTGACAACCATTTACGGTTTTAAAATTTCTTATGTCATGGAATTTTATTGCTATCATTTGAATCTAACAAGTAAATAAGTATCTCCTGATGCTGAATAATAATGCTACCTTCTACTTACTACACAAGATAAAACATCCACAATTACCATTTTTGATTAATAGATAAATATTTTTACCTTAAAAAGTAATGTTATAGTAGCTTTGCAACAGTATATTAGACTCACTAACAATTTGCAAATTCTTTAATGTGTTAAAAAGCTATCTTTTAAAATGATGAGTATTTATTTACATTATTATGTTATTGATACACGGCCTACTGATTTAATGCACAAGATAAAAGCTTCCACAGTTTGCAAAGTAACATTCACCTTTTACCTATTACAGAAGAGAAATCAAAAATGGAGATTGATGGAAAAAAGATCAGATGAAACTGTAAAATATATAGATATTAAAAATGAGATAGAAAAGATGCCACATTTTCAAGAAAAGCAAGGGTAAGATTCTCAGTGAAATTTATATTTCTTGGGTTATTTAAATAATTTTTCAGTTCGGATAAGTTTTATTCATTTCTTTATTCAATAAATATATATTGAGTACTTATTGTATATACTAGGTGACATAGTATTCAAGTGAAGAGCAAGGCTCTGAAGTCAGAATGCTTAAATCCAATCCTAGTACAACCATAAGTTGGCTATGTAACTTTTGGGCTAGTTACTTCACTTCTCCTTGCCACATTTTTATCTTTAAAATGGGGATAATTATAAAACCAGTCTCATAGGAATTTTGTGCGTGTGAAATGAATTAATACACACAGTAAATATTCAAATAATGCTGTCTATTATTATTATTAATTCTACCAGAGATTGTACTAGGTATTAGGGATATCTAGTTTCCTCAGCAATTAAGTGATCATCTAAATAAATGTAAAATTAGAACTGATATATGTTATGTAAAGAAAAAATACAGGGAGCTTTGAGATTTGCTTTGAAGTAAATGGCCTCTACGGGAAGGAAGTCTTTCTTTCCTTATTGCCCTCTATTCCACCCCCAGGGAAGGAGAGTGCTAAGGGGATTTGTTGTATTTCAAAACCCTGACTAGTGGACAGTCATCCAAACCTTTTGCCATACTTCGTATCAGTTAAAGAAAATTAAACGTACCATGTATAATTAACATATTAGGTACACTATAAAATATATACAAAGCTCATTTTAATAGGATGGGATAAAACTGAAATACTTTTAAAGGACAATTTCAATGAATTAACCAAACAAAAATTGTGCTTGTTTATACATATATATGTGTGTATATAAGTATTTCTATCCCACATATATATAGTAGATAGATAGATAGATAGATAGATAGATAAATAGATTTCTATCCAACCCAGTGTATATCTAGCCCATGCCCTGTGGGTGCTCCACACACTTCAGAGACCACAACTCTTGTGGAGCATAAAATGCTTTGTGGTATGAAAGGAGCCTATACAAAGGCTCTCCATCTCCATTTCCCTTGGCCCTGGCTGGGTATCACACTTCAACCTATTAGAATGATAAATTGTATAACTAATGGTTTAGGAGATATTGTGGGGTGAGACGAGAATATTAGGGGTCGTAGGACATTCTAGGCAGAGAAAATTGAATAAATAAAAGGAGAGAGTTTCAAGATTTTTTTAAAAAGTGATTAACAACCTGAAATAATAGGAACACACAGATTTTTTTTAGTTGACAATTAAATGACCTTGGTAAAAGCAATTTTTGTAGCATGATGAAAGTTTATCTGAAGAGTAATGAGAAGTATAAAGTTTTCTAAAGAATATATTTGAACTTTATTCTGAATGACTTTTGAATAATAGGAATGCATCTAACCTATTAACCAAGATTTTGTTTTTAAATATTTGTTTTATCTGTTTTATCAGTTGCTAGTGGCATCAGATTTACATTGTGTAATCTTAGTTATGTTTGTTGGTACTTTTGGTACAAAAATGGGGTTGGTATCTTTAGAGTTCATTAACATGGTCTAACAATACAGAACTTATAAGCATATACCCCAAGTGAAATAAGTCTCCTCATAGATTATGACCTACCAGTTTATAATAGTAGCCTGGAATATTTAATATGGTTTACCACGCATCTTACTTCCTACCAGATGACAGAGTGAATTGGGTTGTATTTTTCTAAACACAAGTCTGTGTGTTGTTGGCTCATTCTGAAATAACTTGAGTATATGGTTCTCACCAAAATTATGTTCCGGTTTCATTGATGTTAAAAAGTGCTAATCAAAAAATTTCAGGTTAGTATTTTTATTTGAAATGACTAAATTAAATTTTGTTCCTTATGAAGTTGATGTTGAAGTTGGATCCATCTTGTTCAAGATCAATACAACAGATTTTGTAACTTTATAATGTACAAGATTTATTATCTTCAGTTCTAGAAAGCACTGGGTTCATTCGCATTATTTATTTGGAGGTTATTACCTGTACTATTGATTATTTCCTTATCTACAATCACATATGACCATTCATGTCTCTCTGTTTATTCTCATTCAGCCAAGTTTACACACCAAAACACGTGGTAAGGTCACTGCCTCTCTTACTAATCACAAAGAATAGTAAGCTGCTTGCTCCAGGCTACCAGTGTCGACTTTGTTTGAAGGCATTTCATCCTGGTCAGCATACAAGATTGCTACCATGTACTCACAAGGTAGAAGTCAAATCATTTTAGTATGACTTTCCCTGTAGGGCCAGTTTTCACAAATGAAGTGGCAATTTAAGTCTCTCCTTTTACTTTTTAGTTGAATTATGAGCAGAGATGTTCAAATTGAACAGTGTGTGCAGAAAGCTAGAGCGGAGACCATTGAGAAGGCAGTTCTGCCCCCCAAGGATGGATTCTTATTAATTAGGATTCATTTCTGTATAAACTATTGAGGAAAGATAAAATGGCACTTTAAGTTAGATTCTTTTATCTACTTTAGTTACCTGTAAAAGGAAAAGGCTTATAGAATACTAACTTTTTAATGTTATTTTTATGATTCTTTAGATGAAACAGAAATGCTTAATTTGACATAGTTTTTTATTATTTCAAATGAACTTACTGGAATCAAAGTCTAAAGTTGCTGAATCACTATGTAGTGGTAACCAGGTTTTTTCTGAGATAAAGTTGTTTTAATATACAAACTTTTATAGCTTTAGAGTCACCCTTACTTATAATGACTGATAATTTGTTTTCTTCCCTAGAAGGTGATTTGTCACGTTATATCTTCCATCATCATATCAATTTTCAACTCTAGTTGGCTATGACATTTTTATTACTTAATAATTTTCATTCATTAGAAAGCAACAGTGAAATTAATGGCTTGAATAAGTAATGAGTTTTTAATGAAATTGCAAAAATGGCATCCATAGAAGTCTTTTCATTTTAATGTGGAAAATGAAGATCAATCTCTAACCAATTACATTTTTAAGAGAACTTCAAAATATTTCCATAAAACTTGATGAATTTTATTACCTTCCAATACTATGAAACAGTGTTAAAAGTAACACAATAATGAAAGTGGGAAAATTTTACATGGATAGTATACATTATAAACAAGATAATATATCTCTGATTAACTTATCACATTTTTTAAAGTTTCATAGGAAATGTATTGACATTTGGTTACTCCACAAGTGCAATTCATGCCCTATTGATGGACAAGTTATATATAACCCTTTAATCTGGAAAGATAGAGCAGTGAATGGACATGCACATCAGTCTGTTTCAAACACAAACATCACTCATCTGTCAAAACAGGAAGAGCCAGAACATTTTATTCCTGGTACTGGATTAGTCTTAAAACAAAATGGACTTGGAATTTTACCTATCATACCTCAGCGTAATTCTGAAAAGTTGAATACACCTCAAAGTCCAATAGATACTTATAAGAATATAACAATAGATGATCTGTATTCTGTCAAAGTAGATGATTCAAATTCAAGAAAATCAATCTATGAATATAAAATTAGCCAACATTTCCCCAGCTATCTCCAAGATTTACCCACTGGACCCTTTGGAAAAATATCATCTCAAACGTTTTTTCCTTCTATTGATCACAAGAATATTATATATCCAACTGGAGTGGAAAACCCATGTATCAGTAAAAAGCACCACGTCGGTCAAAGCCAGAAGATAAACAAAGACTGTAAACGTGTTAACCACAATTCAAAGAAGACTCTTGGTAATAAAATAAGAGAGGACAACATGAGACCAAATACTTTGCCTCCAGAAGATTTAACTCTTATTGTCAATTGGGGTACAACTAAGCTTAGTTTGTCTAAGAGGTATAATAATTGTATGGGGAAAATTAGACCAAAATGTAGTCATTTATCCAGAAGGCCTATACCTCACCCTTTAAGTACAAAAAGTACTGAGCTATCTTTAATATTGGAAGGAGTTCAGTTATAAAATCGTATTTTATTAAAATCAGAAAATATTTGAATATTGAACATAAAAATTTTTTTTGTAGAACATAAAAACACTATATACTCTTGACAAATATTCTCTGTTGTTATTTTGCCTACTTGTCCATGAATAATGACCTACAGCTAAAGGAAATGGCCTCATTCCTTATAAGACTTAATGAATTAGGTATCTTAATGGGTATGTTCAGTATGTTATGAATTATAAATAATTTTTAGAACTTTCACATATGACTTTACACTAATTAAAATAATTGTTTTTAATTAAGGAAATAGATTTTCCTTACCCTGAGTCACTATTTTCAAGCATTTCACTTGATGACATGTAACATACAGGGATTCTTTCCAGGTATTTTTACATTTTCTTGCACTAATGATCACCACAAACCTATAGGAAAATCCAGATGGTGGTTTTCTTTTTTACTTTATTCCTTAAAGGAGGTTTCTTGTATAGGAAATGAAATAAAATATCCTTATAATGCTATAAGCTATGTCACATTTATAGTGGTTTTACTGGGGTTTTTTTTTCCATCAAGAAATATATAAGTACTACCAAATTCCCCCTTTTTTATTGAAGTATAGTTGATTTATAATATTGTGTTGGTTTCAGGTATACAGCATAGTGATTCAGTATTTTTGCAGATTATGTTCCAGAATAGGTTGTTATAAGATAATGAGTATAATTCCCTGTGCTATTCCATTATAGATTATTACAAGATAATGGGTATAACTCCCAAGTATAGCCTTGTTGCTTATCTTTTTTTTTTTTTTGCGGTACGGTACGCGGGCCGCTCACTGTTGTGGCCTCTCCCGTTGCAGAGCACAGGCTCCGGACGCGCAGGCTCAGCGGCCATGGCTCACGGGCCCAGCCGCTCCGCGGCATGTGGGATCTTCCCAGACCGGGGCACGAACCCGTGTCCCCTGAATCAGCAGGCGGACTCTCAACCACTGCGCCACCAGGGAAGCCCTTATCTATTTTATATATAGTAATTTGTATTTGTTAATCCCATATCCCTAATTTGTCCCTCCCTGCTTCCTCCCGCCTTTGGTCACCACAGTTTGTTTTCTATATCTGTGAGTCTCTTTCTATTTTGTATATATATTCATTTTATTAGTTTTTAGATTCCACATATAAGTGATATCATGTAGTATTTCTCTTCTCTAACTTATTTCACTAAGCATAATATTCTCTAGGTCCATCCACATTGCTGCAAATGGCAGTATTTCATTCTTTTTTATGGCTGAGTAATATTGCATTTTATATATATATATATATATATATATATATA
>NC_041215.1:91669888-91718139 GCF_002837175.3 Physeter macrocephalus | reverse complement strand
CACACACACACACACACACACACACACACACACACACACACCACCTCTTATTTATCCAGTCATCTGTTGATGGGCACTTAGACTGCTTCCATGTCTTAGCTATTGTACATAGTGCTACTCTGAACATTGGGAAGCATGTATCTTTTCAAATTAGTGTTTTAATTTTTTCTGGATATATACCTAGGAGTGGGATTTCTGGATCAGAGAGTAGTTCTATTTTTAGTTTTTTAAGGAATCTCTTCCACAGTGGCAGCACCAATTTACATTCCACCAAGCGTACAAGGGTTCCCTTTTCTCCACATCCTCGCCAACATTTGTTGTTTGTAGACTTTTTGATGACAGCCATTCTGACAGGTCTGAGGTGATACCTAATTGTGGTTTTTATTTGTATTTCTCTAATAATTAGCAATGTTGAGCATCTTTTCATGTGCCTGTTATCCATCTATATGTCTTCTTTGGAAAAAATGTCTATTCAAGTCTTCTGCAAATTTTCTGATTGGATTATTGGTTTTTTGATACTGAGTTGTATGAGCTGTTTACATATTTGGATATTAACCCCTTGTTGGTCATATCATTTGCAAATATTTTCTCCCATTCCTTAGGTTGTCTTTTCGTTCAGTCAGTAGTTTTCTTTGCCGTGCAAAAGCTTTTAAGTTTAGTTGGGTCACGTTTGTTTGTTTGTTGTTGGTTTTTTTGGATTGATGAATTGAATTTTATTTTGTTGGAGTAAAAACCTTTCCTTTGAGAGCATTTGCTTTTTGTTGAACATGTATTTGTCAAGTTTTCTTTTAAGGTAAGATGGTGGAGTAGAAGGACTTGAGCTCACCTCCTTCCATGAAAACAACACAATCACAGCTAACTGATGAACAAGCATCAATAAAAATGACTGGAACCTGCCAAAAATGATGTTCTACATCCAAAGACAAAGGGGAAGCTACAACGAGACAGTAGGTGAGGTCCATTTGCAATAAAATCAAATCCCATACCTGCTGGGTGGGCAATGCACAAACTGGAAAATAATTATATTGCAGAGGTTCTCCCACAGGAGTAAGAGTTCTGAGCCCCACATCAGGCTTCCCAGACTGGGGGTCTGGCATTGGGAGGAGGAGGAGACTCCAGAGCATTGAGCTTTGAAGGCAAGTGGGGCTTGGTCACAGGAACTCCACAGGACTGGGGGAAACAGAAACTCCACTCTTGGAGTGTGCACACAAGGTCTTGTGTGCACTGAGACCCAGAGAAAAAGCAGTGACTTCATAGGAGCCTGGGCCAGACCCACCTGCTGCTCTTGGAGGGTCTCCTGAGGAGGCAGGGGCAGCTATGGCTCACTGTGGGGACAAGGACACTGGTGGTGGAGGTACCAGGGAGTACTCATTGGTGTGAGCTCTCCTGGGGGCCACGATTTTGACACCAAGACCTGGCCCCACCCAATAGCCTGTAGGCTCCAGTGCTGGGACACTTCAGGCCAAACAACCAATAGGGCGGGAAAAGAGCCCCACCCTTCAGCAGACAGGCTGCCTAAAATCTTCCTGAGCCCACAGCCATCTCTAAACACACCTCATGACACGGCCCTGCCCACCAGAGGGATAAGACCCAGCTCCACCCACAAGGAGACATATACCAGAAGCAAGAGTAGCTATAACCTCTGAAATGGAAACCACAATCACAGAAAGTTAGACAAAATGAGATGGCAGAGGAATATGTTCCAGATAAAGGAACAAGATAAAACCCCAAATGAACAAGTAAGTGAAGTAGAAATAGGCAATCTACCTGAAAAATAATTCAGAGTAATAATAGTAAACAATCCAAGATCTCAGAAAAAGAATGGCAGCATGGACCAAGAAGATAAAAGAAATGTTTAACAAAGACATAGAACATATAAAGGACAAACAAACAGAGATGAACAATATAATAACTAAAATGAAAAATACACTAAAAGGATTTAATAGCAGAATAAATGAGGAAGAAGAACGGATAAGTGAGCTGGAAGACAGAATGGTAGAAATGACTGCCATGGAACAGAATAAAGAAAAAAGAATAAAAAGAAATGAGGACCATTTAAGAGACCTCTGGGACAACATTAAACACACCAACATTCACATTAGAAGGGTTCCAGAAGGAGAAGGGAGAGAGAAAGGGCCTGAGAAAATATTCAAAGAGATAATAGCTGAAAACCTCCCTAACATGGGAAAGGAAACAGTCACTCAAGTCCAGGAAGTGCAGAGAGTCCCATACAGGATAAACCCAAGGAGGAACACGGTGAGACACATAGTAATCAAACTGACAAAAATTAAAGACAAAGAGAAAGGACTTCCCTGGTGGTGCAGTGGTTAAGAGTCTGCCTGCCAATGCAGGGGACATGGGTTCGATCCCGGTCCAAGAAGATCCCACATACCGCGGAGCAACTAAGCCCATGCACCACAGCTACTGAGCTTGCACTCTGGAGCCCACGAGCCATAACTACTGAGCCCACATGCCACAACTACTGAAGCCTGCATGCCTAGAGCCCGTGCTCCACAACAAGAGAAGCCACTGCAATAAGAAGCCCACACACTGCAACAAAGAGTAGCCTCAGGCTTCCCTGGTGGTGCAGTGGTTGAGAGTCTGCCTGCCGATGCAGGGGACATGGGTTCGTGCCCCAGTCTGGGAAGATCCCACATGCCACGGAGCGGCTGGGCCCGTGAGTCATGGCCACTGAGCCTGCGTGTCTGGAGCCTGTGCTGCACAACGGGAAAGGCCACAACAGTGAGAGGCCCGCGTACTACAAAAAAAAAAAAAAAAAAAAAGAGTAGCCTCTGCTCGCTGCAACAAGAGAAAGCCCACACACAGCAACACACAGCAACAAAGACCCAATGCAGCCCAAAAATAAATAAATAAATGAATAAAATTTTTTAAATGCCAATCAAAATATTTTTTTAAAAAAGACAAAGAGAAAATATTAAAAGCAACAAGGGAAAAGCAACAAATAACATAAAAGGAAATCCCCATAATGTTATCAGCTGATTTTTCAGCAGAAAACTCTGTAGGCCAGAAGGGAGTGGCACAATATATTTAAAGTGATGAAAGGGAAAAACCTACAACCAAGAATACTCTCCCCAGAAAGGCTCTTGTTCAGGTTCAACAGAGAAATCAAAATCTTTAAAGACAAGCAAAAGCTAAGAGAATTCAGCACCACCAAACCAGCTTTACAACAAACACTAAAGGAACTTCTCTAGGCAAAAAAGAAGAGCCCATGACTAGAAACAAAAAAATTACAAATGTGAAAGCTCACCAGTAAAAGCAACCATACAGTAAAGGTAGGAAATCATCCACACACAAATATGATATCAAACCTAACAATTGTGAGAAGAGAAGAGTACAAATGCAGAATATTAGAAATGCATTTGAAATTAAAAGACCAGCAACTTAAAACAATCTTGTATATATATAGACTGCTATATCAAAACCTCATGGTAACTGCAAACTGAAAATCTACAACATATACACACCAAAAAAAGAAAAAGGAATCCAAACACAACCTATTTGTTTGTTTTTGCTTTTATTTCTTTTGCCTTAGGAGACTGCTCCAAGAAAATATTGCTACAATGTATGTCAAAGAATGTTCCACCTATGCTCTCTTCCAGGAGTTTTATGGTTTCACGTCTTAAATTTAGGACTTTAAACCATTTTGAGCTTATTTTTGTATATGGTGTGAGGAAATATTCTAATCTCATTGTTTTACATGTAGCTGTCCAGTTTTCCCAGCATGACTTGTTCAAGAAATTGTCTTTTCTCCACTGTATATTCTTGCCCGCTTTATCATAGATTAATTGACTGTAGATGCATGGATATATTTATGGGCTCTCCGTTCTGTTCCAATGATCTGTGTGTGTTTTTATGCCAGTATCATGCTGTTTTGATTGCTCTGGCTTTGTAGTATAGTCTGAAGTCTGGGAGAGTTATGCCTCCAGCTTTGTTTTTTCTTCTCCCCTTCAGGATTGCTTTGGCAATTTGGGATCTTTTGTGGTTCCATATAAATTTTAGGATTACTTGTTCTAGTTCTGTGAAAAATGTCACGGGTATTTTGATTGGGATTGCATTAAATTTGTAGATGGCCTTGGATAGTATGGCCATTTTAATAATATTAATACTTCCAATCCAAGAGTATGGGATATCTTTCCATTTCTTTGAATCATTTGCAATTTCCTTCATCAATGTTTTATAGTTTTCAGAGTATAGGTCTTCCACCTTCTTGGTTAAGTTTATTCGAAGGTTTCTTTTATATGATTTTAAATAGTATTTTTTTAAGTTCCTGATATTTCATTATTAGTGTATAGAGATTTCTTGTATCCTGCAACCTTGCTGAATTCATTTATTCTAATAGTTTGGGGTTGGAGAATTTAGGATTCTCTATATAGAGTATCATGTCATCTGCAAATAGTGACAGTTTTACTTCTTTCCAATTTGGATACCTTTTATTTCTTTTTCTTGTCTGATTGCTGTGACTAGGACTTCCAGTACTATGTTAAATAGAAGTGGTGAGAGTGCACATCCTTGTCTTATTCCTGAATTTAGTGGAAATGTTTTCAGCTTTTCACCATTGAGCATTATGTTGGCTGTGGGTTTGTCACAAATGGCCTTTATTATGTTGAGATACGTTCCCTCTGTAGCCACTTTGATGAGAGTTTTTATCATAAATGGATTTGAATTTTGTCAAATGCTTTTTCTTCATCTATTAAGATGATTATGTGACTTTTATCCTTTCTTTTGTTAATGTGCTGTGTCCACGTTGATTGATTTGAGTATGTTGAATCATCCTTGTGACGCTGGAATAAATCCAAGTTGATCCTGGTGTATGATCCTATAGTTGAATTAAGTTTACTTATAGTTTGTTGAAGATTTTTGTATCCATATTCATCAGAGACACTGGCCTGTAATTTTCTTTTTGTGTAGTGTCTTTGTCTGGTATAAGGGTACTGGTGGTCTTGTAGAATGAATCTGGGAGTATTCCCCCCTCTACAGTTTTTTGGAATAGTTTGAGAAGGATAGGTATAAGCTATTCTTTATATGTTTGGTCAAATCCCCCTATGGAGCTGTCCAGTCCTGGACTTTTGTTTTCTGGGATTTTTTAATATTACAAATTAAATTTCACTTCTAGTGATTGGTCTGTTCAAATTGTCTTTTCTTCTAGACTCAGTCTTGGCAGGCTGTCTTTTCCTAGAAATTTGTCTATTTCTTCTACGTTGTTCAATTCATTGGCATATAACTGTTCATAGTATTCTTATGAATTTTTTCTATTTCTGTGGTCAGTTATTATTGCTCCTCTTTCATTTCTTATTTTGTTTATTTGGGTCCTCTATCTTTTCTTCTTCATAAACCTGGTTAAAAGTTTATCACTTTTATCTTTTTTAAAAAAACAGCTTTTGGTTTCATTGATCTTTTCTATGTTTTTTATCTTTATTTTATTTATTTCCTCTCATCTTTATTATTTCCTTCCTTCTTCTGACTTTGGGCTTTGCTTGTTCTTCTTTTTCCAATTATTTTAGGTGGTAGAGTAGGTTGTTTATTTGATATTTTTCTTGTTTCTTGAGTATCACTGTGAACTTCCCTCTTCTATGCTTTTGCTGCATCCCATAGATTTTGGAAAGTTGTGTTTTCATTTTTATTTCTCTTGAGGTATTTTCTGATTCCCTTTTTGATTTCATTGTTGATCCATTGATTTTCTAGTAGCATGATGTTTAGTCTCCACTTTTCTTTCTTTAGTTGATTTCTAGTTCATACAGTTGTAGTTAAGAAAAATGCTTGATATAATTTCTATCCTCTTAAGTTTGTTGAGGATGGTTTTGTGATCTAGAATGTGGCTTATCCTGAAGAACATTCCATGTGCACTTGAAAAGAATGTATATCCTAGTTTTTTGTTTGTTTGTGTGGATGTAATGTCCTGTAGATATCTATTAAGTTGAACTAGTCTATTGTGTCATCTAAGAACACTGTTCTCTTACTGATTTTCTGTCTGGATGATCTATTATTGATGTCAGTGGAGTATTAAATTAAGTCTCCCACCACTATTATTGTGTTATTGTCAGTTTCTCCCTTTATGTCTGTTCGTATTTGCTTCATGTATTTAGGTGCTCCTGTGTTGGGTGTATGTATGTTAATGAGTATAGTATCCTCTTCTTATATTGATCCCTTTATCATTATAGAATGCCTTTCTTTGTCTTTTGTTATAGCTTTTGTTTTAAAGTCTATTTTGTCTGATATGAGTATTGCTATCCCTGCTTTATTTTGTTGTTTCCATAGGTTTTTGATTGGTGGTTACCATGTTGTTCACATATGCTAACCCATAATTATATCAACTTGCTTTAAACTGATAATCATTTAAGTTCAAACACATTCTAAAATATCTACATGTTTTACTCCCCTCCAGCACATTTTGTGTTTTTGATGTACCTTACATTTTCATGCTTATCCCTTTACTGTTTATTGTAGTTATAGTTGCTTTGCTATTTTTTTTTAATCTGTGTACTGGCTTATTTAAGTGACCTCAATCCTTACTATGTATTTGCCTTTCCTATTAGGATTTTTCCCTTTCCTGTAGATTCTTTCTTCTTTTCCATTTAGAGAAGACTCTTCAACATTTCTTTTAGCATAGGCTTAATATTGCTGAATTCTTTTAGTTTTTGCTTCTCTGGGAAATTCTTTATCATTCCTTCTATTCTAAATGATAATTTTGTTGGGTAAAATATTCTAGGTTGCAGGGTTTTCCCTTTCAGGACTTTGAATATATCATGTCACTCCCTTCTGGCCTTCAAAGTTTCTACAGAGAAATCTGCTGATAGCCTTATGGGGTTCCCTTGTATATAACTCTTTGTTTTTCTCTTGCTGCCTGTAACTTTTGCCATTTTAATTACATGTCTTGTTGTGGGTCTGTTTGGGTTCATCTTGTTTGGGACCCTCTGTACTTCCAGTACCTAGATATCTCTTTCCTTCTTTAGGTTTGGGAAGTCTTCAGCCACAATTTCTTCAAAAATATTTTTGATCCACTTCTCTCTGTATTCTCCTTCTGGAACCCCTATATTGTGAATGTTGGCATGTTTTATGTTATTCCATAAATCTCCTCTGTTTCTTGTGCTTTTTTCATTTGTATTTGTCTGCTGTTCTGATTGGGTGATTTCCATTATTCTATCTTCCAGATCACATGTGCATTCTTCTGTGTCATTTAGTCTGCTATTAATTGCTTCTAGAGTGATTTCTATCTCAGAAATTGAATTATCTATTTTTAATTAGGTCTTATTTATAGTTTCTTATTCCTTGTTAAAATGGTCTGTGCAGGGGGCTTCCCTGGTGGCGCAGTGGTTGCGCGTCCGCCTGCCGATGCAGGGGAACCGGGTTCGCGCCCCCGTCTGGGAGGATCCCGCATGCCACGGAGCGGCTGGGCCCGTGAGACATGGCCGCTGGGCCTGCGCGTCCGGAGCCTGTGCTCCGCAACGGGAGAGGCCACAGCAGAGGGAGGCCCGCATACCACAAAAAAAAAAAAAAAAAAAAAAAAAATGGTCTGTGCTTAGATTCTCTTTCTTAATTCAGTTGACATTTTTATTACCAAATTTTTAAACTCATTGTCTGGTAGACCAGTTATCTCTTTCATAATTTTTTTTCAGTTTTTCTATTGCTCTTTCAATTGAAAAGGCAGGTAGTTCCTCTGCCTCTTCATTTTACTTAACTTTATCTGCCTTTATGAATTTAGGTGAAACATTTATTTTAGTCCTGAAAGAGTTTTTATGTGGTAGCATCCCTCTCTAGACTGCTTGTGACTAATGACATTGGTGTGAGGGTTGGATTTGACATGGATGCCAGCCATGTCGTTTCTCAATGTGTACTGTCCACTATCACCTTGATAGGAGGTGTGGCTCGTGTTAGAGGAGCTGGAGTGTGTTCAGGGTCTCAGGAGGGACTTCCTCTCTGGTCAGTGGCATTCACCACCCTGTCAGGAGTGGGGTCTGCTCCCAAGTTGCTGGAATGGAAACCCTGAGGGTCAGGCTTGAGCTGACTCTATTCCCTTTAAGTGTGTGTTTTTCCTTCTCCCCACATTGGGACATTTGCTGCAAAGGAGGGGAGTGCTGAAACAAGTGGGGCTTATGCACTTACAGAGTTCCAATGCACTGCCTGTATAGGCATCTGCAGCTCCACTCAGATGCAGCCCAAAATTGCATCTTTTCCCATTGTGGTCATCTGACATCGAGTGTGAGGTTGCCATGTAGAGTGGGTAGAGCCCGAGGATTTGCTCAGCTGAATGTGGGATCATGGTGTGTTTGTCACAAGAGTTCAAGCAGCCGTGCTGCTTCAGAAGTCTGGGCTGCTTCTGAGGCACAGTTTGAGAAAGTGTCAACAATGGCCACAGCTGCCCCACCTGGACCACTCCCTGGGCCCCCAGGTTGCCTCTGCATCCCTAGATCAAGTCTTTTCTCAGGTCTGGCTGCCCTAGATCCAGTGCCAAGCTGTGCTGTGGAGTAAGTGGGGCCTGGCTATTTGCTCAGCTCAGATTGGGGAGTGCAGCAAAGTGGCAGCCACTAGGGCAGAACTCTCTCTGCCATATCTAGTGGCAAGCCAGCACTCACACACTTCTCACTAGTGGAGTCTAGGCTTCTCCAGCCTTTCTCTCTGTCCCAGCGGTTCCCCAAGCAGCCGAGGGTGCTTGTCTCCTCAGCATAGGGCCCCAGGACTGGGACTCGACCCACTCACTCCCAGGGTGAGTGTCTACCCATGTGATCACCCTTTTCCTCTTAGTTCCCTTGCAGGGACACAGGTCCTGACCCGGTGCTCTTCTTCCCATCCTACACAATTATGTGGGAATCTTTCTTGCAACCTTGGTTGTATATGAGTTCTTTTGCCAGTTTCCAGTTAGTTTTCCGTGAGAATTGTTCCATGTGTAGATGTATTTTTGATGTGTTTGTCAGGGGAGGTGAGCTCCATGTCCTCTTACTCTACCGTCTTGATCCCCCCCCAAAAAATTTCTTATTATACAATCACTGTTAAAGGATCTGGTTTTTTTTAAACTGGCTCGATTTCCAAAATAATTAACCATTGTTTCAAAATGTTCATTTGAAAAATATAAGCCTTAGATTCTTACTTTTTCATTTTTAAATTCTGTGGCTCAGTAGCTTTTTAAATTTTATTATTTTTTTTAAAAAATTGATGATTTCATTGATTTTATTATCTATAGCAAAGGAAAAAAACCTCATAATATTTGTCATGATGGTAATGGAATACATAGTTCTATGAAACAAATCTTGAAGAGATCAGAAAGGGAAAGTTCTTTGAAAAACAGCATTTAATTTAAAGAAATGATTGATTAAATTGAGGTTAATTACAAACAAAAAGTAATTACTAAAATGTAGTTAGTCACAGTAACTAACTCTAATTAACAAGAGTTAATTAGAGCATGAGCAGCATTTTAAAAACAAATGGAGGGCTTCCCTGGTGGCGCAGTGGTTGAGAGTCCGCCTGCTGATGCAGGGGACAAGGGTTCATGCCCCAGTCCAGGAAGATCCCACATGCTGCAGAGCGGCTGGGCCCGTGAGCCATGGCTGCTGAGCCTGCGTGTCCGGAGCCTGTGCTCCACAACGGGAGAGGCCACAACAGTGAGAGGCCCGTGTACCGCAAAAACAAAACAAAACAAAAAGAACAAATGGAAAGTTTAACTTGTTTCTGATATATAAATGTAGGGCCAAAAATATACATTGTGAGAATTCTTTCTCACCACTGTCTCTTGAAGCCACTAGTGAGGATACAGGGCAGTTGGCCGTCCATCTTCAATTTGTATGCACATATTCAGCCAACCCATCCAGAAACCAAGCCCAGATTTTTTTTCTGTCAGCTGGTCATAGATATTAGCCAAAGGAGGGGCACTGGTCCAACATTATCTAACATTGCTGGCTAAAATGGAGGTCTGGGCCCTCCGTCATGCAGCTTACCTTCTGATACTGCTCATGCTGTCTGGAGGTACCACCTCCATATTATGCTGGATTGCTGCTAGGCCCAACCAACTTTATGACATGATGAATCTGACCCACCCCAGCTCATGATTGGCTTTGTGGATACATGATCAATCTATTGGTATCTCATGGTCAGGGGCTCCATCTTTATCAGGGCATGCTGTGAGTTGTTTTCCAAAAGGTAAATTTCATGGCCTTGCTCCAAAAACCTCAGGAACCCACATATGATTCCCCCATGTGGGCTTGCCATGAGTTCCATAGGTCATCTGTATCATCACCAATGCCTCTAACACCTCGAGATTGCGTGGCCCTAGCAGCAGAACTGCTTACATTATACTTTAGACCTGTAGCAGAAGTCCTTCCTGCTTAGGTCCCACCAAAGCTGGTAGCCATTAATGTCATCCAGCATATGGGCCACCAGTAGTATTCTCAGGTTTGGAATAGTGGAATATGCTGCCTCCACAACTCAAAGATACTGACCAGGTTAGTTAAGCTTCCTTTTTTGTTGTGCAAAGTGCAACATGTGATAATTTGTCTTTTATTTTGGAGTGGATATCCTGGCATGCCTCTGTCCATAGGAACCCTAAACATTTTACTAATGAGAAGGCTTTGAATCTCTTTCAGTTTCTCTCTTATCCTCTAGATAGAACACATATATCTTACCAAGGAGCATGATAGCAACATCTTGCCTATCTGCCCCAATTAATGTAATAGCATTGATGTAGTGAATCAACTAGTAATGTTCTGCAGGATGTTCAAATGGTCCAGAAGGCAGGAGAACTAACATAGCCCTAGAGCAAAAGAAGAAATGTATATTATTACCTATTCCATGTGAATGAGAAGTCCTTCTGATCCTATTTTTCTCTCTGGAAGAGAAATGATGCATTCACCATATCAATGTCTTTATATCATGAACCTGAGGACATAATGATCTTCTCTACCAAAAATATCACATCTTGGCATGGCCATGCAATTGGGATCATGACTTTGTTGAGTTTGCGGTGGCCTGTTTTCATCTTTCCAAGATTCTTCCAGTTTGGGCAAGGGTCATAATGGTGAATTAAATGGAGATTTGATAGGGACCAACACCCCTGCATCCTCTAGATTCTTAAGGTTGACACTAATTTCCACCATCCCCCTTGGGATGTAACATTGTTTTTGTTTTATTATCTTGGCTCAGTTTGGGGAGCAGTTTTAGAAGCCTCTACTTGGGTGTAATTATCCTTATCCCATAGACCAAGAATTCAAAGTGGAGCTGTGCTAATTATTTAGTATGTTATTCTCAATTATACTGTCAGGAACTGAGGAAAATAACTGCTGGATAGATCTGAAGAAATAGTGGACCCATCACAAGCCAGATGTTTTTCAGGACTCAATTAATTACCTGACCCCCATGTGCCCTCACTCTAATAGAAGGACCATAATGGTGCTTCAAGCTTCCAGGTATCGCTGTCAGTTCAGACTGTGTCCAACAGTTCTTGAAATATTGGCTATTTCCCTTTCTGCAACATATAGTACTGAAATGACCAGCTCATCACAGCTTGCTCAGGACTTTTCCCAATTAAAAAAAAAAAAGTTCAATGTCCCAAGAAACCCCTGAATTCTGGGAAAACTGTGATTGTTAGCCACGCTGTCATCCAAGTAAACAATTTGGGGGCAATAGTGGGGAAATCATTACTGAGCATATTTTCTGTGCTATTGCAATTTCCTTCCTATTAGGGACTTGGCCTCCTCTTCAATCTAGGGGTTCTGCGTCTGAAAACAACCTCAGATCCAGAAACTTGGCACTAGATTGTAACTTTTAATTAAGGCAATTTCCTTTGGCCTCCTGGTCATCTGTTCTTCATTTCTTATGATACTGCAAGCTGATTAGGATACCTTTGTTGGATTCCCATCTACTTTGCCCCTAGTGACAAAACAGACATTTAATCTGATTAACCATCTCCAACTATGTGTCAGGCCTCCTGGCTGCTACTTTGATGCTACCAGTTATACAATATTTTTATCCACCTGGATTTTGGCAGTTAAGTGCTACCACTGGCCTTTATTTGGGTCCAATCATCCCCATTGCTATAAGTGATCCTAATAGTAGGAGCCTATCCTACCATCAGCCTTGGGTTATAGAAGAGAACCACCCCTGAACTCTTCGTGATTCTAGTGCCCCACACCAACACATTATTTATGGCTTTGGTAAATAGTGTATTGCCTTCCCATAGAACATAACCATCTGGTAGGGCTCCTAGACTTACAAAGTATATTCATTCCAGTACGCTGGCTTCTTTAATCCCCTATTCTATTGTCTACTATGGCATTCTGGCATATCAACTTCAATTAGCTTTAGCCATTGCCTTTTCTAGGCCTCTAGGAGTCATCTCAGTAGTGAGTATGCACCATCAGCTGGAGTCCTCACCAAACTGTTAAATCCAGTATCAGTAGAAATCTCCTAAGTAAATTAAGCTCTCTTGACCAATCTTATTATCTAGTCCCCTTAATTAAGCACTCTTAGAATTCAGACGCACAGGTTCTCCTCCAGCACCTGACAATACACAATGGCTAAATTTTATTTCTTCTTTAGGTTATTAGGTATACTTAACACCAGTGTATCACTGGCTGAGTTATGCTATGACTTAACCCTAATTATATACACTAACAGCCATAACAGAAGGTAAAGGCAAATCCTGAAAGGCAGGAGGCACATGATATTTCTTGGGGAGAGAACTCTGCTTTGCCTTCAAGCAAGGGGGGTGGGCAGGCTAGCCCTCAAGACAAAGGAAGGAAGGGTAGCTCACTTCTGCATTACAGAGTTCAGAAGAGTCTGGATGTTCAAAATATTCAGGATCATCCACCCAGATGTTCTCTTTCCAAATGTCAGGATCCCATTTTATCCCAGCCAGGCCCTGATCTTGTCATAACCAACCTGCCTTGATTGGACATTTAATCTTATCTGAAGCTCTACCACTCCATTAACTCCTGGTCCTCAACTACTTCTTCCTTCCTGATGTAGGAGACTGTTTTTGTAAGCTATCAGGAAGGTTACTGCATTGACTTTCATGCTTGGTGATCAATTGCCCACACCTTTCCATGATTGTTTTCTAGGGTATCAGTGGGCTTAACAATAGCCATTCATTCCCATTATTTTTAAAGTTTGTTTCCCAGTTCTTCTCAGAGGTCTGATACTTCACACCAGCTAATGCATACTCCCCTCCCCCAGTGGTATACATCATAATTCACCAATGGAGAGAGTTTTAATAACTGGACATCCACCTTGTGTCTGGACATGTCTGTGTTCCCCTTACCAATGACAGGGTCCTCATCGCCAGCTGGGCTGAAAGTGATCTTACTCCCAACCCTCACCTTATCATCTGTTTTCAGACACCTCCCATTACCAACTGGCATAAGTTATTTCTTCCAAAAACAGGTGTTTAAATAGAATTTGATGTACAAGCTATTTATTAAGCATTAACACCTGTGGAAAGGAGGAGCCTGATTCTGTTTTTATTTAAAACATTGTCGTTTTGTTCATCATCTTTCCTCACCTTAGTCCCTTCCCTGGGGAAAGAAAACCAAATTTGTTGGAGAAAGAAGTAGAACTGTAAAGCCTTGGTCATACTCCTGCCACAATCAATCATGGGATGTTGCCATAGCAGGAAGGGTGTGCTCTTGGCCTAGGTAGTGCTCTGCAGCTGAGGCAGATTCGGGAGATGCAGACAGCTGCAGGCTGTCTTCTAACTGCAATCCCAGCAGCCCAGGCAACAAGTCCTTCCGGGAAGGCCGATTTGTGGGCAGTGTGCGTCTCCTGTTTACTGTAAGTATAGATGGAGAAATTACTGAATTAAAGAAACATTTAGGGCTTCCCTGGTGGCGCAGTGGTTGGGAGTCGGCCTGCCGATGCAGGGGACACGGGTTCGTGCCCCGGAGGACCCCACATGCCGCGGAGCGGCTGGGCCCGTGAGCCATGGCCGCTGAGCCTGCGCGTCCGGAGCCTGTGCTCCGCAACAGTGAGAGGCCTGCGTACCGCAAAAAAAAAAAAAAAAAAAAAAAAAAAAAAAGAAACATTTAGAGGTTGTTGGTAAGGGAAAGGCGGAAAAAGAAGCCTAAAATAATTCTTTTTGTGGTAGATATTACTCATGCTCATCAATATCTAGTTCCTTTCTGGGCCTTTGGGAAACCACACTCCGCAGCCCCATTGTAGTCAGGGAGAGCTCTGTGACTAGCTCAGGACGAATGCAATGTGAGAAAAGCTGAAGTACATCACTGTCAGCCAGAGACAGTGAAAAGCTCCCTCACCATCCAGTCTCTCTTCCCCAGCTACTGTATTTGGGAAGCCACATATTCCAGGTGGTACAGCAACAAAAGAGTGGATCCTCCAGCAGCCTGCGTCCTTGAGGTAAGCACTTAAATGTAAGTTTGGAGCTCAGAAGAAGTCTGGGTTGAGATTTTAAATTTAGGCGTTATAGGTATGTAGATGAAAATTGTGTGACATCTAGTGTGTCAGGATCAGCTGTCAGCTAAGGAGTGAATACGGAGTAAACAGAGGGCATTGGACAGAGCTCTAGAGAGCTCCAACATTTAAAACTCAGGAGAAGACTGTAGCAAAGGAGGCTGAGAAAGAGTGAGAAATACTCTAATCTGGGATCTAATATAACTATTCTACTATTTTCATAACACTTTTGAAGACTATATGACATTACTTAATTCCTCCTCCCTTAAAATATAAGGTACTTAGGGGCAAGGACCTTGTATTTTTTGCTGTTAACATGCTCAACATACAGTGCTTGACATACATGGATATTCTATAATATTTGTTGAACTATTGAATTATAAAGAAAAATGGCCAGATAAGAAGTGGAGAGGAAAGAATAAATATGTGGTACTAGAAAACCAAAGAAAGAAAGTATAGTCAGCTAGCAGGGACTGGTCACTAAGAGCAGCACTTAGGAATGCAGTTTTGCTTTAGCTGGTAGGAGGGCATTCCTGATCCTGGCTAGGAGACTTTTAGTGGAGTGGTGGGAGCAAAGTCTAGGCTGGGTTGGGGTGAAGACAGAATGGCAGGTGCGGACACAGAAACAGGATGTATACATAACTATCATTATGAATAAAGGGATAAAAGTAACTGGAAGAGGGTGTTTGTTTCAGGGGTTTTTAAAAACTAAGACTCAAACATGTTTAAGAGTCACTGAAGATACAGCTGGTGATAATTGATACTAACAAGGATCTAGAGCACAGGGGCTGGGGTAGCCTATGGTAGGATGCAGGGACGTATCCCCTATAACAGAAGGAAGATGGGGTGCAGGGGGAGGGTATTACAGATGTAGGCAGGTTTGGATATTTGCTGGCAGGAGGTGGTAAAGTTGTAATCTAGGTCAACAGAGAGTGAGTAAAGAATGAAGAGGTTCACAGTCATCGAAAAAGATTAAAGAACCTTTTACTTTCCTCAGGTAAATAGAAAGTGAACTGACTACTGACACATGACAGAAATTCACGTGATTTTAAAGTCCTTTTAAGTTTGTTGGCTGTGAATTTATATAGTTACCAATCTGACTTCCTTGGAAGACTTTTAGCTGCCGAAACAATCTTTGTGCAAGCACAGAGAAGTTGAAGAGTTGGAGTTGCTCACAGCTGCAGTTTTGGTAGGCAGTTGGAATTAAAGGAAAATGGACAAGAAAGTTTGGGGCCTCAACAAGGGAGTGATTGAAGAGAGAGACTCAAAATCTAAACTGGATTAGAAGAGAACCCAGAAGAAGGCTGACCCATAGGTAAAATAAATGAGTAAATGAATCAGAGGACAAAGATTGGTCAAAAACGAGTACTTAGGCAGGCAAGCTGCAAAAATAGGAAGTTTGGATCAGAGAAGGTAATGCCTGAAGAAGAGGTTTCAGAAGTGGGGCAGGTTTGAGTGAGGTCCCAGGTGTGGCCATGGGTAGGGGGAGGTAACAGAGAGAGGGCTGCAGGTGTGAAAACACAAAGGAAACTGAGTAGCAATGGCGATAACTGGGTCAGCCTCTTGGACATTACGTGCTTCTTGATAACAGGAGTTAGGGAGGAAAAAAAGTTTGTAAACCCATTGCCAAAAATCCTCAGTGATGGAGTGTCTATAATGTCTACAGATGAGGGGATATAAAGGGAGAGACATAAAAAATGATAAACCCCTCAAAGGAACTGGCATTTTTATAAGAATGTCTGGAGCTGTGATCTGAAATAAGAGGAAAGAAGGTGGGACTTAACTTGAGAAGTGAGGGAGAAATGGGAATTTGAGGCAGAGAGAACAGGTCATTTCAAAGATTAGTAAGAGTTTTAGTCCCTGCTGGGTTGTGGCTAGGTGAAGAGATCCACAGGTGGATGTGAGCTTTAGCACTGTATGCTCCTGACCCTCAGTCTGTCGGCAGCAAATCTGAGGCCCAATCGTGTTGCCAAGTGTTATGGCAGAAATACATATAGAGAGGCAGCAGGAACCTAAGTGAACAGGAGGCTGGTGGTCAGCAGGGCTGAGCAACGGTAAAAAGGTCCAAGAGGGGATCACAGTAGGAGACTTGGGTGAAAGAAGACTGGAGGCCAGCGGCTGGCTCAAACCTTTTTCTGTGGTCTCCTGATTTCCCTTAGCCTTTCACCAGAGTCACAAAGTTTAAGAGCTGAAAGAATTTTTGGAAATCCTGTTTTCTTTATGAGGAAAATGAAGTTTAAAGGGCTTTAATATTTTACCCAAGATAAGGAGCCAAAATACCCCCAAAATCCACATTTCCTTGCTCCTAGTTTGACGTTCTCTCTCGCTCAACTTTTTCCTTCTCCCTCTTTCAATCTCTCTCAGCTTTAAATTGAGGGAGTGTTGTATTATCCCATTTTAAACTAATCTTTCTTATTATGGCTAGAGAATGTTTTCTGGAGTTTGTAAAGGCAAAATTTTGCTCTTGACAGTGGGGTGTAGTTAACTTTTATAGAGTCAGTATTATAGTGAATAAATACCTTCATGAGTATTATCATGATTAGTAACTACATATATATATATATGCTTGTACATATGGTAATAAATATTTTATTCAAATAAGCCATTATAATGAAATATTCAGTGACATGATTGCAGGAACATTTCAAAAAAGCAATTAGAGGATTCAAAACTGATGGAAATGCTTTTTTCTAAGTGATGACTACTGTGAAACAAGTTCTACTTTTAATGTGCTCTGTAAAGAAGATGACCAATTTCTTTTAAGTTAAAATGTCATTATTGGGGGAGTGACTGATCTCCCTGGAGAAGAGGAAGCATTTTCAAATTTGAATAGAAAACACTGATTCATCTAAAAGACAATTTGGCATACCACAGAGGTTTAAATCACTGAAAAGGCTCTCGTGTTTAAAAGTTGGATTTCAGTTTCTAAATAAATTGTACTGTTTTGAGGCCATCTGTTTCATAATTAAAATACATTTCCAAAATGTATGCTTGTTCAAACATTAAAATCCTGAGAATAAGGACTAGAAGATGTAATACTAAGGATCAACTTGTGCTTCAGATACAATTTTAATTTAGTAGTTATGTACTAGTATATTATTCTTATAGTATAAAGGAGCAAGATAAGAAAGAAAATGTAAATTTTTTTAAGTAGTTGCTTTTATTTGAAAAATGCTAACCATGAACTAGAGGTATGTTTCAATGATATTTCAGTAATATCTGAGTAAAACAATCAAAGTATACTAACAAAAATTCCTCTCTCCAAAAAAATACTACCATATGAGTTATAAATTTAGGAGAAACATGTTCAAGCTAGAAATAATAACGTATGTTCCTTTTATACCTTATAAAAACACTAGACTATAATAGTTAATTTTCCAAAAATTTACATGCCTATCACTGGTTAATTAAAACAGAAATAATTTGCTTATTAGTTTTTTCTCATTATTATGAATAATGAATAACTTTAAAATGCTAAAATTCTAAATGTTCATTACAGAAGAAAAGTAGAATAAGAATCTAATAGTCAAAGTTTTCAAACACAAAATTTCAAAAATCAGTTATTTTGAACAAAAGAAAATTATTAAAATGATTAGATGCTGATTATTTCAATTTGTAGTACTAATTATATAATTACTTTAAAATAAAATAATAAAACCATTATAAATGTGACAAAGACTTTGAAAATAAAATATGCAAACAGCACTAATTTGTATATTTTTGTTTATAAGAAAAATTTCAAAAAAATGTAATTTAAAAAATCCCAGTTCCTGATTTTACTGTACACTGTAGACTGCTAAGGGATCGTGCATTAAAAAAAAAAAAAACAAACAAGAATATGATCGTGATAATTCTCAAATGTAATATTTTTAAACTTCCGTTGATTATTTTGGCAATAGGAAGTTTTTAAATGTATTATTTTTTTGAAATATAGTCGATTGATTTACAATATTATATCAGTTTCAGATGTACAACTAAGTGATTCAATATTTTTATAGATTATAAACCTTTTAAAGTTATTATAAGATATTGGCTATGTTCCCTGTGCTATACAATATATCCTTGTAGCTTATTTATTTTATACATAGTAATTTGTACTTCTTAATCCTCTGCCCTTATCGTGCCTGCCCCCCGCTTTCCTCTCCCCACTGGTAACTACTAGTTTATTCTCTATATCTGTGAGTTTTTTTCTGTTTTGTTATATTCATTCATTTGTTTTGTTTTTTAGATTCCACATATAAGTGATAACATACAGTATTTTTTTTGTCTTTCTCTGTCTGACATATTTCACTAAGTGTAATACCCTCCAGATATTATGTGGATGGCCACATTGTTGCAAATGGCAAAATTTCATTCTTTTTTATGGCTGAGTTGTATTCCATTGTATACATGTGTTATGTGCCATGTGGTATGTGTATCTTTATCCATTCATCTGTTGGACACAGAGGTTGTTTCCATATCTTAGCTTGGTTATTGTAAATAATGCTGCTACGAACATTGAGATGTATGTATCTTTTCAAATTAGTGTTTTCATTTTATTCAGGTATATATCCAGGAGTGAAATTTCTGGATCATACTGTAGTCCTATTTTTAGGTTTCTGAGGAATATCCATAATGTTTTCCACACTGTCTGTACCAATTTATATTCCCACCAACAGTGTACTAGGGTTCCCTTTTCTCCACATCCTCGCCAACATTCATTATTTGTGTTCCTCTTGATGATAGCCATTCTGTTGTGTGAAGTGATATCTCATTGTGGTTTGATTTGCATTTCTCTGATGATTAGCAGTGTTGAGCATTTTTCATGTGCCTTTTAGCCATCTATATGTCTTCTTTGGAAAAATGTCTAGTCAGGTCTTCTGCCCATTTTTTGATTGTTTGTTTTTTAGATATTGAGTTGTGTGAGTTGTCTATATATCAAGGATATTAACACTATATTAGTTATATCATTTGCAAATCTTTTCTCCCATTCAGTAGGTTGTCTTTTCATTTTGTCGATGGTTCCCTTTGCCATGCAAGCTTTTTTTTTATTGAAATATAGTTGATTTACAATGTTGTGTTAGTTTCAAGTGTACAGTAAAGTGATCCAGTTATACAAATATATATAAATATATACTTTTTTACATTCTTTCATTATAGTTTGTTACAAGATATTAAATATAGTTCCCTGTGCTATACAGTAGGTCCTTTGTTGATTACCTATTTTATAGATATTGTGTATATTTTAATCCCAAACTCCTAATTTAACGCGGACGCGCAACCACTGCGCCACCAGGGAAGCCCCATAAGTTTGTTTTCTATGTCTGTGAGTTCTTCACAACTATATGATTTATAATCTATCATTTTATAATCTGACCTTAAACTGCTTGTTCTGCCTACATTCACATCACTCATTTTCTCAATCAGCCTTTATTCCACTCCTGTTTAACATCTTAATATTTCCAAATATTAATTGTTCATGTTTTAGCATGTGCTACTCTCCAGGGTTTTCACTGCCCTTTTTGTTTTGTGTGTATATTTTAATCCCAAACTCCTAATTTAACACTTTCTACCTCCTCTTTGGTAACCACAGTTTGTTTCTATGTCTGTGAGTCTATTTCTGTTTTGTAAATAAGTTCGTTTGTATCCTTTTTTTAGATTCCACATATAAGTGATATCATATGATATTTGTCTTTCTCTGTCTGGCTTACTTCACTTAGTATGATAATGCGCCACAACTACTGAGCCTGCGCTCTAGAGACCGTGAGCCACAACTACTGAAGCCTGCATGCCTAGAGCCCATACTCCGCAACAAGAGAAGCCACCACAATGAGAAGCCTGCACACTGCAATGAAGAGTAGCCCTTGCTCGCCGCAACTAGAGAAAGCCTGCATGCAGCAATGAAGACCCAACACAGACAAAAATAAATAAAAATTAAAACAAAACAAAAAACTATAATGAGGTATCACCTTACACCAGTCAGGATGCCCATCATCAAAAAGTCTACAAAGAGTAAGTGCTGGAGAGGGTGCAGAGAAAAAGGAACCCTCCTACACTGTTGGTGGGAATGTACATTGGTGGAGCCACTATGGAGAACCGTACGGATGTTCCTTAAAAAAGTCAAAATAGAGCTACCATATGATCCAGCAATCTCACTCCTGGGCATATATCAGGAGGAAACCATAATTTGAAAAGATACATGCACCCCAATGTTCATAGCAACACTACTTACAATAACCAAGACACAGAAGCAACATAAGTGTTCATCGACAGATGAATGGATAAAGAAGATGTGGTATATATATATATATATATATATATATATATATATATATATATACCACATCTTCTTTATCCATTCATCTGTCGATGAACACTTATGTTGCTTCTGTGTCTTGGTTATTGTAAGTAGTGTTGCTATGAACATTGGGGTGCATGTATCTTTTCAAATTATGGTTTCCTCCTGATATATGCCCAGGAGTGAGATTGCTGGATCATATGGTAGCTCTATTTTGACTTTTTTAAGGAACATCCGTACGGTTCTCCATAGTGGCTCCACCAATGTACATTCCCACCAACAGTGTAGGAGGGTTCCTTTTTCTCTGCACCCTCTCCAGCACTTACTCTTTGTAGACTTTTTGATGATGGGCATCCTGACTGGTGTAAGGTGATACCTCATTATAGTTTTTTGTTTTGTTTTAATTTTTATTTATTTTTGTCTGTGTTGGGTCTTCATTGCTGCATGCAGGCTTTCTCTAGTTGCGGCGAGCAAGGGCTACTCTTCATTGCAGTGTGCAGGCTTCTCATTGTGGTGGCTTCTCTTGTTGCGGAGTATGGGCTCTAGGCATGCAGGCTTCAGTAGTTGTGGCTCACGGTCTCTAGAGCGCAGGCTCAGTAGTTGTGGCACACAGGCCTAGTTGCTCCACGACATGTGGGATCTTCCCAGACCAGGGATCGAACCCATGTTCCCTGCCTTGGCAGGCAGATTCCTATCCACTGCGCCACCAGGGAAGCCCCTCATTATAGTTTTGATTTGCGTTTCTCTAATAATTAATGACAATGAGCATATTTTCATGTGCCTTTTGGCCATTTGTATGTCTCCTTTGGAGAAATGTCTTTTTAGATCTTCTCCGCATTTTATGACTGGGTTGTTTTGTTTTTTTTTTTAATTGAGCTGTATGAGCTGTTTGTATATTTTGGAGATCAATCCCTTGTTAGTTGCATTGTTTGCAAATATTTTCTCCCATTCTGTAGGTTGTCTTTTTGTTTATGGTTCCCTTTGCTGTGCAAAAGCTTTTAAGTTTAATTAGGTCCCATTTGTTTATTTTTGCTTTTGTTTCCTTTGCCTTAGGATACAGGTCCAAAAAAAAAAATTGCTGCAATTTATGTCAAAGAGTGTTCTGCCTATGTTTTCTTCTAGGAGTTTTATGGTTTCCAATCTTATGTTTAGGCCTTTAATCCATTTTGAGTTTATTTTTGTATATGATTGAGTAAATATTCTAACTTCATTCTTTTACATGCAGCTTTCCAGTTTTCCAGCACCACTTGTTGAAGAGACTGTCTTTGCTCCATTGTATATTCTTGACTCCTTTTTCATAGATTAATTGGCCATAAGTACCTGGGGTTATTTCTGAGATGTCTTTTCTGTTCCACTGATCTATGTGTCTGTTTTTGTGCCAGTACCATGCTGATTTGATTACTGTAGCTTTGTAGTATAGTCTGAAGTCAGGGAGCATGATACCTCCAGCTTTTTTCTTTTTTCTTAAGATTGCTTTGGCAATTTGGGGTACTTTGTGGTTTCATATAAATTTTAGAATTGTTTGTTCTAGTTCTGTTAAAAATGTCTTGGTTATTTTGATAGGGATTGCATTACATCTATAGATTGCTTTGGGTAGTATGGACATTTTAGCAATATTCTTCAAATCCATAAACACATTTCTTTGTATCATCTTCAATTTCCTTCACCAGTGTTTTATAGTTTTCAGAGTATAAGCCCTTCACCTCCTTGATTAAGTTTATTACCAGATATTTTATTCTTTTTGATGCAATTTTAAACAGGATTGTTTTCTTGTTTTCTGTTTCTGATATTTCATTATTAGTGTATAGAAAAGCAACACATTTCTGTGTTGCTGAATTTTGAAAAGATAAACAAAACTGATAAGCCTTTAACCAGGATCATCAAGAAGAAAAGAGAGGACCAAAATAAACAAAATAAGAAATGAAAGAGGAGAAATAACAACTTATATCACAGAGATACAAAAAATCATAAGAGAATAAAACAAACAGTTATATGCCAACAAACTGGACAGACTAGAAGACATGGACAAATTTCTAGAATATTTCTAGACTTTAGAGTTTTCTATATATAGTATCATGTCATCTGCAAATAGTGACAATTTTACTTCTTCCTTTCCAATTTAGATGCCTTTTATTTCTTTTTCTTGTCTGATTGCTGTGACTAGGACTTCCAATACTGTGTTAAATAGAAGTGGTGAGAGTGGGCATCCTTGCTTTTTCCTGATTTAAGAGGAAAAGCTTTCAGCTTTTTACCATTGAGTATGATGTTAGCTGTGAGTTTGCCATACATGGCCTTTATCATGTTGAGATATGTTCCCTCTATACCCACTTTGATGAGAGTTTTTATCATGAATGGATGTTGAATTTTGTCAAATGCTTTTTCTTCATCTATTGAGGGGATCATGTGATCTTCATCATTCCTTTTGTTAATGCAGTGTATCACATTGATTTAAGTATACTGAACTATCCTTGCATCCCTGAGATAAATCCCACTTGAATATAGTGTATGATCCTTTTTATATATTGTTGAATTAGGCTTATTAATATTTTGAGGATTTTTTGCATCTAAATTCATCAGAGATATTGGCCTATAATTCTTTGAATGTAGTGTCTTTGTCTAGTTTTGGTAAGAGGGTAATTGTGGCCTCATAGAATGAATTTGGGAGTCTTCCCTCCTCTTCAATTTTTTAGAATAGTATGAGAAGGGTAAGTATAAGCTCTTCTTTATATGTTTTGTAGAATTCCCCTGTAAATCCATCCAGTCCAGGCCTTTTGTTTACTGGGAAATTTTTTTATTACTAATTCAATTTCACTACTAGTGATTGGTCTGTTCAGATTATCTGTTTCTTCCTGATCCATTCTTGAAAGGTTGTATATTCTAGAAATTTGTCCATGTCTTCTAGTCTGTCCAGTTTGTTGGCATATAACTGTTTGTTTTATTCTCTTATGATTTTTTGTATCTCTGTGATATAAGTTGTTATTTCTCCTTTGTTGGCATATAACTGTTTGTTTTATTCTCTTATGATTTTTTGTATCTCTGTGATGTAAGTTGTTATTTCTCCTCTTTCATTTCTTATTTTGTTTATTTTGGTCCTCTCTTTTCTTCTTGATGATCCTGGTTAAAGGCTTATCAGTTTTGTTTATCTTTTCAAAACTCAGCTCTTGGCTTCATTGATCTTTTCTATTGTTGGTTTTTTTTTGGGGGGGGTCTCTATTTTGTTCATTTCCTCTTTAATCTTTATTATTTCCTTCCTTCTGACGTTGGGCTTTGTTTATTCTTCTTTTTCTAATTCCTTTAGATTATATGTTAGGTTGTTTATTTGACATTTTTCTTGTTACTTGAGAAAGGCCTGTATCATTGTAAACTTCCCTCTTAGAACTGATTTTTTTCACATACCATAGATTTTGGAAAGTTGTGTTTTTATTTTCATTGTCTCAAGTTATTTTTTCATTTCTTTATTAACCCATCAGTTTTTTAGTGGCATATTGTTTAGTGTCAACATGTTTGTGTTTTTCCCATTTTTTTTCTGTAATTGATTTCTAGTTCATACCATTGTGGGTGAAAAAAAACGCTTGATATAATTTCTATCCTCTTAAATTTATTGAGACTTGTTTTGTGGCCTAGGATGTGATCTATCCTGCAGAATGTTCCATGTGCACTTGAAAAGAGTGTGTATTCTGTTGTTTTGGGGTGGAATGTCATGTAGATATCTTTTCTTTAAGTCCAACTGGTTTAATGTGTCATTTAAGACTACTGTTTCCTTGAATGTAAATTGATGCAGCCACTATGGAGAACAGTATGGAGGTTCCTTAAAAAACTAAATAGGGCTTCCTTGGTGGCACAGTGGTTGAGAGTCCACCTGCCAATGCAGGGGACGTGGGTTCATGCCCTGGTACGGGAAGATCTCACATGCCACGGAGCGGCTGGGCCCATGAGCCATGGCCGGTGAGCCTGAGCCTGCACGTCCGGAGCCTGTGCTCCACAATGGGAGAGGCCACAACAGTGAGAGGCCCGCATACTGCAAAAAAAAAAAAAAACTAAATAGAACTACCATATGACCCAGCAATCCCACTACGGGGCACATATCCAGAGAAACCCATAATTCAAAAAGGCACATGCACCCCAATGTTCATTGCAGCACTATTTACAATAGCCAGGTCATGGAAACCATCTAAATGCCCTTTGACAGAGGAATGGATAAAGAAGATGTGGTACATATATACAATGGAATATTACTCAGCCATAAAAAGGAAAAAAAATGGGTCATTTGTAGAGACATGTATAGACCTAGAGACTGTCATACAGAGTGAAGTAAGTCAGAAAGAGAAAAATGAATATCATATATTAATGCATATATGTGGAATCTAGAAAAATGGTACAGATGAACTGGTTTGCAAGGCAGAAATAGAGACACAAATGTAGAGAACAAACATGGACACTAGGGGGAAGCAGGGGGGCAGTGTGGTGGGATGAATTGGGAGATTGAGATTGACATATATACACTAATAAGTATGAAATAGATAACTAATAAGAACCTGCTATATAAAAAAATTAAATTTAAAAAAAAGACTACTGTTTCCTTGTTGATTTTCTGGCTGGATGATCTGTCCATTGACGTCTGTGGGATATTAAAGTTTCCTGTATTGTTATATTATTGTCAGTTTCTCCCTTTATGTCTGTTAATATTTGCTTTATATATTTAAGTGCTCCTATATTAGGTGCATATATGTTAACGAGTGTTATATCCTTTTCTTTTGATTGCTTTATCATTATAGAGTGCCCGTCTTTGTCTTTTTCACAGCCTTTGTTTTAAAGTATGTTTTGTCTAATATGAATATTGCTATCCCTGCTTTCTTGTCGTTTTCATTTGCATAAAATATTTTTCCATCCCCTCACTTTTGTGTCTTGCTCTCTGAAGTGAATCTCTTATCAGCAGCATATAGGGTCTTGTTTTTTTTTTTTTTTTTTTTTTGGTATGCGGGCCTCCCTCTGTTGTGGCCCCTCCTGTTGCGGGGCACAGGCTCCGGACGCGCAGGCCCAGCGGCCATGGCTCACGGGCCCAGACGCTTTATGATGTTGAGGTAGGTTCCCTCTATGCCCACTTTGTGGAGAGTTTCTATCATAAATGTGTGTTGAATTTTGTCAGAAGGTTTTTCTGCATCTATTGAGATGATCATAGTGTTTTTTTTGTTTTTTTTTTTTGTGGTATGCGGGCCTCCCTCTGTTGTGGCCCCTCCTGTTGCGGGGCACAGGCTCCGGACGCGCAGGCCCAGCGGCCATGGCTCACGGGCCCAGACGCTCCGCGGCATGTGGGATCCTCCCAGACCAGGGCGCGAACCCGGTTCCCCTGCATCGGCAGGCGGACGCGCAACCACTGCGCCACCAGGGAAGCCCAGGTCTTGTTTTTTTAATCTAATCAGCCACCCTATGTCTTTTGATTGGAGCATTTAGTCCATTAACATTTAAAGTAATTACTGAAAGCTTTATACTTACTGCCATTTTGTTACTCGTTCTCTTGTTTTTGTAATTCTTCTCTGTTCTCTCCTTCTTCTTTTAGTTTCTTCCCTTGTAGTTTGATTATTTTCTTTAGTGGTATGCTTCTGTTCCTTTCTCTCTAGTTTTTGTATATCTATTTTAAGTTTTTGATGTGGTTAATGTGGGGTTTATATATTTTGACATAAAACTATATTTGTTTTAAACTGGTAGTCATTTAACTTCAAGCATATTCTAAAAGATCTACATGTTCTTACTCCCCCCACGTTTTGTGGTTTTTATGTCATATTTTACATCTTCATCTTTGTCCCTTCACTGTTTATTGTAGTTAGAGTTGATTTTCAATTTTTTTGTCTTTTAATCCTTATATTAGCTTATTTAAGTAGTTGATCACAGCCTTTACTGTATATTTACCTTTTCTAGAGGGATTTTTACCCCTTATATAGATTCTTACTTCTTGTTGTAGCCTTTTCTTTTCCACTTAGATAAAACCCTTTAACCTTTCTTTTAGGGTCTGTTTTCTATTGATGAACTCTTAGTTTTCTCTTGTCTGAGAAGTTTTTTATCTCTCCTTCAATTCTGAATGATAATCTTGCCAGGTGTGTATTCTAGGTTGTAATATTTTCCCTTTTTCACTTTAAATATAGCATACCACTCCCTTCTGGCCTTCAAATTTTCTGCAGAAAAATCAGCCAATACCTTCTTGGGGTCCCCTTGTATGTGACTCGTTGTATTTCTCTTGCTGCCTTTACAATTCTCTCTTTAACTTTAACTTAGCCATTTTAATTATAAAAGGTCTTGGTATGGGTTTCTTTGGGTTCATCTTGTTTGGGTCTCTCTCTGCTTCCTATATCTGGATATCTGTTTCCTTCTTCAGGTTCAGGAACGTTTCAATCATAATTTTATCATATATATTTTCAACCCCTTTCTCTCTCTCTTCTCCTGGAACCCTTGTAATGAAAGTGTTGATATGCTTGATATTGTCTCAGATATCCCTTGAACTGTTCTCATTTTTAAAAATTTGTTTTACTTTTTGCTATTCTGATTGGGTGATTTCCACTATTCTATCTTCCAGATCACTTATGTGCTTTTTTGTATCACCTAGTCTGCTGTTTATTCCTTCTGGTGTGTTTTTCATTTTGGTCATTGTATTATTCAGCTCTGACTGATTCTTTTTCATATTTTCTAGTTCCTTTTTAAAATTCTCACTGTATTTATCTATTCTTTTCCCTGGTTCAGTTAGCATTCTTATTACTAATGCTTTGAACTCTTTATCTGGTAAATTATCTCTGTTTCATTCGTTGTTTTTCAGGGGTTTTTTTTTTTCTTTTATTTGAAACAAACTCCTTTGTCTTCTCATTTTGTTCCACCTTCTCTCTCTCCATGAGATTAGATGAAACAGTTACCTATCCCAGTCTCAAAAGGATGTCCTTGTGTGGGTACATTCCTATACAGTCTGGAAGTGCCCAGTGTCTTTGGTGGGAGAGCCGAATCTGAAGTGAGCTAGAGACATGCCTTCCCCCAGGGTGTGCTAGTGGCTATCACCTTGCTGGGAAGTGGGGCTGGAGATGGAGGGGCTAGAGCTAGAACCAGGTGTGAGTCAGGACTTCTCCTATGCTTAGTGTCTGACACCATCCTACTGGGGACAAGGTCAGGTCCCAAGGTGCTGAAGCAGAAGCCCTGAGGGTCAGGGGCTGGCTCTGTTCCCTCTAGTTGTGTGCTCTCCCCCATCCCAGCATTGGCACCTTTGCCCCAGAAGAGAGCAACATCTGGAGAAAGAGGGGCTGGATCGGGCACCCAGTGCATGCTACTGTACATGCTGGGGTGGTCCCAGCACACCAGTCAGAATTCCAGACTGCTGCTGATCTGCTGTCTCCTAGCATGCCAGCAGTGGCCACCCCTGCCCCCTTCAGATGTCCTGCCAGGTCCTAGACAGCACTGTCCCTCACAACTGAGCACTCTCATCAGCAGTGACAACCTTCACCCTGGTGGGGAGCTGCATCATGGAGCAGGAGGGGCAAGACTGAGCACTTGACATGGGCAAGAGCATGCACTGGGGCTATCACAGGAAACTGACCAGAATCCCAGGCACTCTCAACCTGCTTCCTCCATCTTGTTTTGGGAGCAAGCAAGCATGTATATGCTCTTTATGAATGAAGTTCATGTTGCTCAAGCACCCCTGACAATCCCACTAGTTGTCAAACTAGCCAAGGGGACTAGTTTCCTAGTTTTGAACCCCAGGGCTTGGGTACCCCATATGTGTTTCAAACTGCTCACTCCCCAGGGAGGATATCTGAGCCTGTGTAATCTCCCCTTTCTCTGTCCCCTCCTAGAGGTGCATGTCCCTACATGATCACTTCTCTTCCCTTCCTACCCGACTCCAAGTGGATATTTCTTTACAGCTTTCTTTGTATAAGAGTCTTTCTCCCAGTTTCCAGTTTGCTTTCAGTAAGAATTGCTACATATGTAGATATATTTTTGATGTGGTCATGGGGGAAGGTAAGCTCAGCATCCTCCTACTCTGCCATCTTAATCTCCTCCAACATAATATTAACTTTATGTTGTAACCAGTGTAAATTCACTCATATTACCTCTAGACAATTAGTATTTTATCTGAAGTTAAGAGCATTTTTAAAAAATTAAATCTGAAATGCATCATATCTGCATGTATTCTCTAAATATCCAATGCCTTCAGTATTTTTAAAGGATGGTATAAAAATGACAATACCTGATTTCCTAGAAGCCAGGGAGTCCTGGACTTTAATGAGAGAGTATTATATAATTTAATGGGAAAGAATGTTGTCTAGAGAAAAATATAACCAAAGGAATATGCAAGAACATATCTTTAATATTGTGTATGAGAATTTAGCAATATAATTCCTAGTAGTTCTCTACATAATTCACTAAAGATTAACTTTCTTATTTTTTCAGCTTTATTGAGATATAATTAACAAGTAAAATTATAAGATATTTAAAGTATACATCATGTTTGTCAATGTATATGTATTGACAGACATATACATTGTGAAAGGATTCCTCCCATCTAGTAATACATACATATATATGTATGTGTACATATATATATACACTTATGTGTATTTACATATACACATACATATATATATATAAACATTTAAGTTCTACTCTCTTAGCAAGTTTCAATTATATGATTCAGAGTTATCAACTATAGTCACCATAACATGTTATTTTTGAGGAACCTCCAAACTGTTTTCCATAGAGACTGCACCCGTTTAATCCAAAAACAGTGCACAAGGTTTCCTTTCTGCCACATCCTTGCTAACACTTGTTCTCTTTTTGGTTATAGCCATTCTAATAGGTGTGAGGTGATCTCTCATTATGACATTGATTTGCATTTTCCCTGATGATTATTGATGTTGAGTCCCTTTTCATGTACCTATTGGCCATCTGTATGTATTCTTTGGAAAAATGTCTATTCAGATCCTCTGCCCATTTTTTAATCATATTTTTTGTTTTACTCTTGATTTTTGAGAGTTCTTTATATATTTTGAATATTAACCCCTTATCAGATATATGATTTGCAAATATTTTCTCCCCTTTAATAGGTTTCCTTTTCATTTTATTGCTGGTTTCCTTTGGTGTGCAGAAGCATTTAGTTTGATGTAATCCCACTTGTTTATTTTTGCTTTCGTTGCCTTGTCTTTGATATCAAATGCAAAAAAATAATTTCCAAGATCAATGTCAAGGAGCTTACCACCTATGGTTTCTTCTAGACATTTTATGGATTCAGGTCTTACATTGAGGACTTTAGTCCATTTTTGAGTTGATTTTTGTGTATAGTGTAATATGGTGTAACAGAATGGTCGAGTTTCATTTTTTTCCCAACACCATTGATTGGAGACACTGTTATTTCCCCATTGTGTGTCCTTGCCTCCTTTGTCATAAATTAATTGACAATATATGCATAGGTTTATTTCTGGGCTCTCTGTTCTGTTCCACTTATCTATGTGTCTCTTTTTTGCCAATAACAAACTGTTTTGATTACTATAGCTTTGTAATATACTTTAAAATAAGGAAGTGTGATACTCCACGTTTGTTGTTCTTTCTCAATATTGCTTTGGCTCTTCACGGTCTTTACTAGTTTCATACAAGTTCTACAGTTATTAGTTTTATTTCTGTGAAAAAAATGCCATTTAATTTTTATAAGGATTGCATTGATTCTGTAGAATATTTTGGGTAGTATGGACATTTTAACAATATTCTTCCAATCCATTTGCCTTATCTTCAGTTTCTTTCATCAGTGTCTTATAGTTTTCAGCATACAGGCCTCTCACCTCCTTGGTTAAATTCATTCCTAGGTATTTTATTCATTTTGATGCAATTGTAAATGGGATTGTTTTCTTAATTTCTTCTGACAGATTGTTATTAGTGTATAGAAATGCACCTGATTTTTGTATATTGATTTTGTATCCTACAACTTTACTCAATTTGGTTATTAGTTCTAACAGTTTTCTGGTGGAGTCCTTAGAGTGTTTATACATAATATCATTTCATTTGCAAACTATGACAGTTTTGTTGCTTCCTTTCTGATTTGGATGCCTTTTATTTCTTGCTTAATTGCTCTGGCTAGAACTTATAATACTGTATTGAATAGAAGTGTTGAGAGTGGGCATCCTTGTCTTGTTCCTGATCTTGGAGGAAAAACTTTCAGCTTTGCATCAATGAATACGATGGTAGTTGTGGGCTTATCATATATGGACTTTATGTTGAGGTATGTTGCCTATGTATCCACTTTGTTGAGAGTTTTAATCATAAAGAATGTTGAATCTGATCAAAAGGTTTTTCTGTATCTATTGAGATGATCATATGATTTTTATCCTTCATTTTGTTAATGTGATGTATCACATTGATTTTGTGGATGTTGAACCAATCTTGCACCCCTGGAATAAACCCACTTGATCATGGTATATCATCCTTCTAATGTATTGTTGAATTCAGTTTCTTAATATTTGGTTGAGGAATTTGTATGTCTTTTGTCCAGTTTTATTGAGATATAATTGACATACAACACTGTATAAATTTAAGGTGTACAGCATAATGATTTGACTTACATATATGGTGAAATGATTACCACAATAAATTTTGATAACATTCATCATCTCAGATACAATAAAGGAAAGAAAAAGAAAAAATATTTTGTGTCTTGTGATGACAACTCAGAATTTACTCTCTTAACATTTTTCATATATACATACAACAGGGTTAACTTTAGTCATCATGTTGTACATTATATCTCTAGTACTTTTTAATCTTATAACTGGAAATGTGTACCTTTTGACTCCTTTCATCCAGTTTCCCCTCCTCTCACCTCTGGTAACCACAAGTCTGATCTCTTTTTATGAGTTGTTTTTTTTTTTTTTTTAATACACATAAGTGAGATGACACAGTATTTGTCTTTCTCTTTTAGACTTGTTTCATTTGGCATAATGCCCTCTATGTCCATCCATGCTGTCACAAATTGCAGGATTTTCTCTTTTATTCATGTTGGATTAATATTCCATCATATATATATATCACAATCTCTTTATCCATTCATTTGTCAAAACACTTAGGATGGTTTCATGTCTTGAAAATTGGAAAGAATTTTCCTATAAACATGGAGGTGCAGATATCTCTTCAACATAGTGTTTTTCTTTCCTTTAAGTATATTTGCAGAAATAGAATTGCTCAATCATATGGTAGTTCTATTTTTAGTTTTTTAAGGAACTTCCATGCTGTTTTCTATATTGGGTCTGATTGGCCACTTTACAATCCCTCCAATAGGCATAAGGGTTCCCTTTCTTCCCCATCCCCACCAGCCATGTTATCTCTTGTTTTTTTGATGTTATCCATTCTAGCAGGTATGAGGTGATATCTCACTGTGGTTTTGATTTGCATTTCCCTAATTTTCAGTAATGTTGAGCATCTTTTCTTGTACCTGTTGGCCATTCATATATCTTATTTGGAAAAATATCAATTCATGTCCTTTGCCCATTTTAAAATTGGATTATTTGGGGGGGGGTTGCTATTGAGTTATATAAGTTCTTTTTATATTTTGGATATTAAGCCCTTATCAGATATAGGCATACCCCAGAGATATTGCAGATTTGGTTCCAGACCACTGCAGTAAGGCAAATATCACAGTAAATCAAATCACTCAAATATTTTTGTTTCCCAATACATATAAAAGTTATGATTATGATCCAGTAATCCCACTCCTGGGCATATACCTGGAGAAAAACATGGTTCAAAAGAATACATGTCCCACAATATTCACTGCAGCACTATTTATAATAGCCAAAACACGGAAGCAACCTAAGTGTCCATCAACAATAGAATAAATAAAGAAGATGTGGTACATATATACAATGGAATATTACTCAGCCATAAAAAAGAATGAAGTAATGCCATTTGCAGCAGCATGAATGGAATTATCATACTAAGTGAAGTGAGTCAGACAGAAAAAGACAAATATCATATGATATCACTCATAGGAGGAATCTAATTTTTAAAAAAATGATACAAATGAACTTATTTACAAAAGAGGAAGCAGACTTACAGATATCGAAAACAAACCTATGGTTACCAAAAGGGAAATGTGTGCGGTAAGTGTAACTCAGGAGCTTAGGATGAACATACTCACACTACTATGTATATGATAGATAACAAACAAGGATCTACTGTACACCACAGGGAACTCTACTCAATATTCTGTGACAACCTATATGAGAAAAGAATCTGAAAAAGAATGGATATATGTATATGTATAATTGAATCACTTTGCTGTACACCTAAAATTAATACAGCATTGTAAATCAACTATAGTCCAATAAAAATTTTTTAAGTTATGTTTACTCTATATTGTAGTCTATTAAGTGTACAATACCATTATGTCTAAAAAAAGTATATACCTTAATTTAAAGATATCTTGCTAAAAAATACTGATCATCATGTTAGAATACAGGGTTGCCACAAACCTTCAATTTGTAAAAAAAAATCCATATCTGCTAAGCATAACAAAGTGGAGTGCAATACAATAAGATATGTATGTACATGGGTTGCAAATATTTTCTCTCATTCCATAGGATGTCTTTTCATTTTGCTGATTGTTTCTTTTGCAGTGCAGAGGCTGTTTGATGTATTTCCAGTTCTTTATTTTTTATTTTGTTACTTGTGCTTTATATGTCATGTCTAAAATATCATTGCCAAAACTAATGTCAAGGAGCTTTTTCTTCTTTTTTTTTTCTTCTTTTTTACGTTTTCTTCTAGGACCTTCATGGTTTTTCATCTAACATTTAAGACTTTAATCCATTTTGAGTTAATTTTTGTAAATGGTGTACAATAGGGGTCTATTTTATTTCTTACATGTGAATATCCAGATTTCCCAGCACCATCTATTGAAGAGACTTCTATTGAGTATTCTTGGTTCCCCTGTCAAATATTAGTTGACCATATATACATGGTCAACTAATATTGACTAATATTATTTCTGTGCTCTTAATTCTGTTTAATTGGTCTATGTATCTGGTTTTGTACAATTACCATATTGTTTTGATAACTGTAGTTTTATAATATAGTTTGAAATAAGGAAGCATGATGCCTCCAGCTTTGTCTTTTCTTAGTATTGCTTTGGCTATTCAGGGACTTTTGTGATTCCATACAAGTATTAGAATTGTTTGTTCTATTTCTGTGAAAAAAAATATTGGATTCTTGACAGGGATTGTATTGAATATATAGATGGCTTTGTGTAGTATGAACATTTTAACAATATTAATTCTTCCAATCCATGAACATGGGATAAATTTTTGTTAATTTTTGTCTTCTTTGATTTCTTTCATCAATGTCTTGTAGTTCTCAGGGTAAAGTTTTCACATTCTTGGTTAAATTTATTCCTAAGTATTTTATTATTTTTGATGCTCTTTTAAATGGGATCATTTTCTTTATTTTTTATCAGATTATGTATTGTTATTGTATAGAAATGCTAATGATTTTTTTTGCTAATATTGTATCCAACAACTTTACTGAAATCACTGGGTAGATATAAAACTTTTTCTGCGGAGTCCTTAGAATTTTCTCTAATAAAAATCATGTTGTCTGCACATAGACACAATTTTACTTTTTTCTTTCAAATTCTGACCTTTTTTATTTCTTACCTGATTACTCTGGCAAGGGCTTCTACTACTATGTTGAATAGGGGAGAGTAGGCACCCATGTCTTGTTCCTGATCTTTGCAGAAAGGCTTTCCTACTTTCACCACTAAATATGTTAGCTGTTGGCTTGTCACATGTGGCTTTTGTTATGTTGAGGTACATTTCTTCTATACATAATTTTTAAGAGTTTTTACATTAACCGATCTTGAATTTTGTCAAATTTTTCTTCTGTATCTATTGAGATGATTATATAATTTTTTTCATTCATTTCATTAATGTGATATCACATTGATTTTGTGAATGTTGAATCATCCTTACATTCCAGGGATAAATCCCACTTGATCATGGTGAATGATCTTTTAAATGTGTTGCTAAATTTGGTTTGCCAGTATTTTATTGACAATTTCGCATCTATATCAGGGATACTGGCCTGTGGTTTTCTTTTCTGGTAGTGTCTTTGTCTAGTTTTGGTATCAGCTTGCCTTGTAAAATCAGTTTTGGAGTATTCCTTCCTCTTGGTGTTTTTCTATGTCTATGAGTCTGTTTCTGTTTTGTAATTAAGTTCATTTGTATCATTTGTTTTAGATACCACATATAAGTGATATCATATGATTTTTGTCTTTCTCTGTCTGACTTCACTTAGTATGATCATCTCTAGGTCCATCCATATTGCTGCAAATGGCATTATTTCATTCTTTTTTAATGGCTGAGTAATATTCCATTGTGTATATATATATATATATATATATATACCACATCTTCTTTATCCATTCCTCAGTCGGTGGACATTTAGGTTGCTCCCATGTCTTGGCTAGTATAAATAGTGCTGCAGTGAACATTAGGGTGTATGTTCCCTTTCTTTTTTAAAAAAATATTTATTTATTTATTTGGCTGTGCTGGGTCTTAGTTGCGGCATGCAGGATCTTTACTTGCAGCATGCAGGATCTTTAGTTGTGGTGTGCGGGCTCTTTTAATTGTGACATGCGAGATCTAGTTCCCTGACCACAGATCGAACCTGGGCCCCCTGCATTGGAAGCACAAAGTCCTAACCACTGGACCATGAGAGAAGACCCACATGTATCCTTTCAAACCATGTTTTCCTCTGGATATATGTCCAGGAGTGGGATTGCTGGATTATATGATAGCTCTGTTTTTAGTTTCTTAAGGAACACCCATACTGTTCTCCATAGTGGCTGTACTAATTTACATTCCCACCAACAGTGTAGGAGGGTTCCTTTTTCTCCACACCCTTTCCAGCATATATTATTTGTAGACTTTTTGATGTTGTCCATTCTGACCGGAATGAGGTGATACTTCATTGTAGTTTTGATTTGCATTTCTCTAATAATTAGTGATGTTGAGCATCTTTTTATGTGTCTGTTGGCCATCTGTATGTCTTCTGTGGAGAAATGTCTATTTAGGTCTTCTGCCCATTTTTGGATTGGGTTGTTTATTTTTTAATATTGAGCCACAAGAGCTGTTTGTAACTTTTGGAGACTAATCCCTTGTCAGTCACATCATTTGCAAATATTTTCTCCCATTCTGTGGGTTGTCTTTTTGTTTTGTTTGTGCTTTCCTTTGATGTGCAAAAGCTTTTAAGTTTAATTAAGTCCCATTTGTATCTTTTTATTTCGATTAATCTAGGAGATGGCTCAGAAAAGATATTGCTGTGATTTACGTCAAAGAGTGTTCTGCCTATGTTTCCCTCTAAGAGTTTTATAGTGTCTGGTCTTAAATTTAGGTCTCGAATCCATTTTGAGTTTATTTTTGTGTATGGTGTTAAAGAATGTTCTATTTGTTTTTTTTACATGTAGCTGTCCAGTTTTCCCAGCACCATTTATTAAAGAGACTATCTTTCCTCCATTGTATAGTCTTGGCTCCTTTGTCATAGATTAATTGAACATAGGTGATTGGGTTTATTTCTGGGCATTCTATCCTGTTCCATTGATCTGTATTTCTGTTTTTGTGCCAGTACCATACTGTTTTGATGACTGTAGCTTTGTAGTATAGTCTAAAGTCAGGGAGCCTGATTCCTCCAGCTGTCTTTCTTTCTCAAGATTGATTTGGCTATTTGGGGTCTTTTGTGCCTCCATACAAAGTTTAAGATTTTTGTTCTAGTTGTGAAAAATGCCATTGGTAATTTAATAGGGACTGCATTGAATCTCTAGATTGTCTTGGGTAGTATAGTCATTTTCACAATATTGATTCTTGCAATACAAGAACATGGTACATCTTTCCATCTGTTTGCAGCATCTCGGATTTCTTTTATCAGCATCCTATAGTTTTCAGCATACAGGTCTTTTGCCTCCTTAGGTAGGTTTATTCCTAGGTATTTTATTCTTTTTTATGTGATAGTAAATAGGATTTTGTTTTCTTTCATTCCTCTTTCTGATCTTTCATTGTTAGTGTGTAGAAATGCAACAGATTTCTGTGTATTAATTTTGTATCATGCAACTTTGCTGAATTCATTGATGAGCTCTAGTGGTTTTCTGGTAGCATCTTTAGGATTTTCTATGTATAATATCATGTCATCTGCAAACAGTGACAGTTTTACTTCTTCCTTTCCAATTTAGATGACTTTTATTTCTTTTTCTTCTCTGATTGCCATGGCTAGACTTCCAAATCTATGTTGAATAGAAGTGGCAAGAATGGACATCCTTATCTTGTTCCTGATCTTAGAGGAGATGCTTTCAGCATTTCACTGCTGAGTATGATGTTAACTGTGGGTTTGTCATATATGGGCTTTATTATGTTGAGATATGTATACCAACTTTGATGAGAGCTTTTATCATGAACAGATGTTGAATTTTGTCAAATACTTTTTTTCAATCTATTGAGATGATCATGTGATTTTGGGTTAACTCTTCTCTAAATGTTTGATAGAATTCACCTATGAAGCCATCTGGTCCTGGACATTTGTCTGTTTGGAGTTTTTTTATCACAGTTTCAGTACTTGTGATTGGTCTGTTCATATTTTCTATTTCTTCCTGGTTCAGCCTTGGAAGGTTATACCTTTCTAAGAATTTGTCCATTTCTTCCAGACTGTCCATTTTATTGGCATGTAGTTACATGTAGTATTCTCTTATGATCCTTTGTATTTCTGTGGTGTCAGTTGTAACTTCTTTTTCATTTCTAATCTTATTGATTTGAGCTCTCTTGCTTTTTTTCTTGATGAGTCTGGCAAAGGTTTATCAATTTTGTTTATCTTTTCAAAGAACCAGCTTTTAGTTTCATTGATCTTTGCTGCTGTTTTATTTGTCTCTATTTCATTTATTTCTGCTCTGATCTTTATGACTTCTTTCCTTCTATAATACTAACTTTGGGTTTTGTTTGTTCTTCTTCTTCTAGTTGCTTTAGGTGTAAGGTTAGGTTGTTTGTATGTGATTTTTCTTGTTTCCTGAGATAAGATTGTATTCCTATAAACTTTCCTCTTCAAACTGCTTTGCCACATCCCATAGGTTTCAGATTGTTATCCTTTCGTTTTCATTTGTCTCTAGGTATTTTTTGATTTCCTCTTTGATTTCTTCAGTGATCCATTGGTTTTTTAGTAGCATATTGTTTAGTTTCCACATCTTTGTGTTTTTTACAGTTTTTTTCTTGTAGTTGATTTCTAATATCATAGTGTTGTAGTAGGAAAAGATGCTTGATATTTCAGTTTTCTTAAATGTACGAAGGCTCGCTTTGAGGCCTGGCAAGTGCTCAATAGTGGAGAATGTTCCATGTACACTTGAGAAGAATGTTTTTTTGGATGGAATACTCTATAAATATCAATTAAGTTGATCTGGTCCAATTTGTTATTTAAGGTCTGTGTTTCCTTAGTGATCTTCTACCTGGTTCATCTGTCCATTGATTAAAGTGTGGTGTTAAAGTCCCCCACTATTATTGTGTTACTGTCTATGTCGCCTTTTATGGCTGTTAGTATTTGCCTTATATATTGGGGTGCTCCTATGTTGGGTGCATATATATTTACACTTGTTATATCTTCTTGGATTGACTCCTTGATCATTATGGTGTGTCCTTCTTTGTCTCTTGTAACAGTCTTTATTTGAAAGTCTACTTTGTCTGATATGAGTATTACTACTCCAGCTTTCTTTTGATTTCCATTTGCATGGGATACCTTTTTCCATCCCCTCACTTTCAGTCTGGATGTGTCCCTAGATCTGAAGTGGGTCTCTTGTAGACAGCGTATATATGGGCCTTGTTTTTGTATCCATTCAGCTAGTCTATGTCTTTTGGTTGGAGCATTTAATCCATTTACATTTAAGGTAATTATCGATATGTATGTTCCTATTGCCATTTTCTAAATTGTTTTGGATTGTTTTTTGTAGGTCTCTTTTCTTCCCTTCCTCTTTTGTTCCCTTCTCTTGTGACTTGATGACTAACATTACTGTTGTGTTTGGATTCCTTTTTCTTTTTGTGTGGGAATATTTATTGTAGATTTTCAGTTTGTGGTTACCATGAGGTTTTGATATAGCAGTCTGTATATAAACAAGATTATTTTAAGTTTCTGGTCTTTAAATTTCAAATGAATTTCCAATATCCTGAATTTGTGCTCTCCTCACAGTTGCTGGTTTTGATTTATTTTTGAGAAGATGATTTCCTACCTTTACTTTATGTTTGCCTTTACCGGTGAGCTTTTCCGTTCATAATTTTCTTGTTTCTAGTTCTGGCCTTTCCTTTTCCACTTAAAGAAGTTCCTTTAGCATTTGTTGCAAAGCTGGTCTGGTGGTGCTCAATTCTCTTAGCTTTTGCTTGTCTGTAATGCTTTTGATTTCTCTGCTGAATCTGAATGAGAGCTTTGCTGGGTAAAGTATTCTTGGTTGTAGATTCTTCCCTTTCATCACTTTAAATACATTGTGCCACTCCCTTCTGGCTTGCAGAGTTCCTGCTGAGAAATCAGCTGATAACGTTATGTGAGTTCCCTTGCATGTAATTTGTTGCTTTTCCTTTGTTGCTTTTAATATTTTTTCTTTGTCTTTAATTTTTGTCAGTTTGTTTACTATGTGTCTTGCTATGTTCCTCCATGGGTTATCCTGTATGGGACTCTGATCTTCCTGGACTTCAGTGACTGTTTCCTTTCCCATGTTAGAGAAGTTTTCAGCTATTATCTCTTCAAATATTCTCTCATGTCCTTTCTCTTTCTCTTGTCCTTCCAGAACCCCTATAATGTGAATATTGGTGCATTTAATGTTGTCCCAAAGGTCCCTTAGACCAGCAGCCCCTAACCTTTTTGGCACCAGGGACTGGATTCGTGGAAGACAATTTTTCCATGGACCAGGGCAGGGGGAATGGATTTGAGAAGATTCAAGTGCATTACATTTATTGTGCACTTTATTTCTATTATTACTACATTGTAACATATAATGAAATAATTATACAACTCACCATAATGCAGAATCAGTGGGAGCCCTGAGCTTGTTTTCACTTGCCACTCACTGATAGGGTTTTTATGTGAGTCTGCAAGCAATTGATTTATTATGGTCACTATGCAGTCAAACCTCTCTGCTAATGATAATCTGTATGTGCAGCCACTCCCCAGCACCAGCATGACTGCCTCAGCTCCACCTCAGATCATCAGGCATTAGAGTCTCATAAGGAGCATGCAACCTAGATCCCTCACATGTGCTGTTTACAGTAGGGTTTGTGCTTCTATGATAATCTAATGCCATACTGATCTGACAGGTGGTGGAGCTCAGGCGGTAACACGAGCAATGGGGAGCAGCTATAAATACAGATGAAACTTCACTCACTCGCCTGCTGCTCACCTCCTGTTTTGCAGCCTTGGTCCAAACAGGCCACGGACTGGTACTAGTCCGTGGCCCAGGGGTTGAGGACCCCTACCTTAGACTGTCTTCATTTCTTTTCATTCTTTTTTCTTTATTCTGTTCCATGACAGTGATTTCCACAATTCTGTCTTTCAGCTCATTTATCCATTCTTCTGCTTCAGTTACTCTGCTATGGATTCCTTCTAGTGTATTCTTCATTTCAGTTATTGTATTGTTCATCTCTGTTAGTTTGTTCTTTAGTTCTTCTAGGTCTTTGTTAAATATTTCTTGCATCTTCTCGATCTGTGCCTCCATTCTTTTTCCAAGATCTTGCACCATCTTCACTTTCATTACTCTGAATTATTTTTCTGATAGATTGCCTATCTCCACTTCATTTAGTTGTTCTTCTCAGGTTTTATCTTGTTTCTTCATCTGGGACCTATTCCTCTGCAATCTCATTTTGTCTAACTTTCTGTGACTACAGCTTGCATTCTGTAGACTGTAGGATTGTATTCTTTTTGCTTCTACTGTCTGCCCTCTGGTAGATAAGGCTGTCTAAGAGACTTGTGTAGGCTTCCTGGTTGAAGAGTTCCTCCCCACTGGTGGGTGTAGCTGGGTCTTGTCCCTTTGGTGGGCAGGGCCATGCTCAGGAAGACTTTAAGGAGCCTGTCTGATGATGGGTGGGGCTGTGTTCTCACCCAGTTGGTTGTTTTGCTTGAGGCACCCCAGCACTGGAGCCTACAGGCTGTTGGGTGGAGCTAGGTCTTGGGAAGGAAATGGCAGCCTCTGGAGGGCTCATGCCAATGAGTACTCACCAGAACTGCCACTGCCAGTATCTTTGTCCCCACAATGAGCCACAGTCACCCCCACCTCCACAGAAGACCCTCCAATACTAGGAGGTGGGTCTGGCTCAGTCTCTTATGAGGTCACTGCTTTTTTCCCTGGGTCCTGGTGTGCATGGGACCTTGTGTGCACCCTCCAAGAGTGGAGTTTCTGTTTCCCCCAGTCCTATGGAATTCTTGCAGTCAAACCCAGCTGGCCTTCAAAGCCAGCTTCTCTGGTGTCTCTTACTCCTGTTGCCAGAACCCCAGGCTGGGAAGCCTGATGTGGAGCTTAAACTTTCACTCCTATGGGAGAACTTCTGTGATATAAATATTTTCCAGTTTGTGGGTTGCCCACCCAGCAGGTATGGGATTTGATTTTATCACAGTTGTGCCCCTCATACCATCTCAATGTGGCTTCTTCTTTGTCTTTGCATGTAGGGTATCTTTTTTGGTAGGTTCCAGCATTTTGTTTTTGTTGTTGTTGTTGTTGTTGATGATGGTTGTTCAGCAGTTAGTTGTGATCTTGGTATTTTTGTAAGGGGTGATCTCATGTCCTTCTACTCCACCATCTTGCTGGCCAGTGTAGCACATCTTCTTTATCCATTATGTGTTGATGTATATTTAGGTTGTTTCCATGTCTTGGCTATTGTGAATAGTGCTCCTATGAACATAGGGGTGCACGTACCTTTTTGAATTACAGTTTTGCCCAGGTCTATGCCCACGAGTGGGATTGCTGGATCATATGGTAGCTCTATTTTTAGTTTTCTGAGGAACCTCCAAACTGTTTTCCATAGTGGCTGTACCAACTTACATTCTCCACACCCTCTCCAGCATTTGTTATTGTAGACTCTTAATGATGGCCATTCTGACCAGTGTGAGGTGGTATCTCATTGTAGTTTTGATTGCATTTCTCTAATAATTAGTGATGTTGAGCATATTTTCATGTACCTACTGGCCCTCTGTATGTCTTCTTTGGGGAAATGTGTCTTTAGGTCTTCTGCCCATTTTTCGATTGGGTTTTTGTTTTTTTGTTGTTGAGTTGTGTGAGCTATTTGTATATTTTGAAGATTAAGCCTCATTGGTCGCATCATTTGCAAATATTTTCTCCCATCCCATAGGGTATTTTTTTTTTACTGTTTCTTTTGCTATGCAAAACTTGTAAGTTTTATTAGGTCCTATTTGTTCGTTTTGGTTTTATTTATATTGCTTTTGGAGCAGTTCCTAAGAAAACATTCATACAATTTATGTCAAAGAATATTTTGCCTATGCTCTCTTCTAGGAGTTTTATGGTGTCATGTCCTACGTTTAAGTCTTTAAACCATTTTGAATTTATTTTTGTGCATGGTGTGAGGGTGTGTTCTAACTTCATTGATTTACATGCAGCTGTCCAACTTTCCTAGCACTACTTGCTGAAGATAATATCTTTTTTTCATTTTATATTTTTGCCTCCTTTTTCAAAGATTAATTTACTGTAAGTGTGTGCGTTTATTTCTGGGTTCTCTATTGTGTTGCATTGATCCTATGTCTGTTTTTGTACCAATACCACACTGTTTTGATTACTGTAGCTTTGCAGTATTGTCTGAAGTCTGGGAGAGATATGCCTCCTGCTTTGTTGTTGTTTTTTTCTCTCAGGATTGTTTTGGCAGTTCTGGGTCTTTTATGGTTCCATAAAAATTGGGGGATTATTTGTTTTAGTTCTGTGAAAAATGTCATGGGTAATTTGATAGGGATCATATTAACTCTACAGATTGCTTCGGATAATATTGCCATTTTAACAATATTAATTCTTCTAGTCCCAAGAGCGTAGGATATCTTTCCATTTCTTTGCACCCTCTTTAATTTCCTTCATTAATATTTTATAGTTCTCAGCATATAAGTCTTACCTCCTTGGTCAGGTTTATTCCTAGTTTTTTGTTTTGTTTTGTTTTGTTTTTGGTGCAGTTTTAAAACGTGTCTTTTTACATTGCCTTTCTGATATTTCATTATTTGTGTAAAGAAATGCAACCAATTTCTGAATGTTAATCTTCTATCCTGTTACTTTGCTGAATTCATTTATCAGCTCTAGTAGTTTTTGTGTGGAATCCTTAGGCTTTTCTATATATAGTATCATGTCATCGGCATATAGTGAAAATTTTACCTCTTCTCTTCCAATGTGGATATCTTTTATTTCTTTTTCTTGTCTGATTGCTGTGGCTAGGACTTCCAATACTATGTTATATAGAAATGGTGAGTGTGGGCATCCTTGTCCTGTTCCAGATTTTAGTGGGAAGGCTTTCAGCCTTTCACCATTGAGTATTATATTGGCTGTGGGTTTGTCATAAATGGCTTTTATTATGTTGAGGTATGTTCCCTCTATACCCACTATGGTTAAGAGTTTTTATCATAAATGGATGTTGAATGTTGTCAAATGCTTTTTTTTGCATCTATTGAGGTGATCATGTGGTTTTTGACTTTTCTTTTTTAATGTGGTGTATTACATTGATTGATGTGCATATTTTGAACCATCCTTGTGAACTTAGGATGAATCCCACTTGGCCATGGTGTATGATCTTTTTTATGTGTTGTTGGATTCAGTTTGCTAATATTTTGTTGAAAATTTTTACATCTATATTCATAAAAGATATTGGCCTGTAATTTCCTTTTTTAGTGGTATCTTTGTCTGGTTTTGGTATCAGGGTGATGCTGGCTTCGTAAAATGTCTTTGGGTGTGTTCCCTCCTCTTCAGGCTTTTGGAAGAGTTTCAGAAGGATTGGTATACATTCTTCTTTGTATGTTTTGTAGAATTTGACTGTGAAGCCATCTTGTCCTGGACTTTTGTTTGTGAGGAGTTTTTTTGTTTGTTTATTACAGATTCTGTTTCACTTCTAGTGATTGGTCTGTTCAAATTATCTATTTCTTTTTTATTCCATTTTGGTGACCTGTATGTTTCTAGGAAGTTGTCCATTTCTTCTAGGTTGTCAAATTTGTTGATGTATAATTGTTCATAGTATTCTCTTATGGTTTTTGTATTTTTGTGGTATCAGTTGAGATTTTTCCTTTTTCATTTCATTTATTCATTTTCATTTATTTTGTTTATTTGGATTTTCTCTCTTTTCTTCTTGGTGAGCCTGGCCAGAGTTTTGTCAATTTTGTTTACCCTTTCAAAGAACCAGCTTTTTGGTTTTTTGATTATTTTTCTATTTTTTTTTACTCTCTATTTTATTTATTTCCTCTCTGATCTTATTATTTCCTTCCTTCTGCTGAATTTAGGTTTTATTTGTTCTTCTTCTAATTCTTTAAGGTGGTAGGTTAGGTTGTTTATTTGAGATTTTTCTTCTTTTTGAGGAAGGCCTATATCGCTATTAACTTCCCTGTACAAACTGCTTTTGGTGCATCCGATAGATTTTGTATGGTTATGTTTTCATTGTTATTTGTCTCAAGGTATTATTTAATTTCCTTTTTGATTTCCTCCTTGACCCATTGGTTTTTTAGTAGCATGTTGTTTAGCCTCCATGTAATCGTTTTTTCTCACTTATTTTCCTGTGGTTGATTTCTAGTTTCATGCCATTGTGATCAGAGAAGATGCTTAAAATAATTTTATACTCTTAAATTTGTTGAGGTTAGTTTTGTGCCCTAGTATGTGGTCAATCCTAGAGAATGTTTCATGTGCACTTGAAAAGAATGTGTATTCTGGGTTTTTTTTCAATGTAATGTTGTGAAAATATCAATTAAGTATAACTGTTCTATTGTATCATTTAGGATCTCTGTTGCCTTATTGATTTTCCATCTAGAAGATCTGTCCATTGATGTGAGTGGGGTGTTAGTCCCCTACTGTTATTGTATTCCCATCAATTTCTCCCTTTTTGTCTGTTAGTATTTGTTTTATGTATTTGGGTGCTCCTCTATTAGGTTCATATATGTTGACGAATGTAAAATCCTCTTCTTTTATTGATCCTTTTATCATTATATAGTGTCTTTCTTTATTTTTCTTTATGACCTTTGTTTTAAAGTCTATTTTGTCTGTTATGAGTATTGCAACTCCGACTTTATTTTCATTTCCCTTTGCATGAAATATCTTTTTCCATCCCCTCACGTCCAATCTATGTGTGTCCTTTGCCCTAAGGTGGGTCTCTTGTGGGCAGCATATTGCAGCCTCTTTTTTTTATTGTCAGCCAGTCTGTCTTTTTTTTTTTGTTTTTTGGCTATGCCATGTGTTTTGTGGGATCTTAGTTCCCTGACCAGGGAGTGAACCCATGCCCACTGCAGTGGAAGCACAGAGTCCTAACCACTGGACTGCCAGGGAATTCCCCACTCTATGTCTTTTGATTGAAGCATTCAGTCCATTGACATTTAAGGTAATTATTGATAGATATGTATTTATTGCCATTTCAAACCTTGTTTTCCAGTTGATTCAATGTTTATTCTTTGTTTCTCTTTCTTTGTTTCTTTTTGTGGTTTGATGATTTCCTTTTATTTTATGCTTGTGTTCTCTTATTTTTGGTTTTCATGAATCTATTGCATGTTTTTGATTTGTGGTTGCCCTGTTTTTCAAGTATGTTAACCCCTTCCTATATCTCCTTGCTTTAGACTGACAGTCATATAGGCTCAAACACAGTCTAAAAAAAAAAAATCTATATTTTCATACTCTCCTTCCCCACAGTTTATGATTTTGATGTCATTTTTTACTTCTTTATATTAATTCTTTTGCTGTTCCTTGTGTTTATCATCACTTTCATAAATGTTTTTTTTTTTCTGATCTGTATATGGGCTTATTCAAGTGATTTACTTTCCAATTGTGATTTCCTCCTTCCTATATCTTCTTGCTTCTTTTCTATTTAGAGAAGACATTTCAATATTTCAACACTAAACCTATTAGGATAGGTTTAGTATGGTTGTATGTTTTTTAGTTTTTGCTTGCCTGAGAAATTCTTTATTTCTCCTCCTATTCTATTCGAAATGATAATCTTGCTGGGCAGAGTATTCTAAGTTGAAGATTTTTCCCTTTCCAGACTTTGAATATATTTTGCCATTCCCTTCTGGCCTGTAGTGTTTCTGTAGAGAAATCAGCTGATAACCTTATGGGGGTTCCCTTGTAATTAACTGTTTGTTTTTCTCTTGCTGCCCTTAGAGTCATCTATCCTTAACTTTTGCCATTTTTATTATATGTCTAGGTGTAGGTCTGTTTGAGTTCATCTTGATTGGGACTCTCTGTGCTTCCTGTATCTGGATATCTGTTTCCTTCTTTAGGTTTGGGTAGTTTTCAGCCAAAATTTCTTCAAATACATTTTAAATCCCCTTTTCTCTTTCTTCTCCTTCTTGAATCCCTGTTATGCATAGATTGGCAGGCTTTATGTTATCCCATAGGTCTCTTATATTGCTTTCTTTTTTTTTTTTAATTTGGCTTTCTATCTGCTGTTTTGATTGTGTAATTTCCATTATTCTATCTTACGGATCACTTATTCTTTCTTCTGCATTATTCATTCTGCTATTCATTGCCTTTAGCTCGGCTTTCATCTCAGCAAATGAATTTTCTAATTTTTCTTGGCTCCTCCTTTTAGTTTCTAGTTCCTTTTTACATTTCTGTTGATAGCCTTTCTTAATTTCTTCAATATTTTCATTACCTCCTTTTTGAAATCAGTGTCTATTGGATTGAAGAGGTCTGTTTCACTGTTTGTTCCTTCAGGGGAATTTTCTTGGTCTTTCATCTGGGAGTGGTTCCTCTGCTTCTTCATTTTGCTTATATTTCTTTTCCTCTGTGAGCTTAGGAGAAACAATTATCTACTGTAGTCTTGTGGGGCTTATTTATATGTGGGAGCGTCCCTGCCTAGCTTGTGTCGGTTTAATATTTTTTTCACATGAGGGCTGTTTTTGGTTTGGATGCTGGCTGTCTCTTTCCTTAGCATGTGCTGGCCATTATTCCTTTGATAGGGGCTGTGCAGGTGAGTGGCCTGTACCTGCCCGCAGGAAGGTGGGGGCAGCAAGTGACACCTACTCGCAGGACCCTTGGCAGTGGCAGCAGTCTGCACCTACCTCTGGAGTCCGAGATGGCAGCGGCATCTTGCACTCACCCCTGGAGCTTGTGTAGGCAGTGCCCTCCTGCCTGAGAGCACACACATGCAGAGAAAGAAACTCTTATGGTGGTCCCACCCGTCTCCTTGCACACCCTCCTCTCCTTGCCTCTCTGGCGGGCCCAGGCTTCTTCCGGTACTCCCTTGGTTGGGGCACACCATACCCCAGGCCCCTCAGGCTGTCTCCACACAGTCAACCCTAGTCCTCTCCCCAGGCCTGACCTCCACAGCCCGAGCTTCAACACCCAGCCCCCGCCCACCCCAGTAGATGAGCAAACATCTCAGGCCAGGGAGTGCCAGGCAGTGGCACAGACCATCTCTGCAAGTCTCTCTCCCCTTTGCCTTCTGCAAACTGGTTGCTGCACCCTCCTCTGAAGCTCCAAAGATCCCCCTCTGTCCTGGCTGATCTCCCCACCAGTGAGGCAACTTCTCAGTGTGCAGAAACCTTTCCTCTTTCACAGCTCCCTTCCAGGGGTTCAGGTCCCATCATGATTCCTTTCTTTTTGTTTCTTTTTTCTTTTGTCCTATCCAGTTTCATGAAGATTTTCTTGCCCTTTTGGAAGTCTGAGGTCTTTTGCCAGCATTCAGTAGATGATCTGTGAGAATCGTTCCACATGTAGATGTATTTTTGATGTATTTGTGGGAGAAGGTGAGCTCCATGTCCCACTCCTCTGCCAGCTTGATCTGATCCAAAAAAGAAATAATTCTTATTCCCACCTCATCTGGTGGCATCACAATGCCATCTCCCACAGTACTTTCCCCCCCACTTGCACTAGGACAGGACAGCAATCCAATCATAGAAAGAGATGTCTGTGTCCCCTTATTGTAGATACCCCCAAACTTTACTGGTGATCCTCTTGTCCCCCGACTGAAACTTCTGGGAGGAGTACCAGTAAAGTGCTCCTTTCACCACCACAGGGGGTGAGGTGAGGGGATAGCTCCCTTCAATGACATCCTCTCCCCAGAAAGGGCATGTCTCTGCTTCCCCATCTTCCTCTTACATTCATGAAATGGGGGGTGGGGGTGAAGTTAGCACCAATTCTGCAAAAAAGCTGCTCTCAACAGACACTTTGAAGAGATGGTTGACCTGATAACTGAGGGTTCTCTGGACTGAAAACATGTGTTTTGGGCTTCCCTGGTGGCACAGTGATTGAGAGTCCGCCTGCCGATGCAGGGGACACGGGTTTGTGCCCTGGTCCGGAAAGATCCCACATGCGGCTGGGCCCGTGAGCCATGGCCGCTGAGCTTGCGCGTCCGGAGCCTGTGCT
>NC_041215.1:91647839-91664201 GCF_002837175.3 Physeter macrocephalus | reverse complement strand
TTGTGGTTTGATGATTTCCTTTTATTTTATGCTTGTGTTCTCTTATTTTTGGTTTTCATGAATCTATTGCATGTTTTTGATTTGTGGTTGCCCTGTTTTTCAAGTATGTTAACCCCTTCCTATATCTCCTTGCTTTAGACTGACAGTCATATAGGCTCAAACACAGTCTAAAAAAAAAAAATCTATATTTTCATACTCTCCTTCCCCACAGTTTATGATTTTGATGTCATTTTTTACTTCTTTATATTAATTCTTTTGCTGTTCCTTGTGTTTATCATCACTTTCATAAATGTTTTTTTTTTTCTGATCTGTATATGGGCTTATTCAAGTGATTTACTTTCCAATTGTGATTTCCTCCTTCCTATATCTTCTTGCTTCTTTTCTATTTAGAGAAGACATTTCAATATTTCAACACTAAACCTATTAGGATAGGTTTAGTATGGTTGTATGTTTTTTAGTTTTTGCTTGCCTGAGAAATTCTTTATTTCTCCTCCTATTCTATTCGAAATGATAATCTTGCTGGGCAGAGTATTCTAAGTTGAAGATTTTTCCCTTTCCAGACTTTGAATATATTTTGCCATTCCCTTCTGGCCTGTAGTGTTTCTGTAGAGAAATCAGCTGATAACCTTATGGGGGTTCCCTTGTAATTAACTGTTTGTTTTTCTCTTGCTGCCCTTAGAGTCATCTATCCTTAACTTTTGCCATTTTTATTATATGTCTAGGTGTAGGTCTGTTTGAGTTCATCTTGATTGGGACTCTCTGTGCTTCCTGTATCTGGATATCTGTTTCCTTCTTTAGGTTTGGGTAGTTTTCAGCCAAAATTTCTTCAAATACATTTTAAATCCCCTTTTCTCTTTCTACTCCTTCTTGAATCCCTGTTATGCATAGATTGGCAGGCTTTATGTTATCCCATAGGTCTCTTATATTGCTTTCTTTTTTTTTTTTAATTTGGCTTTCTATCTGCTGTTTTGATTGTGTAATTTCCATTATTCTATCTTACGGATCACTTATTCTTTCTTCTGCATTATTCATTCTGCTATTCATTGCCTTTAGCTCGGCTTTCATCTCAGCAAATGAATTTTCTAATTTTTCTTGGCTCCTCCTTTTAGTTTCTAGTTCCTTTTTACATTTCTGTTGATAGCCTTTCTTAATTTCTTCAATATTTTCATTACCTCCTTTTTGAAATCAGTGTCTATTGGATTGAAGAGGTCTGTTTCACTGTTTGTTCCTTCAGGGGAATTTTCTTGGTCTTTCATCTGGGAGTGGTTCCTCTGCTTCTTCATTTTGCTTATATTTCTTTTCCTCTGTGAGCTTAGGAGAAACAATTATCTACTGTAGTCTTGTGGGGCTTATTTATATGTGGGAGCGTCCCTGCCTAGCTTGTGTCGGTTTAATATTTTTTTCACATGAGGGCTGTTTTTGGTTTGGATGCTGGCTGTCTCTTTCCTTAGCATGTGCTGGCCATTATTCCTTTGATAGGGGCTGTGCAGGTGAGTGGCCTGTACCTGCCCGCAGGAAGGTGGGGGCAGCAAGTGACACCTACTCGCAGGACCCTTGGCAGTGGCAGCAGTCTGCACCTACCTCTGGAGTCCGAGATGGCAGCGGCATCTTGCACTCACCCCTGGAGCTTGTGTAGGCAGTGCCCTCCTGCCTGAGAGCACACACATGCAGAGAAAGAAACTCTTATGGTGGTCCCACCCGTCTCCTTGCACACCCTCCTCTCCTTGCCTCTCTGGCGGGCCCAGGCTTCTTCCGGTACTCCCTTGGTTGGGGCACACCATACCCCAGGCCCCTCAGGCTGTCTCCACACAGTCAACCCTAGTCCTCTCCCCAGGCCTGACCTCCACAGCCCGAGCTTCAACACCCAGCCCCCGCCCACCCCAGTAGATGAGCAAACATCTCAGGCCAGGGAGTGCCAGGCAGTGGCACAGACCATCTCTGCAAGTCTCTCTCCCCTTTGCCTTCTGCAAACTGGTTGCTGCACCCTCCTCTGAAGCTCCAAAGATCCCCCTCTGTCCTGGCTGATCTCCCCACCAGTGAGGCAACTTCTCAGTGTGCAGAAACCTTTCCTCTTTCACAGCTCCCTTCCAGGGGTTCAGGTCCCATCATGATTCCTTTCTTTTTGTTTCTTTTTTCTTTTGTCCTATCCAGTTTCATGAAGATTTTCTTGCCCTTTTGGAAGTCTGAGGTCTTTTGCCAGCATTCAGTAGATGATCTGTGAGAATCGTTCCACATGTAGATGTATTTTTGATGTATTTGTGGGAGAAGGTGAGCTCCATGTCCCACTCCTCTGCCAGCTTGATCTGATCCAAAAAAGAAATAATTCTTATTCCCACCTCATCTGGTGGCATCACAATGCCATCTCCCACAGTACTTTCCCCCCCACTTGCACTAGGACAGGACAGCAATCCAATCATAGAAAGAGATGTCTGTGTCCCCTTATTGTAGATACCCCCAAACTTTACTGGTGATCCTCTTGTCCCCCGACTGAAACTTCTGGGAGGAGTACCAGTAAAGTGCTCCTTTCACCACCACAGGGGGTGAGGTGAGGGGATAGCTCCCTTCAATGACATCCTCTCCCCAGAAAGGGCATGTCTCTGCTTCCCCATCTTCCTCTTACATTCATGAAATGGGGGGTGGGGGTGAAGTTAGCACCAATTCTGCAAAAAAGCTGCTCTCAACAGACACTTTGAAGAGATGGTTGACCTGATAACTGAGGGTTCTCTGGACTGAAAACATGTGTTTTGGGCTTCCCTGGTGGCACAGTGATTGAGAGTCCGCCTGCCGATGCAGGGGACACGGGTTTGTGCCCTGGTCCGGAAAGATCCCACATGCGGCTGGGCCCGTGAGCCATGGCCGCTGAGCTTGCGCGCCCGGAGCCTGTGCTGCGCAATGGGAGAGGCCACAACAGTGAGAGGCCCGCGTACCGCAAAAAAAAAAAAAAAAAAAAAACATGTGTTTTATTCTTCTTCTATGGGCTTGATTCTTCAGGCTACCAGGAAAGCTCCTACTCAATGTTTTGGTCCATTTTTTTACAAGTTTTAGAATACATTAAAAATATCAGTGAAGAGATCAAGAAAAAGTTTTCTAGAAACAATCTGTTTCTGAAGGAAACTGTATAATTAAATACTTCTAGTTTGTATAACATATATTTCAGATTAATAAAAATGTAGGAGAAAACTACTAGGGTGAGGATGTTTAGAAATAACCCAGGTTCCTTTGATTCATGAATCACTGAATAACGGGTCCATAAAAACCCTCTTTTTTTTGCCTCTTTGATGGTTGTTGCTAAATCATTCTAGATAGCTGAGCAGTTATTGAGTTATATGAGACAATATGAAGTATGGGAGGCAGGCTATGCATGAGAGCCGTACCCCAATTTATCAAATTCCCTAAATAATTTGAGTGGTTCTCTTCTTTCCCCAATTCCTAATGGTCCTAAGTGAAAAAGCACAACAATAGTGGCTGTAAGGAGAACTCTGGCATCTGGAGGCTACACTCTGATAATTAGCTATCAGTGATATAGGTGCTAGTGTGCAGTGATAATCAGCTCTTAATTGGAGATAATCCTATTGGTTAAACAGGATTGAATCACAAAAGTGACCCCTTGTAATTTGTAAATTCATCAAACATAGTGCCATAGGTCAATAACTAATATTTGCCAGGTCTGTGCTTTTCCTTTGTACCACCTTCAGTCTTACAATATTACTGTTCTGAACATTGTCAGAGCCATGTAACATGTAGAAACTGAAGTTTACTAGAAATGTGAAGTGTCATGGCTTGAACCCAGATCTCCTAACTTTTGCTCCTTTACTTGTAAAATATTTATTGAAAATCTACATTGTGAAAATGCAAGATAGAAAAAAAGGAACAAATTTAGTAATGAAGAAATTGTCTTAAACAATTATTTGCCACTTATTTTTAAATAAGATTCTACTTACAAAAATTAAAATTATATTCAACTTGAGATGTAAAGTGAACGTCATATCTATGAAATATAAAAGGATATGCTGAAGTCACTGTCTTTTTTACTTTCAACTTAAATATATACACATCAGTTTGTTTGTAAAACCCAGTATTCTTAAATAGAATTGATATTTTACTTATATTTTAAAGTTATTTTTTACATAAATAATTTAATGACATCATTGGGAGTCTTTTCTCACCATACATACTCTTTCTTGACCATCTCACCTTCGCCTGTAGCTTCAAACAACCATCTGAAATTCTCCAAATCTCTACTGCCTGCATATCTAACATCTGATGTGACCCTAATAGCTAACCCAAGATGGATTCAAAGGTGCACAGGAAATCTCCTAGATACCACACTGATCCTTTTAACTTGGAATATCCGAAAGAAAATGACAGATCTCCTCTCAAGCCTTCCTCCAGTCACCTAGTTACCCAAATAATCAGTAATAAACACCAAATTTAAAAATTAATAATGAGAATACAATATATGTAAAAGTACATGTTAATAATTAAACATTTCTGTATTTAATGGACACAAGTCTTTCAGAAGTACCTAAGTTAGAACTCAGGGTTTCAAGATAGTATTTATTTCAGAATGCTGGATAGTAGAGATAAATTTAGGCTGAATAAATTTACTTTAAAAATATTTTCTAGGGCTTCCCTGGTGGCGCAGTGGTTGGGAATCCGCCTGCCGATGCAGGGGACACGGGTTCCTGCCCCCGTCTGGGAAGATCCCACATGCCGCGGAGCGGCTGGGCCCATGAGCCATGGCCACTGAGCCTGTGTGTCCAGAGCCTGTGCTCCGCAACGGGAGAGGCCACAACAGTGAGAGGCCCACGTACGACAGAAAAAAAAAAAAAAAAAAAAAAAAATTTCTACATAAAACAAAAAAATCTTTATTTTCCAGACTGAAATATGGGGATATATAAAATAAAAATTATTTTGAGATATCTACTGCACATTGCTTAATAGCTACAATTCTACTTTTCAATACAGTATTTAGGAAATGTTCTTAACCAAGATGTTCAAGTGTAATAAGGCCAGAGACTCCTGGGAATGTAATTATCTGGTTTGTTTTGAATTAGAATGTCTGCAGTTAGCCTAGTGTTTTAATAAGTTCTATAGGGATTAGAACCAGTCAACATATGAATTATGAAATTTCTAGTCAACCTGAAGAATGTAAGTAGAAAAAAAAAGATTAAATCATTTGGGAAACTGGAGTATCCCTACCGGACTGTGGAATATTATTTACAATTGTAGCAAGTGTAGGTTTGAAAACCAGGAAATATAGGGTTCAACCAAGAAAAGTTTTGCCACCAAAGGTTAAAAAAAAATACCATATGCTTCTTCTCAACACGTGAACTTTCCCAACAGAAACAGGCAGATATTCATCTACTATAGCAAACACAAAGTGGAGAAAAGTTTTACTGCAGTGTTTTGACAAACACCACAGGTAATTTTAAAATGTGATCTTTAAGCTTACCTATCTTAGGAAGAAAGTATTTATCAAGAAAAAGTTATTTTTCCCTTAAGAAATTTTTCATATATAGCTAATGAAAATGTTTCTCCATCATTTGTAATTGAGTTAACTTTTGGTATTTAACATTATAAATTGTGATTGTCTAGAAATCAATTTTTCTTTTTTTAAAAAATTTTATTTATTTTTGGCTGCATTGGGTCTTCATTGCTGCACGTGGGCTTTCTCTAGTTGCAGCAAGCAGGGGCTACTCTACGTTGCGATGTGGGCTTCTCGTTGTGGTGGCTTCTCTTGTTGTGGAGCATGGGCTCTAGGCACATGGGCTTCAGTAGTTGCAGCACACGGGCTCAGTAGTTGTGGCTTGTGGGCTCTAGAGCTCCGCCTCAGTAGTTGTGGTGCACGGGCTTAGTTGCTCCGTGGAATGTGGGATCTTCCCGGACCAGGGATGGAACCCGTGTCCCCTGCATTGGCAGGTGGATTCTTAACCACTGCGCCACGAGGGAAGTCCTAGAAATCAATTTTTCTCTAGTCAAACTGAAAATGTTTTTATAACGAAAAAATACTAAGTCAATGGAGAGAAGTGCACAGTCCCAAGTTAGAGGCCCAAAATAAAGGGAAAAGATAAGAAAACAAGTCAAAGGAAAAATATTTATTTATTTATATAAATTTATTTTATTTATTTATTTTTGGCTGCGTTGGGTCTTCATTGCTGCGTGTGGGCTTTCTCTAGTTGCAGCGAGCGGAGGCTACTCTTCGTTGCAGTGCGCAGGCTTGCAGTGGCTTCTCTTGTAGCGGAGCATGGGCTCTAGGCACATGGGCTTCAGTAGTTGTGGCTCGCGGGGTCTAGAGTGCAGGCTCAGTAGTTGTGGCGCATGGGCTTAGTTGCTCCGCGGCATGTGGGATCTTCCCGGACCAGGGCTCGAACCCGTGTCCCCTGCATTGGCAGGCGGATTCTTAACCATTGCGCCACCAGGGAAGCCCCCAAAATATTTACTTTGATGGAGAAAACATATACAAATCTAAGACAATAGGGCTGATTTTGCAAAAGAAATTAACTCAATTTAGAGAGCTTACTGTTGGAATTAAGCTGTCTCACTGTAGCTTATAAAGAAATCCACCTATAAAAAGAAGGCCAAAAGATGATTTTATGAAGTCTAGATAAAGCAACACTACCATATAGTTTAACATTTTTCCAGCATGTACTTCAAAGGAAGGGTCCCTGATTAGCTGTCACAATTATCAAGAACTGATGAGTGAAGACTTTTGATAAACTTTAAAAAATACCTACTAACTCCATTCACTTTTTTCCCTGTAGTTCCTACATATCTGTCTTCCCATATTAATTTCCCTTGAGAATGTGATGAACAGTTCATGAACTTCAGTCTGTTTGGAAGCTAAATTTCTGATTGTGATTTATGAAATCTCTTTTCTGTTACAACCAATTCCATGTGAGTTTGGGTCCTGCATGACTCTTCCAGGGGCTGCATCATTTCTATTAAGACTCCAGACTCTCCTAGATGGAGACCAGGCCCTGACAAAGGTGGCCATAGCCTGGCTTGCACTTGGGGGAGATCCAAACGGAAGTGTCTATTTCAACACCAGTGTTGAGGGTCATAATCTCCACTGTGTTTGTGAGTGGATTCAGAGCCCAGTTCCCATTAGAACTGACCACAGGTATTTCTAGTACCATATTTATTTATGTAAGTTGTACAAAATGTCTAAAAACATGGAAGTCAGGATAATCATTCTAAAAGATATTCTAAAGCCCCAAAATACAGACTGCATGAACTTGGGCATTGTTCACTTAACTGAGCAGAAGGGCTCTTGAAGGAGATCTAACTCTCTAAGTGTAAACAGCCTTTGTGTCATCATTTAGTCTTTGGTTTAAAGTCGAAAGAAATTTTTTTGCAGGGGCTGTGGGAGGGTGTATTGTATCATTTCTCCTTTAGAATATAAAACTGCAACTACCTAAATATCTATCAGATTATCTTGAAAAGTATTATCATGGAATGGAAAAATAATGTCTATACTCAGCTTTAGTAGTAAAAATATGAACCTTGGAGGACGTGAAATACAAAGAGAAATCAAGTTCATTATATAAACAAAGGGTATTCAAATATGTTTATTTTACTATAGGGAGTGTAATAAAGAAAAAATAATTGAATATCCGCTAGATTAAACAACAGTTGAGGGAGGAATGTTTCATAGTTTACCCAAAATAAAACAATGCATCAAGTACATTTTTAGATTTATTTTATTATCTTTACTGAACTATGTTTAACATTTTTTCAAATCTTCAGATTGTTAACAGTTTTCAGCAGTAAATATCCTAGTAATGGCACTAAGTACACTGAAATGTGAGATTCCTCTGATGAAAGAATACAAAAGATAGAAACACTTGGAAACAAGAGAGCAAAATGTCAACTCTAGGTCCGAGATGGAAATTAACATAGTCAAATTCTTCACAACTCTAGTACATGGAGAAATGAGTACTTCACTTCATTCCCTATAAATGAATATGTAACTTTGAGCTTCACATTCCTGGGAAGTTTTGAGGACACAATTTGACCCACAGATCCCTAAAACTCTATACTATGTATTGATACCAGAGGATTCAAACACATAGAAAGTGATCTGAAAATGACTGCCAAAGCAAAGTGCTTTTATTCCTCAATATTTGTGACCTTCGTGGTATACTGTGTATTATAAAAGGGCGTAATCCCTATACAACTGCATAAATGTCATAAAAATGGATTTTATAAATTCAAGATCATAATATGTATTCAAAAATACATATAGCTGTGCTTTAGTAAATGAACCCATCAGTTAATTAAGGGATAATTTTGCCTTTAAGATATATCCAAAGTATATATAAAGGATCCACAAATGTTAACAATTTGTGACCAAAATTCTCAAGGTTTTCATTTGCAAAAAACTGTTGGTTTTCAATTTAAAAATTTTAAGAAAGTTGTGAATATTGCAGGTTTATTATCACTTGGGTTAAGAAAAAGTAGATGGCTTCAGCTATTTAACAGGAAATTTGTGAACTACTCACAAATGAGAAGTTACACATTTTGGAGCATTAGAAAAGATAAATTGCCTATACTTCCCAATTGAGAACAGAATGTGCAGTGTATAAAAAATAAGATTTTATTCTGAAACCAAAAAAAGTATTTCTAGAAAAGCCCTTGGGGATACATCTTCTCATTTCCTTTACACACGAATGAGTAAGTGGCATACCTGAATGGTATACCCTTATATCAATGTGTGTATTCCATTACCAAGATAAGAGATTAAACATTTTTAAGGGTGGGGAAAATATACACTTAAAATATTGAAGTGCAATATATTACTATATAGTTTCTAACTTCATTCCAACATAAACAATGTATCAATATAAACTGGATTCAAAAAAGAATTAAACACACAAAGAGATGTCACTGGCATGCAAAATTCATGTTCCAACGTGAAACACGAGGTCTATATTTTTAATTAATAAAAACTGCACATCTGTTTAATTTGGCTAACAGAAAGAAAATGCACATTTAAGAAAGATGTTATCATATCCTTCTAATAAAGCAAGTCAATATCAAAGGCACTTCAGCAGAGCACTAACTCCTTAACCTTTTCCAAATCATTTTCATTTATGCCGCTTTTACTACATCTTTCTGTGTAAACCAATAAGAAGCCACTTCTAATTTTGGACCTTATCACCCCCCCCCCCCCCCCCCGCGAAAAAAAAAGTAAATCTTTCTGTGTAAACCAATAAGAAGCCACTTTTTGGACCTTATCACCCCCCCCCCCGCGAAAAAAAAAGTAAATCTAGGTATTATCCAAAACATTTATCTCTTTCATGGATTGGGGTAGAATATAGCAAACTTTTGCCTAGGTCTTAAATTCTTTGGGTTAATACAGAAAGGTAGTGTTATCTGACAGGTTAGATGCTTCAGAAATGGTTGTAGGAAAAAACTGGCTGAAGTCTACCGTCTTGGGGGAAAAAGCTGTTGTCTTTTGTTGTATATCTATATAATTTGACTGAAGCTAATGTGGCTAATTTTAGTTCTTTCAACTTGTTTATGTGCCTTGGGTCTCTATGTTGCTTCCAAGTTAATTAGTAGGGCATGAGAAATAAAGCAATTTAGTTTCACTTTCCCCCAGGGGAAAGGGGAAGCTGCTTCAGACATCTGTCTTTATGGAAATTAAGAAAATTTTAATTAACAAAGAGCTTCATTTTTAGGACATATGAATGATAATTCGGAGTTGAAAACACATAATTAAAAACAGCTGTTAATGTGTTCACACTGAATTCTTTGCTATGATGAAAAGAATATGAATATATGACTTCCAAACTTGGAAAAAATGTTTATATTTATATAACTTAAAGCATTTAAGTGATTTAAGAAAAATCTTTTACTTTTCCCATGAAATTGAAACTGTTTTTCCCAAACATTTTTTATGAATGTCAACTGAAAAAAAGATCTGCATATACTCTACCTAGTATCATGAAGGTATTTTTGAGTCTCAGGGAAATGGCTTGTTTTTTTCTGCTTGACATTTCAGAAAATATTGAAATATTTACTTCCTTTAGCTCCACATATTTTAATTTTGAGTGTTCATAAGAAACTTTCAATTCATTGATTTTTTAAATCAAATTTAATAGTGTTTAAGTGAGTGAATTTTTTTTAAATAGAAGAAATATCTTAAAACTGATTTTAGCCTACATGTATCATCAGTGAGTCTTAAACTAAAAACTGGGGAGGGGGAGGAATGTTTGGGTTTTTTTGTTTTAGATTGGTAAAAAGTTTTCCTTAACAGCTAAGCTCACTTCACTTTTGGTGATGGGGAAGGGGGTAAGAAATTTTTAAATAAAAATTCAGTATCAGGGCATTCATTTCTCAGATTTCTAAATAAACTAACACCTTTTTATTCTGTGACGTTGTATCCAAAAACAACCAAAGAGCTGGCATTTCCCTCTCTAACAACCAAGTAGCTTCTTGCCCATCTTATGTGAGTATGGAATTTACTTTTGGGTTGATAATAAAACACATGCTGTTTAAAAAAGAAAGAAAATGAGGTTTGGCCTTTGAACTCTAGAATAACATCAATCCAGAATATTTATCAAGTTATTTTCAAGTATAGGCAGTGGAGAACATAATAGTAACATTTCACAAGAATATGATGCCTGAAGAATACATTTTCATTTCACAGGGGTAGTCATCAAAGCAGAAGCAACATTTTTGGAAGCAACTTTAGGAGTACACTTTTCACTGTTATTCTTCAGAGTCAGGACTCAACTTGCTGACTGAGCAACATTTTTGGATAACTAACATCTTGAAGCTATTTTACATTTTGAACGCTTGGATACTTCAAATTCATCACCCAAAAATAAATGAAAAGAATAGGCCAGAAAAAGCATTCCTTGGTATCTTTCTCTCACTACTGAATGACCATTTTACTATTTACTCTGCTTGAGACATGTCCAGGGACCATGAGATTGCTCAGTCTCAACTTCTGCAGAAGTTCATATGGCAGTTTACAACAACAAGCAAGAATAAACAGCACGAGACAGCAGACACAACCACTCTTGGTGTTAATTGATGGGAATCAGTGGGCGTTCCTCTCGCTTCTTCCAGATATTAGTCTTGCTATCTTTTTTGACTAGTGTTGGTCTTCCCCTTTTTTTAGTGGGGGATATATTGGCTTCAAAATCTTCAACGGTGCTTTTTCTTCCTGGGGACTCTTCCCCAGGGTGCTCCATGATAGCTCCACTCCCTCCATCTAGGAAGTGCCTTAAAGCTGGGTCCTCGGGGGAGCAGACAGTGGTTCCACTCTCACTACTGCTCAGGTCTAAATCTTCTAAGTAAAGGATCTTAGGCTGATGCATACTTTTGATGAATGTTTTTTCCCTCTCCAGTTTTCTACTGGAGTGGTGCTCATTCATGTCTACCCCAGAGTCCAGACTCGTGTCATTGCTCTGGGCTCTCTTGCCCTTTTTCAGGTCTATGAAGGAGTGCCTCACTTGTGCGACTGGCTTTCCATCAAGAGACACAAACCAGGCTCTGGGATGGGGGGAGGGCTTTCCTTTGGACAGTTCTAGGAGGGTCTGTTCTGAAATTCCTTGAAGCTCTGATGAAAAGGGAGTCATTACAACAGCTTCATTTAGTGTTCCAGGAACAGAAACAGATTCTAGTAGGCTGTTTGAATACCGGCTCCAATCTGAAGTTTGGGATGGCAAGCTCTGTTGACCTTCGAGTGGGATATTCTCTTCCCTGGCATCTGGAGGCTGTACATGAGAATGCATTGGCATTTTGGGCAATGTCTGTGTAAAGTTCTCTCTATTTACTGGTTCCATCAATTGGCCATAGACTAACTGTCCCTTTCTTGGCAAAGTAGCTGACTTAGCAGTATGTAACTGCTCTGGAGTGGAGAAGAGGTCAGATGTTTGAAGGATGGCAATGGGCTGGCTGTAGATGTGCATAAGCTGTTCTGGAATGTGAGAATGCCCATACACATCTTCATTACCTGTGAGATACCTCTTTTCCTCTTGAGCATCACCTAGAGATGAAGATATATTGTTGTTAATATGTTTAGGTTGTTTGGACCCTACATTGGGCTCCAAAGACTGAGCTGGGTTTCTTGAGTAATTATTTTGATTGACTGACAGAAATGAAACATCTTCATTGTAGATTTTTAAACTGTCCCGAGTTTTTACCATGGAAACTCTTTCTTCTGCTTCTACCTTTGATGGTTCCTTTTGCTGAGGGTTGTACGAGGAGCTTTTGGCACTGAATAACTGTGACTTGTCCTCGGTTTTTAATGCAGCTTTGACTGAACTGATGTGATTTATGTGAGTTGTTGAAGTTGTCTGGTCTCTCTTGAGGACCTCAAGTTTAGTGATATTTCGTTCTCTTTTCTGCGGAGTACCACACTTATCCCTAGAGTAGAAGAGAAGGCAAAAAAATGTTTAAAACTTATCTAGAAGGGTTTATTTTTAAAAATCATCTCATAATATGTTTATTATAGATGCAATGCTACTCTAAGAATATATCCATTTTTATTTTAATCTACGTATTTTAAAGATCAAACCATTGATTTCTACAAACATTGTAATACACATAACTGACATGATACTATAATCTGATAGTTTCTGTCTTCATACACATTAATATTGTTCTTACCTGCAATAACAAAGAAGTACAGCAAAAAATCCAATGACAATGACTATTGTTCCTCCTAATATGGCTGAAAGAAACACTGTGTGGTAGGCAGTTATGTCCTTTGAATCTCCATTTATACCTGACCCTAAATGGTTCAAAATAAACAAATAAAGGGAAAATATATTATTTTAGGTCGAATTTTCAATGTTCTATCCTGGGCGAGGCAGATTAAATATGTGTATACACAGCTGTATTTATTTGCTCCCCTCCCATGGCAGGCTTCCCTGTGGGTGGAGATTACTTTCCCTACCCCCTTTGGGCTTAATCAATTGACTTGCTCTGCCCAGTGAAATGTGAGCATCTTAAATGAGGCTGCCTGAATGGCCTGTCCTCTTGCTAAGGCCCTCTATTATGTGAATAGTATATCCCAAAGTTTTGCTATTCCTTCAACCTAGGTTCTGGAATGAGAAAAAATGTTGAACTGAACCAAGCCAAGCCCAACAGTCATGAAGTGAAAGCAACAGACAAGTGTTTGCTATCGTTAGCTGCTGAGATAACAGGTTTATTTGTTACTGATGGCTGAGTATTGCAGAAAGCGGCAGCGAGATGCTGAAGAGATGCTATAACGAAACCTAAAATGTGTGACACTGGCTTCCAAGCCAGGCAGTGAGGAAACTGTTGCAGGAGGCAATAAAAATGGTGGCCCAAGCCATGTGGTAGCAAAATATTTGCTGGAATAAACTGGGAGAAAATATTTCTAACGAGAGCTTTGTGCAAAGAGGTTTTGAGATGGAATGTAGTGAGTGTTGACTATGATTAGCTGCATTTGATTAAAAAAGAAATTTTAAAGATAAATTCAAAAAGAATTTGCCAAAGTAAGCAGGGATGAAAGGACCAAAGAGAATGCAAAAATTGGGGGACCTGAAGAATTAAAAGTTGCAACTTTTAATTGCAGGCTGGACTCCAGAACAAGATGACACTATGATCCCAGCAGCGGCACAGGTGAGCCATTATTCTTCTTCATGAGAGCACATATATACAATGCTGTTGTAATTAGCTTAACTGCAGTAAATGCAGACTAAGCACTGGGATGATCAGTGCAGGCTATGAATATTCTGCATGAAAATAAATGCAACTGATCTTGAGGTAATGTTTCAACGTCACTAAGACCTAATTATGCTCAAAAATGTATATAACAACAACTCTACTGATCAGTATCAACTGGATTTTAATATGTATTCAAGGTGATGAGACACCCGATTTTCTGGTCATCTTGACCATGAGAAGATGTCCAGCATGAAGCTTTCAGCTTCACCAAGGACAATGGAAAGACTAAGGATCATGAGGCCTTTAGATCCTTTAACTTCTGCATCATCTAAGTTGATTAAAGTAATAGTAATATTAAAGTATTTGGAGAAGCAGTGTTGTGGTTATGCATTCAGACTTTAGAGCCAGAATGCCTGAACTGGAATCCTGGCCTCACCCTTTCTTCCTGTGAGGTATTGGGCAGGCTTCATTTACTTGTGTCTCACTCCATAACTGTCTTACCTCATCCACGTGGGTTGTTATGAGGATTAAATGGGTTAATACGTATAAATATTTAGAACAGTGCTTAGCACATGATAAGCACTCAGTAAGTGTTAGCTATATTATACCACTGTTGTTAAATGAAACGTCAAGGTTATAGAAGAACAGGCACTTCAATATTGACCACGCTTTCCTATATGGTAACTGATAATAAAATGTTTATCATATTGAATAGGCAACCAAGCACAGTATCACACAATATGAAATTTCTTCAAACAAAAAAGAGATAAGAGTAACAATTCTACCTACAGATTCAGGATCCAGAGCTGCAACAGAGTAAAGTTCGGCTATTAACTGGGTGAAATTCAACTTCTTCTCCAAAAGAATATTGAATATATATTTCCACAGTAGAGTAATGCTAACAATTTTCACTCCACAGAATTCCAGCAGAACTCACTTTGGGAATTAAGAGGCTGACATTGTTGCATTTGTCCCAAATCTTATATGTATGACAATAGCAAAAAAGCACACATCTGCATGTGTGTGTGGGCACACTGCGTGTATATGCGCATGCCCAAAAGGGGTTAGAAAGGTAGAAAATTACAATATATTTTCATTCAAATATACTTGAAAATGCATATTTAAAAAAAGTAATGGTACTTGTTTAATAAATTCTATACTCAGCCACCTACTTACCTATAGCAATCTGTGAAAAACCAATTGATTTTAATTTCTTGCACTTAAACAGATTTCTAGAATTCCTTGAAAAAATATTAAGATTTACTTTAAAAACAGATTTAGTATATTATTAACCAAATTATAACTAAAGTAGCTCTAGCACACCAGACACTAACTAGCCCATCATAGGACCAATTTTGAGTTTACGGTAACACTCGCATCCTAAAATGTTTAGGGACATTAGTGATCCTCATATCCAACTCCCACAATTTAGAAAAAAGAAAACTAATACTCAGATGGGTAAGTACCTATTTCAAGCTCACCCTGTTAATTACTGTCAAAGCCAGAACTACAGTCAAGTTATCAAGTTATCCATATTTCTCGTATGGATTTTTCAAAACCATCACTAGAAGGTATCTAATTCAAACTGAACGGGAATCCCACACTTCTGTGTTAGTACTCTGATTCACACAAAATCGTTCCTGACATATAAGCTAAAACAAAACTTCCACCTATTTTAGAAAATTATTTCAGCTTTTATAATTCATAGTCATCTTGTATAAATTGGTTGCTTCAGGTATACTTTCAGTGGAAAGCACACTTCTCTATAAAACTCAAGTGCCCCTTAGGTCATTTTTATTAGAAATGAAATAACTTGGATTTAGTTGAAGTATTAAATATTAATTGTTCTTTTTCATCTTTTCATCATTTTATAGTTGCAAACCTAAATGGGATATGGTCAGATAGCTGGCAAGAATGCATGATATTTTGCACCATGAAAAACAAAAGTAATCACCCTCTGGTTTCTGAATAAATCTCATAAGCACTAAGTTCAAACAAAAACAGAACATCCTCTTGATCGTAATAGTTAATATTAATAGCTCATATTTCTTCTATTGAAATACTAAATTTTAGCTTCATTGAAAAAAGTCTTGTTACCTTGCATGGTTTAAAATTCAAAGGTTGTCAAATGTAAAATGAAAATATCAAACTATTTTTAAAATTGCAGAAAAAACTCAAAGCCTTCAAATTATTAATAGGCAGCCATAACAAAGTTAGCAGATAAACTGCTACAGAGAATTGTATGTAAAATGTCATCCACATCCTGGATCACGGTGTGCACTGGGACTATTCCTGAACAGCATGAAATAGCCAGGTTGCAGCTGCCTTTCAGCTGGGAACCAAGACACTAGATAAACCAAAAGAATTATCTCTGACACATGATTAAAGATGAAGGAGTGACATATGCATTCAGCTTTCACACTTTCCCTAAACTTTACTAAAATGACACTGAAAGCTTTGTTTTATTTTTTTTCGTCTTGATTGGAGTACACTTGCTTTACAATGCTGTGTTAGTTTCTGCTGTATAACAAAGTGAATCAGCTATATGTATCCATATATCCCCATATCCCCTCCCTCGTGACCCTCCCTCCCACCCCCCCATCCCACCCCTCTACATGGTCACAAAGCACCGAGCTGATCTCCCTGTGCTATGCAGCTGCTTCCCACTAGCTATCTGTTTTACATTTGGTAGTATATATATGTCCATGC
>NC_041215.1:91636445-91647648 GCF_002837175.3 Physeter macrocephalus | reverse complement strand
CTTCCATGTCCTGGCTATTGTAAATAGTGCTGCAATGAACATTGTGGTACATGACTCTTTTTGAATTATGGTTTTCTCAGGGTATATGCCCAGTAGTGGTATTGCTGGGTCATATGGTAGTTCTATTTTTAGTTTTTTAAGTAAGCTCCATACTGTTCTCCATAGTGGCTGTATCAATTTACTTTCCCACCAACAGTGCAAGAGGGTTCCCTTTTCTCCACACCCTCTCCAGCATTTATTGTTTGTAGATGTTTTGTTTTTATAAATAGACAAAAACCCATAGGTTAAAGCAGACTGAGATAAGAGACAAGAGCAACAAGATGCTGACTGCTGGAAAGTTGACTTAGCAGAGCTGGCAGCAGGGAAAGCCAAGAATTTATACCAGCGAACACCCAGATGCCCTAGAAAGTGGTAGCAGGTCCATGATGCAACCAGTCTACACTACAGTAGGTTGTTTTTTTTAAGATGACTTAATGGATGAAACATGCAATGTTTGAGTATTTTGAGATAGAAATCCTACATCTTGAGTTGTGTTTAAGTACAAAGTAAATAGATAATTTGATACCATGCTAAATCTAGGAAAAATGAAATACTTATTTCTCCTACAATATGAATAGGCCATTCCTAGCAGACAGCTCTTGGTTTTTGTCCACCTATACTGTTCATATGTCAGGCCAATCTCCATTTGAGCTATCACTTGTCTTATCTCAGAAACAGTTTGGGGACACTATTATTCAACAGCCCCACCAAGGAGAATGCTCATGACCTAAGTCTGGGCCCATCTAAATTCCACATCCCTAGAAAGATCAGGAACAGTGTGAGGAAAGGACTGCAAAGGGTTAGTATCAGCTGTTATGAAGCAGCAGTCTTCCAAAGACAGTCAAGTAGGTCTGCTAACTGGGCCCTCTAGGATTCCTGCCTTTTACAATCTGCTTTTTCAGCTTTCCCTAGGATCCTGCAAACTCCCTATATCCTAACACATTTTTTAAATTATCTAAGATCTATTCCTGTTTTTTGCAACCAAAAACTCTAACTGATCTGGGTAGAATTAAAACTCTAACTGATCTGGGTAGAATTTATTCATAAAAAGTAAACTAAGGAAATTCTTGATTTGAATACACGTCATACTTCAGATTCATCAGATATTACAGCTATAAAGGACCTTAGAGTTCATGGAATTTAATATTTCCTGATACACATGGAAAAAATAAAGCTGAGATCAAGAGACTAAAAGCTTTTTCCAGTGTCATACAGTAAGTGGCAATGCTCAGAATAAAATAGGAATCTCCTAATATCAATTTCAGCATGCCTATTTGGACTTCTTAAAATTTACTGTTTCATTTTTACCATACCTCTAGTTCCTGGAAGTGGAGCTGCTATCCAGTAGCCCAAATGAGGTGCCTCGTATGTCCAAATTAAATGATTGTTATATTCCTTGACCATTCCCCGGCCATGATTTACCCAAGCACCTAAAAAGGAAGGCAAGTAAAAAATACTAATCGATTAGTTTATATATCTTTAATGCTGACAGGAGTTTGCTGATAGTCATGTGTAGAATACTTTGCAGGACTTTTTCAAAGATTATGAAAACTGTGGCAATATATTATGGGATAATATATATTACATCAAAATACAGTACATATTATATTAAATAGAATAATTTGATTTGTTATGACTAAAGGAAATAAAATCAATACTAATAAACTAAGGATATAGATCTATTTAGGGAAATCATGACTCCAAATAATGTCTACATTGTGCATATTAATATGTCTTAATAAGAATGTGAGTAATTAAATCCAAATTTATCAACAGGTGGCTGTTACCTATTCTGGGATTCTGATTAAACACTTATAGTCTATGTTTTATGGCCTTATTATTTATTAAATACTGTTTTGTTCTAGTACTGCTGGCATAGCTCTTTTAGAACTCAATTTTTAAACTTTTTAAAAAATGCTATTCGGATTCAATTAAATGTTATCCACAGAAAAAAGCATTCAGTAAAGCCAGTATCTTTTATGAAGTCCAGCATAACAAAGCTCTTTATAAATTTGGTGTATAGTTGTATTTGGTTTATTGATTCCTTGTAATGATGTATATCTATAACATGTAAAACAGTGTTTTTAATAAGGTAGACAAACTTGAAATTATCAGAATAAGTCAACCTACTGCTTTTTAAATAGTCACATTAAAACTAAGCATTACATATGTGACAAATTCAAAAATTCTGCCACTGGAAGGTACATTAGAGACAAAGGCCTTTCTCAGGAGAAACAATCAGAAAGCAGAACTCGAAGCAGATATTCTTCTTTAAAGTGTCTTAAAACAATTCTCTCATTCAACAAATTATCTTAAAACAATTCTCTCATTCAACAAATTAGGAAATTGAGGCCAGAATAAATTAAGTGATTTGTTCAAAATCACACTGCTGGTAAATGGACCAGAATCCAGGATCCAGGTCTTAGAGCTCTTAATCCAATATTTAACAGTAGTATACCACTGTGACATTGTGATTTATAATAAGAAATATATATGTGGTCTTAATCCCCAGTCCTGGCACAGAGCTCCTAAAACCTCGGAATTTCCTATGTGATAAGGCCCAAAAAGGTGGAGAGTGTCTTTTGTTGTTCATAACAAGCTGCTTTCAATGACACCTGAGTTTATGTTAATGAGGTGAATTTTGGAAAGTCCCTGTGGATAGGAGGCTGGTTGCCAGGGGAGCCAGAGGGTTGGACCTTTCATCCCCACCCCCACACACCCCTGTAGAGGAGGAAGAGGGGCTGGAGCTCGAACTCAATCACCAGTGTTCAATGATTTAATCAAGCATGCCTACATAATAAGGCCTCCATAAAAATCCCTGAACTCCAGGGTTTAGAGAGCAGAGTTGGTGAACACATGGAGGTGCTGGGAGGGTGAAGTACCCAGAGGAGAGAGCACTGAAACTCCAGGCCCTCTCTCCCATACGTTGCCCTATGCATCTCCTCCATCTGGCTATTACCAAGTTGTACCCTTCTATAACAAACTGATAATCTAGTTAGTAAACTGTCTTTCCTGTGAGCTGGTCTAGCAAGTTATCAAACTCGAGGAGAGGGTCATGTGAACCTCCAATTTATAGCCAGCTGGGCAGAAGCATGGGTGACAAGCTGGACTTGCAACTGGCCTCTTGAGTTGGGGGCTGTAGGACCGAGCCCTTAACCTGTAGGATCTGACACTAATTCCAGGTAGAGAGTGTCTAAATTGAATGAAATTTTAGGACACTTATTAGCTCGTGTTAAGAGTCCTGCTTGGTACAGAAAAAACACCCTCACATTTGGTGACCAGAAGTGAAGTTTTGATTGTAGAATAGAGTTGAGAGAAGAAGAGTTTGTCCCTTACAACTACCATTGTTACTTATATAGTTTCTAGTCTTTCTTAAACAATAATATATCCATGTTTTTATCTTCTATAGTGAACATGTGTGTGTTTGTGCGTTTTTATCTTTTATAGTGAACATGTGTGTGTTTGTGCCTCACTACCTACCCTTCCAGTTACAGTGAAACCTCATTCCAAATCTCCTTTGAGGATCTACCACTCCCTATTCTCAGTCCACATGACTAGTTTAGGGCTCCAATCCCAGTTCCAACACATGACTTAAGCCTAAATAAATTTGTGCAATCTATTTGCGGGCCACAAAGATTGGTTCCAAGATGGGCATGCAAACCCCATTCTACAAATGCAGTGAATCCAAGGGCTTATGTAATAGCTACTAGGAAAAGAATTTCTCTTTCCGTTGGACTTTAACCTGGGTGGTATAAAGTGAGAGCACCTACAGCCTTCTTGACACTCAGAAGGGAAATCCTATTCCAGAAAGGTATTAACACAGGAAACAGATGAGAGAGAAATCAAGTCCTGCAAAACTGTCTAGGCTGTGTATCATGACTTAACCCAAGACAGTTCTATCCCTGGACCCAGTTTTGGACTGATCATCTTTTCTTGTTTTTGTTTTTTGGTAAAGATTCCCACCTTATTTACATGGAAACACAAGAAAACCAAGAGAAGCAGAAGGGAAAAAAAGTGCATCCAGCTGCTATTTAGGAGGCTAAACTCAGGGAACAAAATTGCTATGAAAGACTTTTTTTGGAAAATAATCTCTCTACTCTCTCTCTCCTTTTCTCTCTCTCTCTCTCTCTATATATAATACACATACATATATACACACACATACATATAAAACACAGTGTTATTTTCATGAAATTAGCATACATTTATGAATTGCTTTAGCCAAGCTTTTAGATATAACTTCATATTGCCTATCAAAACAAAAATAAACCCATAAGAGCAGAAATAATTTTTAAAATTTTATTTCTGCTCAAAATATTAAAACATGGGAATGTGAGTAAACAATGCTATCTTAAAATGTAGCAGTGATATCCTTTTCCCCGCAATTGTATTATATTAATCAAAGTAGGGCCACTTTTGGTCATTAACAAAGTGCTTAAAATTATAATATTACTGATTTAGTACTGCATTAAAGATAAAACATTCAAATATAAATATTTTAATGTTTTAAATAAGGCATATTAAAATTTAATATTGTATATAAAGTATAGAAATTTTATTTATCAATTATACCTTAATAAAGCTGAAAATTTTTAATAAAAATATAGAAACATATTTCTAAAATATTCAGAACCTTTTCGCCTAGCTCACATACCTGTGTTCATATCAAATGTCCAGGCAGGTATGTGATCCCCTGCACTTATACCATTTGTACGTAGAAGTGGGAGAGAAATTTGAATAGAGCCATCCACCTTTAATTCTTTACCTCCAGAATATATTTTCACACATATTGCAGCAAGAGGAGTCAGTTCATTGCCTTCAAAACCTAGAAACAGAGGACAGTTCGTTAAAATCATATGTAAAACACAAACTGTAGTTGTGTCTTAACAACAGACTAATGTGGGCCTAAAATATCTAGTTCCTCTATTTCACCTAGGGTTATCCATTTTAATATCAAATAGATACTGGATTCTACTTAAGGATTTTTAAACTATAAAATATATCATAAATAAATGCTATACTTATGTAATATTGACAAATCAGTATGAGCCTAAAGATCAAATTCTCTCTGAGTCCTCTGATTTAAGGTCACTGGAATCTAATTCAATGTTTTTAAAAACCTACAAAACCAACAGGAAGGCTGCCTCTCTGAGGGGGAGACATTTGAGCAGTGGCCAAATGAGAAGGTGCCATCCATGCAGAGACCTCAGAGAAGAGCCTTCCAGGCAGAAGAAACCAGCACAAAGCTCCCAAATCAGAAGTGATCTTAGCATGTGTAAGAAAGAATGAAGACTGGAGGTCACAGACAGATGGAAATAGCATAGCGCCTTGGAGGCAATGGAAAGGAATCCTTATTATCGCTGCCACCGAATCTGGTATATGTCTTCAGTTATCAGACAGGGCAACCACTGGCTTATTGGAAATTTTCTCTTACATTTAAGAGAATTAACCTTTGTAAACTTCCTGAAACTCTAACCATAAGGTAAGCAAAGTAATGCCATACATATTCTGTAGACTAGTTGCACTGGTCAGTAATGCACTGTAAAAAGTACTATGTAATCTGTAAGTAATTATAATCTCTTATATCAAACAATTTGTAAAGCCAGTTGGCTTTCTTAACTCCACCCCTCAGTTCTATACAGTCGGTGGCCTCACATAGTGAATGTAGCTGAAACTGATGAAATTAGCATCCCACCATTTGGGATAAAGCCAACTCAAAGAAGAAAGAAAAAAGAGTCTGAAAGACAATGAGGAGGAAACTTCCACAAAGAATTTTCAGACTTGTAGAAGTCTAGAACTGTACAATCCAGTAGAGTAGCCAGAAGCAGCATGCAGCAATTTAAATTTAAATGAAATGAGCAATATAGTTTCTCAGTGCACTGGTTATGTGTCAAGATCTCAACAGCTACATATGGCTCAGCAGCTACCAGACTGGGCAGAGCAGAACATTCCCAATTGTCAGCACAGCTCTAGAACTTTGAAAATGTTAGCAGCATTCTCAGGACAATTGAAATGTTTAATGAATAATCTCAAAAGCAGGTGGCAGAGGAATGCTGAAGGGCAGAGCACATTATGACTCCTTCCCACTGAATCTAATGAGTGTTGTTCATAAAAACTCTCCAGTGCACCATGAGCTTCACTTGCAATAGTGTATATATTGGTACCATTCTTATGATGTTTTTATTTTGAGCATCCTGTAACTTACAACTGGAAAACTCTGGCAGGTATCTTAGATTGGCTTCCTCAAGAAGCAAACCCTGAAATAACAATATGGAGGAAGCACCCACCACTGAGGGAATGGAGGAGTAACACAGAAGAAGGAAGCCAACACAGGATGTGTTAATGAACAGGTGTGTATGCATTATGTGCTCTTTATCTGTCACTGGTTGAGAGCTTGCCCCTTGTGAGGGCCAAGTCTGCATCCTGGACCAGGGAATGCCCTTAGGCAGAGTCACAGATGTGTGCAGTAGGAAACATAGGCTTGTAACAGAAGACAGGGTCATCTGGCTGGGGCATCAACAGCATCAGCTACAGCAAGTTAGGAAAAAAAAAAGCAAAAACCTATCTAACATCTATATGCTTATTACTCTAATTTCTGACTACTCCCCAGACGACATGGACCAAAAATTTGACTCAAGGGAAACCATAAAAATTACATATTGTCTGAGGTGATTTTAAAAACAGTGGAATAAATAGAAGTTTAAAAAAAATAATTGCCAGGGGACGTTCAAGATGGCAGAGGAGTTAAGACATGGAGATCACCTTCCTCCCCACAAATACATCAAAAATACATCTACATGTGGAACAACTCCTACAGAACACCTACTGAATGCTGGCAGAAGACCTCAGACTTCCCAAAAGCAAGAAACTGCCCACATATCTGGTCGTGTGGCTGACAGGGTCTTGGTGCTGTGGCTGGGTGTCAGGTCTGAGCCTCTGAGGTGGGAGAGCCGAGCTCAGGACAGTGGTCCACCAGAGACCTCCTGGCCCGGCCCCACATAATATCAATCAGCCAGCGCTCTCACAGAGATCTCCGTCTTAACGCTAAGACCCAGCTCCACTCAACGACCAGCAAGCTCCAGTGCTGGACTCCCCATGCCAAACAACTAGCCAGACAGGAACACAACCCCACCCATTAGCACAGAAGCTGCCTAAAATCATAAAAAGGTCACAGACACCCCAAAACACACCACCGGATGCGGTCCTGCCCACCAGAAAGACGAGATCCAGCCTCATCCACCAGAACACAGGCACCAGTCCCCTCACCAGGAAGCCTACATAGCCCACTGAACCAACCTTACCACGGGGGGCAGACACCAAAAACAATGGGAACTACAAACCTGCAGCGTGTGAAAAGGAGACCCCAAACAGAGTAACACAGTAAGTTAAGCAAAATGCGAAGACAGAGAAATAGGCAGCAGATGAAGGAGCAAGGTAAAAACCCACCAGACCAAACAAATGAAGAGGAAATAGGCAGTCTACCTGAAAAAGAATTCAGAGTAATGATAGTAAAGATGATCCAAAATCTTGGAAGTAGAATGGAGAAAATACAAGAAACGTTTAACAAGGAACTAGGAGAACTACAGAGCAAAGAAACAATGATGAACAACACAATAAATGAAATTAAAAATTCTCTAGAAGGAATCAATAGAGAGACCTCTGGGACAACATTAAATGCACGAATATTCGAATTACAGGGGTCCCAGAAGAAGAAGAGAAAAAGAAAGGGACTGAGAAAATATTTGAAGAGATGATAGTTGAAAACTTCCCTAATATAGAAAGGAAATAGTCAATCAAGTCCAGGAAGCACAGAGTCCCATACAGAATAAATCCAAGGAGAAATGCACCAAGAGACATATTAATCAAACTATCAAAAAATTAATACAAAGAAAAAATATTAAAAGCAGCAACGGAAAAACAACAAATAACACACAAGGGTTTTCTTAATTGTTTTGGGTTTTTTTTTTTAACATCTATATAATGATCAAGGGATCGATCCATGAAGAAGATATAACAATTGTAAATATTTATGCACCCAACATAGGAGCACCTCAATACATAAGGCAAATACTAACAGCCATAAAAGGGGAAATCGACAGTAACACAATCATAGTAGGGGACTTTAACACCCCACTTTCACCAATGGACAGATCATCCAAAATGAAAATAAATGAGGAAACACAAGCTTTAAATGATATATTAATTGATATTTATAGGACATTCCATCCAAAAACAACAGAATACCCTTTCTTCTCAAGTGCTCATTGGACATTCTCCAGGGTAGATCATATCTTGGGTCACAAATCAAGCCTTGGTAAATTTAAGAAAATTGAAATCGTATCAAGTATCTTTTCTGACCACAACGCTATGAGACTAGATATCAATTACAGGAAAAAAATCTGTAAAACACATAAACACATGGAGGCTAAACAATACGTTATTAAATAACCAAGAGATCTCTGGAGAAGTCAAAGAGGAAATCAAAAAATACCTAGAAACAAATGACAATGAAAACATGACGACACAAAACCTATGGGATGGAGCAAAAGCAGTTCTAAGAGGGAAGTTTATAGCAATACAATCCCACCTCATGAAACCGTAAACATTTCAAATAAATAACCTAACCTTACACCTAAAGCAATTAGAGAAAGAAGAACAAAAAAACTCCACAGTTAGCAGAAGGAAAGAAGTCATAAAGATCAGATCAGAAATAAATGAAAAAGAAATGAAGGAAACAATAGCAAAGGTCAATAAAACTAAAAGCTGGTTCTTTGAGAAGAAAAACAAAACTGATAAATCATTAGTCAGACTCATCAAGAAAAAAAGGGAGAAGACTCAAATCAATAGAATTAGCAATTAAAAAGGAGAAATAACAATTGACACTGCAGAAATACAAAGGACCATGAGAGATTACTACAAGCAACTGTATGCCGATAAAATGGACAACCTGGAAGGAATGGACAAATTCTTAGGAAAGCACAACCTTCTGAGACTGAAACAGGAAGAAATAGAAAATATAAACCGGCCAATCACAAGCACTGAAATTGAGACTGTGATTAAAAATCTTCCAACAGACAAAAGCCCAGGACCAGATGGCTTCACAGGCAAATTCTATCAAACATTTAGAGAAGAGCTAACACCTATCCTTCTCAAACTCTTCCAAAATATAGCAGAGGGAGGAACACTCCCAAACTCATTCTACGAGGCCACCATCACCCTGATACCAAAACCAGACAAAGACGTCACAAAGAAAGAAAACTACAGGCCAATATCACTGATGAACATAGATGCAAAAATCCTCAACAAAATACTAGCAAACAGAATCCAACAGCACATTAAAAGGATCATACACCATGATCAAGTGGGGTTTATCCCAGGAATGCAAGGATTCTTCAATATACACAAATCAAACAACTTGATACACCATATAACAAACTGAAGAAGAACAACTATATGATCATCTCAATAGATGCAGAGAAAGCTTTTGACAAAATTCAACACCCATTTATGATAAAAACCCTGCAGAAAGTAGGCATAGAGGGAACTTTCCTCAACATAATAAAGGCCATATATGACAAACCCACAGCCAGCATTGTTCTCAATGGTGAAAAACTGAAACCATTTCCACTAAGATCAGGAACAAGACAAGGTTGCCCACTCTCACCACTCTTATTCAACATAGTTTTGGAAGTACTAGCCACAGCAATCAGAGAAGAAAAAGAAATAAAAGGAATCCAAATAGGAAAAGAAGAAGTAAAGCTGTCACTATTTGCAGATGACATGATATTATACATAGAGAATCCTAAGGATGCTACCAGAAAACTACTAGAGCTAATCAATGAATTTGGCAAAGTAGCAGGATACAAAATTAATGCACAGAAATCTCTGGCATTCTTATACACTAATGATGAAAAATCTGAGAGTGAAATTAAGAAAACACTCCCATTTACCATTGCAACAAAAAGAATAAAATATCTAGGAATAAACCTACCTAAGGAGACAAAAAACTTGTATGCAGAAAACTATAAGACACTGATGAAAGAAATTAAAGATGATACAAATAGGTGGAGAAATATACCATGTTCTTGGATTGGAAGAATCAACATTGTGAAAATGACTATACTACCCAAAGCAATCTATAGATTCAATGCAATCCCTATCAAACTACGAATGGCATTTTTCACAGAACTAGAACAAAAAATTTCACAATTTGTATGGAAACACAAAAGATCCCAAAGAGCCAAAGCAATCTTGAGAAAGAATATCGGAGGTGGAGGATTCAGGCTCCCTGACTTCTGACTATACTACACAGCTACAGTAATCAGGACAGTATGGTACTGGCACAAAAACAGAAATATAGATCAATGGAACAGGCTACAAAGCCCAGAGATAAACCCACGCACATATGGTCACCTTATCTCTGATAAAGGAGGCAAGAATATACAGTGGAGAAAAGATAGCCTCCTTAGTAACTGGTGCTGGGAAAACTGGACAGCTACATGTAAAAGAATGAAATTAGAACACTCCCTAACACCATACACAAAAATAAACTAAAAATGGGTTAAAGACCTAAATATAAGGCCAGACACTATCAAACTCTTAGAGGTAACATAGGCAGAACACTCTATGACATAAATCACAGCAAGATCCTTTTTGACCCACCTCCTAGAGAAATGGGAATAAAAACAAAAATGGGACTTAATGAAACTTTAAAGCTTTTGCACAGGAAAGGAAACCATAAACAAGACGAAAAGGCAACCCTCAGAATGGGAGAAAATATTTGCAAATGAAGCAACTGACAAAGGATTAATCCCCCAAATTTACAAGTGGCCCAGGCATCTCAATATCAAAAAAACAAACAACCCAATCCAAAAATGGGCAGAAGACCTAAATAGACATTTCTCCAAAGAAGATATACAGATTGCCAACAAACACATGAAAGGATGCTCAACATCACTAATCATGAGAGAAATGCAAATCAAAACTACAGTGAAGTTTCAGCTCACACCGGTCAGAATGCCCATCATCAAAAAATCTACAAATGATAAATGCTGGAGAGGGTGTGGAGAAAAAGTAACCCTCTTGCACTGTTAGTTGGGATGTAAATTGATACAGCCACTATGGAGAACAGTATGGAGGTTCCTTAAAAAACTAAAAATAGAAT
>NC_041215.1:91624049-91636212 GCF_002837175.3 Physeter macrocephalus | reverse complement strand
CATATATATGGAATCTAAAAAAAAAAAAAAAGGGTTCTGAAGAACCTAGAGGCAGGACAGGAATAAAGACACAGACGTAGAGAATGGACTGAGGACATGGGGAGGGGGAAGGGCAAAGTGAGAGAGTGGCATGGACATATATACACTACCAAAGGTAAAATAGATAGCTAGTGGGAAGCAGCCGCATAGCACAGGGAGATCAGCTCAGTGCTTTGTGTCCACCTAGAGGGGTGGGATGGGGGGGTGGGATAGGGAGGGTGCGAGGGAGACGTAAGAGGGAGGGGATATTGGGATATATGTATACGTATATAGCTGATTCACTTTGTTGTGTAGCAGAAACTAGCAAACCATTGTGAAGGTATTATACTCCAATAAAGATGTTAAAAAAAATACAAACCTTGTAAAGTTTTTAAAGTTTTAGCAAAACACACTGCAACTCAAAGTGAAAAAATAATAAAAAAATAAAAATAAAAACAGTGGAGTTTGTTAATTGCAACAACTGGTTGAAATGGTAGAACAAGTGTGGATGTACAGCGGGAAGATACAGTTTTTATAGGTGTCATTCATAAGTTAATTGTTAAATAAAGTGTAAGATTCCATCATCTTTGTAATGTAGGTCATGACAGCCTTATGTAAGTGTGCTGAATATAAAAAATACTTTTTTTAATATATAAAAACTGTGAATATAAAAAATATATAAAATTTTTTATATATAAAGAATACTAGTGCTGCTGAATATAAAAAATACTTTTCAATATTACCATTTTACTCAGAGGATATCAAATATATTTGAAAAGAAAAATTTCCAGTTGCTTACTCTAACCTATAAACGTTTTTATATCTAACAATTATTGACACTTCTGATCAATTTGATAAGAATGAATAGGTCAAATTATAATATACGTGTAAACTTCTTAATCAAATTTCCACTTTCAAATGTATTTTTTAATTTGCAAAATTATACGATAATCATTACTATTTTCTATACATTGTTTACCTCCTTTGGATAAAAATGTCCTGTAAATTACACTCTCCATTAATTTGAAATAATGTATGCAGAAGACTGGTATAATCTTTCTTTCATTGGAACAAAGGGACTGCCTATAAACACTTTAATAACTATATTTATGTTTCAAAAGTGACATGTCTCCTCCAAAGCTGAAATGAATTTCAAACATCTAAATAAATAGTACTTGATGAGATTTATGTACTGTTTTTATAAATAGATTATAAAAAATTAGAAAATACCTGACTGATTGAGAGTAATTCCAGTCGTATACAGAAAATTATCCACTTTCAAAAACTGTTGTAGGACTGTAAGGTAGCCTGTAACGTTGCTAATGTGATGGCTGTTGGGTAGTCTAATTAAGGCTTTTGAAAACTGAACACTTGGTTGAGATTTGGCATCTGGAAAAAGGAAACCTCATTAGCAAATAGACAAAGCAAATGCATATTAAGCACAGCACTATTGGTCAGGACATTTTACTCTAGTGAACCAGTTATTTCTAAAACATTACTGACATCTCCTAATTATAACTGTTATTTTATATTCAGATCTGAATAAATAAGAAATGCCCCTTTCTTTAGATCATACAAGGCACCTTTAGCCTAGAGAGTGCTTGATTCGCCTGGCCAGAATTTCTTCACCCTTTGAGTTTCACTCCAGGGAACCACACATTGACCCATGTGGTTCACTTGGGGTTTCATTTCTGTAACAAGAGTAGAGGTAATGGTGCATGCCAGAATGGGCTGAAACCAATCAAAAGCATCTCATTATCCTGTCGGCCACAGTGATTTGTTGAACTATGGGACTCGTGAAAACCACAGTTAATGAGATGCAATGTGAGTTTTGCTTGGACTTCTAGGGGAAAAGACCTGCTATTCCCCACTAGATTTTATGTGAGCAGATATATGTCTGGGAGTTGCAAAAGCCATCTTGTGACCAAAAATGAGAGCTCGTTTGAAAATGAGACAGTATTTAAGGACTGGAGAGTTGAGAAATGGAAAGAGTAAAACTAGTTCTCAATTATTTCAATTGAAGCTCCCTGATCAAGCCATGTCTAAAGTTGGTCCCATTCCTACACTTATCAATCATTTGGGCAATAAATAAGTGCTTCCTTTGGGCTTAAGCTAGTTTTGGGTTGGGTTTTCAGCAACTTGCAACAGACAGTATCTTTGATGATAAGCCATATACTTAAGTAGGTAGGTTTCTGCATCAGGCAATTAAACATGCATTAAAAGTTTTTCAAATGCCAGCCATTCAATTTATAAATATTATTTCACGTAAATAACTTTGAATTGACTATCCTCTAATTTATGGAGAACCCAGGGACAATATTGATTTTTTTCTGTAATCAGCAGATCTTTAACAATTCAAGGGTCAATTCATATCATTAAAACTAAAAATTATCAGAAACAATCAGTTAAATTCTTAGGATGAAAAAAGTATCCGTTTTTAAAAAGTTACATGACAATAAAAAATAAACGATACACTGACTGAGAATTATCTTACATTGTTTTATTTATCATTTATGTATGAAGCTAGAAAAATGGTACCTGGAAAATAAACAGTTAAGGGATATAAAGAAAAACAACACATCTATATTATCCTTGTTAAATTGCTTTGAGGGCACAATGCAATACCTTTTGATCCCTTACAGGTACTATCTACAACTTACTTACTCTTTTAAAATGTGTGGCTTAATTATGATGAAAATCCAAACTTCTTTACAACTGAAAACATGTACACTAAAGGAAATGTCTAACTGAACTTCTCTAAGGTTTTACACATTCCTGAAGTTTCCAATTTTTCCTGCTCCTTTAACTACAAATAGATTTACACACAGGCCTAACACATTTTTCACTATACAAAATGAACCACTTCCTGATAAAATCTTAGAAGGAAAAATATAAACGTTTTTTGGAAGTTAAGAAGTGAGGATGTGTACTTTCTAAGGAAAGATTTAACATCATCAGAAACATCCATCCTTTCTCGGTTGGCCTCACCAACAGGTCAACTCTTAGGGAAATGAGGCAGTAAAAGGAATTCCAGAGGGCTCACAGTGTGCTCACAGAGATGGGCACGTGGCATGGGCAGTGCCACCCAGACAGACGAGAGCTCACCGCTGCTTGGTACAGTGGCAAAGGAGTGGTACGTGAACATGCTCACGCTGATTCTTTTCATATAACCCAGCAGAAATTACAATTTGTAACGGGGTTTGAAGAATCCAGTAAGGAGTAGGATGTGTCAAGATAAAACCAAAACAAACAAACGAAGCAGGACTGTGGAGAACCTGATTTCACTAAGGCCCCAGCAGCATAAAATGTGGCCTCTCTGCAAACATGTAGTTCCTATTTACTTTCCACCCTTCATACGCAGCGCTGCATCCACCCATCCTGCCATGCACCGGCAAACTCAGTGCAAGAGTAAGAGATTCTACTGCCTTGCTCAGTAAATTACTCTAAGATTAATCAAGCCCTAATTATTTTTTTCCAAATGATAGTGTTAGGCTTTCTTTTTTAATACATTAGGACTAAATAAGATAAGCTTCTGAAGATGAAGAGAACTTCAAAAACAGTTCTTTTTACCATGACTCTTGTATTGGACTTTGAGGTTTTCTGCCTTTACCAGTCATTCTTATTATGCTTTAGTTCTCAACACTGATTTCCCAAAAGAAACAAAAAAGCCAATTATTGTCATTTATAGAGGTTTTACATAATATGCAGTAGGAGTCACAAAATGCTGGGACTAGTTAAGGGGGTGAGGAGGTGAGGTAAGGATAAAACCATCATCTTCGTGGTTGGTAAAGCAGAGCTGGAGGACACAGCTTGAATCAGACCCCAAATCACGCTTCCTGTATTCTTGCCCTTGGGATATGTGAGGCAAATCATGTCTGCCAAGCAGATACTTAACTCCCCAGCCTCAGACCCTTCCCACACAGGCAGCAAGATTAATGTCAGAGGCAGGAATGAAGGTGACCTGCAAACTAGAAAGCCCCAAAGGTCTGAGTCCTTTTCCCAATTTCACCAACCACTAAAGCTCCGTGAGAGACGTGATTTGGAAAGCAGTTCAGGGACTCTTTCCAGTATTTCTGCAAGTCAGATGTTCTATTGGGGGTGGCTAAAATGGTAAAAGACAGAATGATTCCCACTACACACACACACACACACACACACACACACAAATGCTATAGTTTGTTAGTGAAATAAGAATCAGTTCAGATCAACTTATAGTCAGTACTAATCATCCCTGATCAATTTAGATTTTTCCCACCTTATAATCAACACTGATCCACTGGTGAAGAAGTACAGTTATACAATATAGTCACAATATAGTCTCTTTACTTACTAGCTAAGTAAGAAGTGGTGTACTTACCAGCTAATTTTCCAGTAATTAAAACAGTGTCTTCAAATAGCCATATATTTGCTTGGCTTTGTGGGAACAGTGAAAGTGTAACTGATGAATATACTGTGAAATATAGCATAATTAGGATATTTTATTAGACATGGGGGGAAAACTGGGACAAATATAGTTCTGCTCCAGCAGGTCCTAAAACTGTGGGGAAAAAGAAATTCAAAACAAAGGAAGAATGCATGTATAATATGATAGAGGAAAAAAAGGAACATAATAAAGTCAGACGATTCGGCATCACTATTTTACTAATTTTTAAAAATTGTATACAGTAGTTTGTACCAAGGTGACTAATGATGTTCTCTAACTAACCCCAGATATATTTGGTCGAGTTAAATGCTTAAACAACCCTCTGCTATTTTCTCTATATAATCGTTAATTATTTCCTTCTTATATTGAATAATTTTTAAACCGTTTTTTCCTGGCCCCATGATTCAAGGTTCTCTCAGATGGGGAGTACCTCCACTCTTCTTTAATTTCCCATACAAAGGTGCAGTGCTCTTCTTCACAGTGTGGTTTGCCAAACAGACTGTGCTTTGCCAAAGGAAGAAACAGTTTAACACATAAAATGATCCAGAGGCAACCTGTAGTAGTAGGGAGGATGGGGCTGGACCCGCCTACAAGAGTAGGCACCTGAAATGCCTGGTGGGAATGAGTAAGTGCAGATCCCCTGAAAGATAACTAAATTCTTTCAAGATCAGGAACAAGAGGCAGGGAAAAAAGACCATCGTTTTATAAGCAAGACCAAATCAAACAACCTGACCAATCCTGCAAAAGAAAAATAAGTTCTGAGGCATCACCTAAAGTACAAGTTCTCAGTGATCTCTCTCCTCCATGCAATGCAAGTAAATATCAACAGAAAAATAATACAATATCCCTAAATCACTTAAGAAAGGATAAAACACACTTGCATGAAAATACTTTTAAAATGTGGAGATATTTCAAAGAGCTGTAAAGGAAATACGGAAAAGAGAGGATAAAATATTAAAAGTATACAGTAATGTATGGGTGGATGTAAAATAATAAACTTTTTTCTTAAGTAGGAAAAGAGGACTACCAAATGAAAGTAATTTTAATTCAGAATACACTAACATTTAGATGGATTGCTAGACTTATTAGATTGGAGAGGAGGTGGTTATGGTAGTAGCTTGGACCCCGAGATGATTTGGATACTTTCTTAGTCCCAGGTAGGTTAAAAAGGGCTACCCTGACAGCTTTTTCTATTAAACCTGAGGAGAATCTTTCAGAAAGTCACTTAAACTTGGACTCAGATTTCCTTTGACTTTAAAAAATGTTTCTGATTATAGACGGGATATATATCCACTCTGGGAAAGTTGAGAAATACAGAAAAGGAAAGAAGAAAATGATGGTCATCACAATACCACCACAGAGACAACCACTATTAGTATTTCAGTATAGCTCTTCCTGGATTTTTCCTGTGATTTTTTTTTTAAAAAGAGGGAGTATGATATTGTATACAGAATATTTTCACCCTGCCTTTTCACTTAAAATAATATTGTAAGCATTTCTGTCCCTCAACAGAAACTTTCATAACATTTTCAAGGTCACGTATCTTAAAGTATCAAGATTTACTTAACCACTACACTGTACAATACTGTACTTTTAGATTGTTTCCATTTTCACTATTACAAAATAATATTTGACTCAACATCCTTGTGCACAGATATCTGTCCACTTTATTTGTATGTTTGTTTTTAGGATGGATTCCCAGCAGTCAATGATGATGAAGATTTCGAAGGCACTGACACACACATTTCTAAGTTGTTATCCAGATAACACTGCCGACTTCTCCCACCAGCAGTGTTTGAGGATGGCCATCTTGCCCAGCTTGTCAATATTGAGTATGTTCACTTTTTTTTCTTTTTTTTTTTTTTTTTTTTGCGGTACGCGGGCCTCTCACTGTTGTGGCCTCTCCCTTTGTGGGGCACAGGCTCCGGACGCGCAGGCTCAGCGGCCATGGCTCACGGGCCCAGCCACTCAGCGGCATGTGGGATCCTCCCAGACCGGGGCGCGAACCCTGTTCCCCTGCATCGGCAGGCGGACGCGCAACCACTGCGCCACCAGGGAAGCACCCGAGTATGTTCACTTTTTAAAAATGTTTCTAAAGTGAAAAAATCTAAGAAATGTGTATTTTGGGGGCATACTTAGATTATTAGGAAGGTAAAATATTTTATCATATTTACTAATCATTTGTATTTCCTGTTTTGAAAACTAAGTCATGATTTTATCCATTTACCTTATTTAGGCAGGGCCTTGGTTTTTTTTACTGATGTGTATGAATTCTTAACACATTAAGGACATCATTCCTTATTATTTCATATATTTTTTACTACTTTTTAAAACTATGGGGAAATCTACCTTTTATGACATCTTTCATTGCTTTTCAGTTTAAAAAGACCATCCTAAAAAAAAGGATAGTTTATTAAATTTAATATAATTTAATTTTCTATATTTTAACTTTTTGAGCAATATATTTTGGAATATGGATTCAAATTAATTTACTCCAAATAGTTAACCAAAGTATCCCAATATTACTTATTGAATATTCAGATTTTTCCTCAATGATTTATGATTCCTATCATAGATTATATTTTTTATGCCTACTAGTATCTGATTTGTACCACATTACAAATCAGAGTACAATATCACTTAATTCTGTAGCTATATATTTTAGTTATCTGGAATGGCAAATTGCCTCTAGTAAATCGTCTTAGAAGATTTCAGGTATTTTGACACATCTGTTCTTTAAGGGTTATTTTGCCAAGTGTTTTGTTAATGCATTAAATCTATAAATTAATCTGGGAAGAATTCAAATCTTTACAATATTCAAGCTAAGAAAAAATATTTTTCCAGTTTCTGGTGTTTTAGTTGATTTGGTTTGTTTATTTTTTAGGTCTAAAAGTAACATTTGGTAGTTTTATTTTCCCTCCCCACAGTTACTTCACTTTTTTTTTGTTGTTGTTGTTGCGTTACGTAGGCCTCTCACTGTTGTGGCCTCTCCCGTTGCGGAGCACAGGCTCCGGACGCACAGGCTCAGCGGCCATGGCTCACGGGCCCAGCCGCTCCGCCGCATGTGGGAGCTTCCTGGACCGGGGCACGAACCCGTGTCCCCTGCATTAGCAGGCGGACTCTCAACCACTGCGCCACCAGGGAAGCCCTTCACTTTTTTTTTTTTTTTGTAGGTTTCCCTGCATATTTTGTTTGTTCTTGTTGTTCTGAGAGGGACTTCTTTTCATTATTTTTCCTAATTGGTTATTACTTCTGGTATATAAGAACATGTATTGATTTGTAGCAATACTAATTTGTAGTTTTCCAGGGATATGATCATAACCAGAAAAAATGGTTTTGATTCTTCCTTCCTAATAGCTATCTCCTTTTTTTATCTGTTAATATCTTTTTGCTCTGATAATAACTTCTACTACAATGTAAAATAATATAGACATCTGTGTTTAGTTTCTTATTTTAGTAGGATCACCTCTAATATTTTACAGTTAAGTATGATTTTGAGATACCTAAGGATATCTTTGTGGTCCTAGTTTTTAAAGAGTATGTTCTTGGTTAGGCATGAATAGTGAACTTATGAAATGCACTTCAGGCAACATTTCAGGCAATTGTTGATATTATCACATATTAGTTCTAATTTGTTCTACTAATATGATACATAAAATTAATGAAGTTTGACATCCTTATAGTCCTGAAAAGAAGAAAAATCCTACTTGGTCTTGACAGTATCCTATATTTAAATAATGGTGAAATTCTTTTCTGTATTGTTTAGGAATTTTGCATTTAGAGTTATAAGTATGACTGGTCAGTAGAGAGGTGTGTGCATATGAGAGAGAGTATGCACACATGGGGGCATTTAATTTTGTATTACCTTTGTTAGGTCTCAGAATCAAGGCTGTACTGATTTGGTAAAATGATCTGGGGCACTTTTCCTTATAGCCTTTGAAGTTATTTTTACCCAGAACATTTTACCCATGGTTATTAATCTACCTCATCTAAAATCAATATACCATTTATATTATCACAAAATTGTTTTATTGGATTTTTAAGATTATTGCCAAATTTTTTGATAATTTTTATGATTTTTAAAGCTTTTATGTAGTTTTATCTTTTATTTCCTTCATTTTTGTTTAAATTAGCTAGATGTGTGTATAATTTACTTCAAAGAACTAACCCTTTGTCAATTATTTCTTTATATTTTTCTAATATATGCCAATCTACTTCAATCTTTTCATTTCCTTTTTCCCATTTTAGTTGGTTTCTTCTTTCATTATTTTTCTCACTTTTGTTGAATGAATAGTTGTACTTAATTTCTGTCTTTAAAAAAATTTAAAGCATTTGAGACCATGAATTCACCTCAAATACATCCCTATCTGGATTTTCCAGTCACTTTATTACAATTTTATTCACATGAGTCTTATTAAATTATCTAATTCATTTTTCATTTTCTTTCTCATTCTAAATTTAAATAGTCCAAGAATTCAAATGTTTCCAATATGAAACTAAATAAAATATCTAAAACGTAACAAGAACCACCACAATAAAAAATAAAATTTTTAGAAAGATTGATTACCTAATGTATCATCCTTCCAGTCAATCAGACTTATATTCTGGTACTTTGTATGGCCAATTTTCCCAGTATTCAATTAGTTATAATAACTCCTACCATTTTTTTTCCAGCTTTATTGAGATATAATTGACATCTAACATCATGTAAGTTTAAGGTGTACAATGTGATGATTTGATATGTTTATATTGTGAAATGATTGATTGCCACAATAATTAACAATTCTTTCTCCAGTATGCCTCTTGTACTCTCACCTCTCCTTTCCATTTCCTTTCTTACATCAGGCTACTGTCCACCAGCACAACCACAGCTTCATAGCCAGGCTCCCTGAATCCATTTTAGCCCTGCTGTTGCCCTGTTCTTTATACACTGTAAATTCAGTTTCTAAACAACTTACTTTCATGTGCTCAAGAATCTACGAGAACTGCTTTATTATTCGTCACGTAAATCTAAACTGTTCATCTTATCTTTTGAGACTGTCCTTTAATTATCTGGCCCTTTACTTTAATTTGGCCTATCCTGCTTCTAACTAATTCTTTGGGCATGCCGCACCTCTCTCCACCACCTGCAGACAACCTTTGTACCAGAGCAGAGCTGTAGCTCGGGATTCCTTCAAGCTTCTATAGAAGGAAAAAGACCTTCATGTTTTCTTCAAACTGGCACGCCTTTCTAACCTCCTTATATTGGCTTCACATAGTCACATTTTCGGTTTATCAGAACAAGAGAAAAAAAATCATTTACATTTAGTGAAGGCAAAACATTGTTTAACTGCTTACTTGGCATTCTTCCAGTCTTCCAAGGCAGAGGTGTCAACACATAGCCATCTTTGTAAGCAATAATGGTTAGGCTGAGTCCTAACTTGTAGGGTACTCTTATCAACACTGCTCCATTGTTTCTAGTTACTGTGGAATTTGTCTTTGTGTAGTTTACAAACACTTCTACAACTGCTTGACTCAGGTACTGACGACTGATGATGTCATTCACCTGGACTTTCAGCATAAATACAGACACTGGAAGAGAAAAAGAAAATCGCAGCACGTTATATCCTAGAAAGCATATGTCACTATACTTAAAAATGTCATTTAAGACACCTGAACCAACAGTACAAAACTGTTGAAAAATTTAGGAAATACATACACATGGATGGATAGAAAGAGGTGTTAAACATTCCAACAAATTCATTATTCTTCCTAAAACTGAATAAATTTGAATTTATTATTAATACGGTGCAGTATTATCACTCCTTTTTCTCTGCCATTTAGAAGGAGAAGAAGGGAGAACAGTGAATAATGGAAAGAGTTTCTGGCTTTAGGAGAATAATTTTTACTTTATGTTACTAATTTCTAATATTATCAAGTTATATAGATTTAATACTAATTTAAAATACAGTCAAATGTCTTAGAATAAAATGCCATCTCACCAAACCCATTAGTGCATGGCTAGCTCCTTTATTTTGTTCTGTTGTCTGGAAAGCAGGGGATGTGTTTTACTTCCAAATTACAAAATATCAAAACAAAATCTCAGATAGACCTAAAGAATATTATGCTTAGTGAAATAAGTCAGAAAGATAAATACTATGATGTCACTTATATGTGGAATCTAAAAAATAACACGAATGTATATGCAAAACAAACATTCACAGACATAGAAAACAAACTTAAGGTAATCAAAAGGGAGAGGGAAGGGGTAGGGACAAATAAGGGGTATAGGATTAACAGATACAAACTACTATCTATAAAATAGATAAGCAACAAGAAGGTATTGTATAGCATAAGGAATTATAGCCATTACTTTGTAATAGCCTATAATGGAACATAATCTGCAAAAATACTGAATCACTATGCTGTATACCTGAAACTAATATTGTAGATCAACTATACTTAAGTTAAAAAAAAAAAAACCTTTTTCTAAAATATAAAAAAACATTATCCATTAAATATATAGACACAACAGGTGAAAATAATAAAGTCAAGAAAATAAGAATTAAAGCTTCTACTACTTAAAACTCCAGCCTTATAGACCTTGATAATGTGTTCATGCATTTACCAATGATAATGTCTGGCTACAAAAGAACTTTTACCATCATGGAAATGCCTTTGCAAAGCCTGTATCATAACACCTTTGCTAAGATGCCTTATCTTCTATCATAAATGGGCTCTGCAGCCAGTCAAGGTCCATCTCTGCCATTCCCTAGACATGTGACTTTGGGTGAGTTGCTCACCTCTCGGTCCATTTGCTCACCTGTAAAATCAGGAGATAGCAACTATTTTGAGCTAATAAAATAAAATAATGCAAATAATGTGCTCAGTACAATGTTTGGTTATCAAATCTAATGTTAGTATCGTTATTTATAACAAAAATTATTACTTCACAACTGGAGACCACTTCATAAACATGAGTACATCAATAAGAAACACCTCATAAGGAACAAACCCATTTTTTTAAAAGAATTTTTAGCAAGAACATCACATCGGTAAAAAATCCTAGTCAACAATGATTGAGTTGCAATATTGCTACAAAACTGTTGTCACACCTTATCTATTTTTTGTTAAGATAAGCTAGACTTTAAGTTGCTTTTGACCATACAAAGACATTTTAAATACAAATAGAACCACTGTAACTGCCCAGTCCGAGGAAAGGTACCATTCAGCAAGTTATAAAATAGTCCTGATCCTTTTAAGAATCTAAAAATGAGGTTAAATGTTATCCAAACACAATTCTTTATATATTCAGACACAAACATTATTTTTCATATATTTCCTCATACATGATAATAATTACTCTAATAAGAACTAAAATGTGTTGGCGGTTAGTGAACCAGGCATTGTGTTAATTTTTAAGTGCATCATTCCATTTTCTCTTCAAAACACTCCCATTAGATAGATACGATTGTCTTCATTTCATATATTGGTAATTACAGGTTGGCACGGTTTGTAAGTCGTCCATGGAGGAAACCAGACACAAACTCGCCAGTCTCTCCTCAAAGCTTGTGCTCTTATTGCACTACAGTTGCCTGATTATACCCTTAAAAGCTACTCTAGTCCCACTTTAGAGCATGGAAATGGGAAGAAATGGGGGTAAAAATGACTCCTCTAGAGTCACACCTTAAAATGAGGTTCCAGGGCTTCCCTGGTGGCGCAGCGGTTGAGAGTCCGCCTGCC
>NC_041215.1:91586871-91624023 GCF_002837175.3 Physeter macrocephalus | reverse complement strand
GCAGTGAGAGGCCCGCGTACCACAAAAAAAAAAAAAAAAAAGAGGTTCCATTAGTATATCTGAAAAATGGTTAATTTCCAAAACAACTTTGTATATATTCAAATGTAAATATGGAGAATAGATTACAAGGCAAAATATAGATAACTGATGTTCATCCACACCTCTACTTCCTCGGCATTTTTAATAATAAAAAGCCTTTGTGGGAGGTTAAATTATTTGTGAGCAGTCATTACTATCATTACTTTTAACAGAAAAATTCAGGAGCATCTGGTACTGAAAGGTCAACTAAGCCTTGGGCCGTAACTCCAAGCTTTCCTCAAATTATTTAACTACCTCCCCATCATATCATAAATTCATCCCATTACTATGCTTTCACACTAAAATAAATCATGTTGCTAACAATTTAAAATCAAAATACGAAAAACGACTAGGAATAAATACACGTTCCTGTTGTCAAGCCTTGTGTGTATATTATCACAAAAATCTCAATATACCTTTGTAAAATATATAATATCAAGTCCATTTTACTGATGAAGAAGTGAGATTTCAGACATTCAGGCAGCTATGCAAACTGCCTCAAATCTCACAGTCATTAAGAAGCTGTGTCAATACAGCAGAAATTAACACAATATTGTAAAGCAATTATACTCCGATAAAGATGTTAAAAGAAAAAAATAAAAAGAAGCTGTGTCAGCCTTCAAGTGTCCCCCCCATGAATGACTTCAAAGCCATCTCTACATCATGTTATAGTGAGTCCTGGGGTCACGTTACTCAACTTAATTCAAGGAATGTATGATTGCAATCATCACTGAGACCTTAAATTCCTACACAACATCAATTAAAAAGAAAAGAAGTAATCATATATACATGCTGATGCCAAACCATGGCTTCAAATTCAAATGGGAAATACAACTCTTAGGCAAAAGCGTATAAGGTTGCCATATGTAAATAGGGCATGATGGGCTTCTAAACCAATGTCCTTGAATGGATACACCTAGTACAAAAACTAGTTATGTGTAGAGGACAAGTAGCTGCTGCTCAATTCAAAATAATTCCCCCGGTCACTTGCCCCTAATCCCCTAGACAAAATTTATTGAGCCACTGGCATAAAGCATCTAACTAATGCAGGCCAGACAGTCTGTCAGGCCCTCAAAATGTGAATAAAGACACACAGAGGCTAACAGTTGCTGGAGCTGAATCATCTGAGAGAGTCTATGAACTCCTACTCTCTGTGATTTCCAGTGTTTTCATGTCCCTCTCCTTCCAGAAGCTGGGTGGTACTGTCCCTCCTGCTGATCTGTGAGCTATATCAAAATCCCTCCCCCGAATCTTGTAGCCAGAGTTGGGTTCTGTTGCTTGCTTCCAAAGCAAGTACCTTAAATGACATGGGATACAACTGTAAATATATGACATTTTATTTAATAGGCTACCCTATCTTTTATAAGAGAAAGCAAAGGAGGGAAGGCTAATGTACCAAAAATATAAGAAACCACATAAGAGGGAGACTGCACATAACTAGAAGATAAGAGAATTTACATTCCCTCTTAAAATTTGGTAATGGGTCTTATTCAAATCAAATGTACCTACAATGGTTCCTTCAACAGCATTTTCAGGAATGGGACTCAACAGGGAATTTTTATTAATTTGTTTGCTCCAAAGATTTCAGAAATTCTCAGAGCCTTTGGATTTATAGACAAAGTCCAATGTGTAGTAAGATCTTAAGCTAAACTCATTAAAAAAAAAAAACTCTGCATATTCCATATGTTTCATCTTTGTAAAAGTACAGTTGCCACAATAAGACACCCTAAAACCTCCTGGCATTCTGAAGCTGGGTTTGATTCATAAAATGTTTTCTAATCCAGAATGGACGATTTTTTTCCACATGTACTAATAATGTTAATGTAATCAATTTGATGAGAAAATGAGTATCAAATTCAGAAAAAACAATTTGCAAAGGTCAAATCTTGGCTATCAAACTCATAGCCTCTCTGTCTGTGGAGAACCTCTATATCTGTACCTTAGATTGCCTAACAGACTTAAGACATACTGTAGGCCTGACCAGCACTGTCCTCTCTAGCTCAAATGGGGAAAAACTAGTTTTTTGTATAATACACACACATGCACACACACACCCTGCTCCCTCAGGCCCAGTGCTAGAAACTTTACACATGTTGTCCAATTTCATCCTAATACAAACCTGCAAGACTTCCCCCTTTTAAGGCAAGGAAATCGAGGCTAAAGTTGAGCAGCTAATAAATTACAGGCAGGATTACAGGATTAACAGGTTCATTTTACTCCAAGTTCCATGTGTTTTACTCCACATTCTTTCTCATTGAAAAGCCTTAGGAATTTGGTTTCCATCATATTCACTAGCTCACTTATTTCCTCCCAACCAATGCAGAGAAGGAAGTGCTCATTTGCTGATTCTCTGAGCTGCTCATCCCCTCTCTCAGCCTGGTTTTTCCGGCCCCAACATAAGCAGCAGCAAGAATAGCATTAAAAAAAAAAAAACCCGAAAAACAACATCTTGGCTGAAAGCCTGGTTACAGCAATTAAAGAGGCACAAACAACTCTTTTTCCTTCAAATAAAAAGTTATACAGAATTACCTGCCATTGACTTAAACAGGATGCCTCTGACTTCTGTGATGTCAAGTCTGATCAGGCAAACAGCACTGGCTGCCAGAAGTAATATATATCCATAATAATCCCCCTCACTAGCTCTCTTCTCCAACAAAAATACTCTGGCATTTAGACTGGGCAGATTGTGTGATTAAATATATGATTTTCAACCAGAGGTGCTTTTGTCTCCATAATCTACCTACTCGTCTCCATTGTATTTTTCAGCTTTCCATGCCCATATTATTTTCTCTGTCACGTAATTATAATCATTATGTCTTGCCCACATAATTTTCTTTTCAGTATGTCACCGTTGGTTTAAAAATGGTTCAATATCAAATGATTTCAACTGCACCCTAAGAAAACATATAATCTAAATGTTGAGAGAAACAAGGAAAAATAAAATACACACCCATGAGCAAGGTCTGAGGTTGCTGGCAAAGATTTAACTATTTAGCACATGATTAGAAGCATTAAGTAATGAGAATCACTAAAATTCAAAAGACTACTAAATAGGTATAAAGAAATGTTCTTGAAAAAGCATATTAGAATCAACACTGTATTATGGTTTTGCTACAGGATATAGATAGGTAAATCAAAGTCCAGAATAGTTATTTGTTTGACGACATCTGGAGTGGGGTGGGCTGAGAAATTACAACCCCACTTCTTTTCAAGAGAATCTGACATCATCTTATTACGTTGTTAATATTATGTAGGTTACAACTACACCCATGGAGAAACTTTTTCAGATTTCTCCAGAACAAAAACTAGCCTACTTCTTTTCAATTATGTTTCAAGCATCTACAATAATTTAATATACAACGTTTTTCCTCTCTAGGAATATAGTGCTAAAAATATACTAGGTAGATAAAGTTTTTATAAACAGATCACAGATAAAATTTAATAAAATATTTTAACAATGAAAATTTTAAAACTTTGAGGTTTATGCATTCTAAATGAGAGCTATAAAAAAATAACACAAAAATATAGTGAAATTAAATAATTGGTTGGGAACAATTAGAAATGTTTACCTACATTGATTCATTCAACAAATATTTATTGACTGCCTGACTTTGGCCAGATCTGCACTAGCTAGGGAATGGGGCTGCAAACATTAATGGGATACATTCTTACCTTGAGGAAGATTCTAAGGAAACATGAAAAAACAGTACTGCAGAATTATGTGATATTACTATAGAGGAAGTTTTAAAAAGGCAATATTGAAACAAAGAACAACTTTCTATAGTACCTAATACAATCTTCTATGAAATTATGTAGAAATTCAGAATCAACATGTGTAACTATTCCTATAAGTATCAGTCCCAAAGAGAGATGCCTGCACTCCCATGTTCACTGTAGCATTATTCCCAATAGCCAAGATATAGAAACAACCTAAACGTCCATCAGCAGATGAACGGATAAAGAAAACTGGTATATACATGCAATGAGATATTATTCAGTCTTTAAAAATAAAGGAAATCCTGCCACTTGCAACAACATCGATGGAGCTGGAGGACATTATGCTAAGTGGAATAAGCCAGACACAGGAAGAAGATAATGTATGATCTCACTTGTATGTGGAAACTAAATAGTCAAACTCATAGAAGCAGAGATTAGAATGGTAATTGCCAGGGGCTGAGAGGAGGGGGAAATGGGGAGGTGATGGTCAAAGGGTGTGAAGTCTCAGTTATGCAAGATAAATAATACTAGAGATTTAGTATACAGCACAGTGCCTATTGCTAACAACACTGTACTATATATTTAACATTTCCTAAGAGGACTGATCTTACTTTAAGTGTTCTTACCACAAAATAATAATAATAATAGGGGCGGGAAGAAACTTTGGGAGGTGATGGATATGTCTAGTAGTGATGTTTTCACAGGTGTATCGTTATCCTCAAACTCATTAAGTTACATACATTAAATATCTACAGCCTTTACATGTCAATCATGCCTCAATAAAATGGTTTTTAAAAAATGTGGATCTCATATTTTGGAATCAGTTCACATTATCATTTTTTGAACAGGGAAACTGTGGACATTTTGAGCTCAGATCTCCAAAGGGCCTGCCCATTCATTCTCTCCTGTTTTCCATGATCTGACTTTTTGGTCCATTCCAGTGGAGACTTTATGGTGAGAACCCAAAACATATTATGACTCAAATCAAACTTTACTGGGGGCATTCAGAGGCCTAGAGTTTGTTCTCCACCCACCATTTTCATACAAAATATTCAGTCAGAGAAATCTTGTTATAGAGCTAGCTATACAGATATCTTAGGATGTAAATAGAAAACATCTGGTTCCACATTTAAATGTTAAGGTATTTAAAGCCTTTAGTAGAGACATCATCATGGTTTCACTAAAGAGAGTTTCAATTAATTCCCAAGTCTTTAGCCTAGCATTCAAAAGCTGACATCTGGCTACCACCTTCCATTCCAGCCTTATTTCCCACTAACCACTCTTTTATGGGGATTAGCAAACTACAGCCTGCAGGCCAACTCTGACCTGCAGCCTGTTTTTGTAAATAAAGTTTTATTGGAACACTGCCAATATACTCATTTATGGATTACCTATGGCTGCTTTTGCTTCAACAGCACAGGCCATATGGTCTACGAAGAAATTATTTGCTCTCTGGCACTTTACAGAAAAAGTTTGCAGAACTCTGCTCTATATCGTCACATGAATGGGTCACTAGTCACTATCCAAGACCAACCCACTCTCCTGCTACATCATTCCTTTCTTCTATCTGAAAAATATCTTAATTTTAATCTCTACCTATCAAAAATCCTAATCTGTCCTTCAAAGTTTAGGTCAAATGACACTCTTCAAATAAATGTGGCCTTATTCCAGTTAGATGGGCTCTTTTCTTCTGTACTGACTCGTCTGGTAGCACATAGTATATTACGGTGTATGTTTTACTTTCTGTGCATTCGTCTTCTCTGTGAGAACAATCTCCTTGACAGCCAGCACTGTTTCAAACTCAGCCTTGTGTTTTGCCAGAGTTTAGCATGTAGATTCTAGATGAATGCAAAAGGGGTGGGGAGGAAGGGAGGGAAGATGAGAAGAGCAGGAAAAAAGAAGAAATGAAGGAAGAGAGGAAGAGATGATCAGAAGTGACCACGAACCAGGGAAAGAATGATAATTGTAGGATTTCTACAGAAGCCACTTGAAATTACAGCCAGCTTTCCAGCCCCAGTATTTGGTGAAATTTTGAGCTTAATCCCACAGTTGCCAATGAGAAATATTTTACATTATTACAATAATCACAAAAACAAATATTAAGATTCCTTTTCCTTTTGGAAATTAATACAACTTTTCCTTCTTTCCAAGAATATTTAACTTGGAAATTTTGACTAGAGAACACATAAGTAGCAAAACTTGCTAAATAAATATAATGCAATTGTATTACATCAAAGATTAACTTTACTTTCACTATTACAAAACAATACCAACAAAGTAGTTTTAAAATTCTTTCTCCCAGGTACCAGCACAATTTCCCTATTTAATTGGAAGGAGGGCCGAAAGTTTAGGAAAGAGTGAGGACAACAAAGGGGCTTGTGAAAGAAAGGAACATATTATTGCACATTCTGTAAAGCAGGGTGGAAAGGGCTTCAACAGTTTAATCTTTACAGCATTTCAAATATGGACACACAGCCTCCTTCTTTTAAAGGAACAAAAGGGAGCTGAATTAAAGAAAAAGTTCAATAAATTAGAAAAGCCTCCTTTTCATTGCTTAAGCATCAGATTGGATCCAAAATTCTTACTGGCTGTGGAGTTTAAGAGAAAAAAAATCTGTGCCTGTTTGAAGCAAAAACAAATTTATTGCACTAATATTTATTACAGAGAAAATGTCAAATCTAAGAAGAAATTACAGAGACAGAATAAGGACATGATCTCCAAAGGTGAAAAATGTTATAGACCAAGTAAAATGCACATTTTCTCCATTAGGACCAGAATCTTAAATGAGTGTGATTCACCAAAACTAATGAAATGAATGACATAAAAAAGAGTCCTTATAACTTAAGAACAAGCACATTGCAGATGACTGAATAGGGAACAAATGAGAAAGTGAACCATTAGTACTTGGACTCAGTTCCTTCTTGCCTACCCAAAGGGCCCCTTCCCTCAGTAGAAATAAATCAGTCTGATAAATAAACAAATCAAAATCCTAAAACATATTGCCCAAGCTCACTCCACAGGCATTTCTCATCCTAACTTTTATCTTGTCTTCTCAATTTTTCATCCTGCCTCAGAATCACAGTTATTCATTCACTCACAAATTTCACCCAACATGCATTAATTACGTACACTATATACGAAGGCGCTAAGTATGGAGTGACAGAAGAACTGACAGCCCAATGGCATCACAGATGAAAAGACTGAGAGAAAAAAAGTGAGATTTCTTTTCCTGAGAAAAATCAGCAGAAAAAAATTTAAAGACTGAGGAAAGAACAATGAGGTTAAACAGAATATGTGAAGTCTCCACCAAAACCAGAAATGATTGAGCTAAGCAAACGTGAGAAGCAGATATTCCTCCTTAGAGGAAAGATGGGAATTTAGTGACTTACCCAGCAAGCATATTCTGACTGACATCATCCCCTTCCCTCAAGAAGGTCCTTGCCTGAGATGATGTGTCCCGCTGAGTCTTTGAGCTTAATCCTCCCCACTCCACCCTCACTCCTCTGATCCACATCCGCCCCTTGCACTTCCTTGAGCCAGGTAAGTGCCCACCTTTGGGTCTTTGCACAGGCTGTTCCTTCAGCCTAGAGTTCTCTCTCCCACCCCCCGCCCCCCTCCCCCTCCCAGATATCCAAATGGCTTACTCTCACCTCCTTAAAGTCTGGGTCAAAATTATACTTCTCATGAGTCCTACCCTCCCAGTCCTTCTTGCTCTATGTCTCAGGGATCCCAAGACCACTTGCACGTTCAGTGATTTGGCAGAAGGCAAAAGGTACCACTTACTGGCAGGTCATACTCACAACTAAGATTTGTAACAGCAAAAGGATAAAGAGTAAAAAACAACATGAAAAATAAACGTATCAGCCAAGCCCAGAGAGGTCCACTTAATAACTGCAAGGGAGGATGCAAATGTGTGATATGAGGTAGATAAGTCTTGCAGTGGAGGGAGGGGCAAGGAGATAATGTGTAAGCAACCATTTCTATGCAGAGAACATTTGTAAGTTATGTACTTTAAACAAAGTACAGATTCTTTGATTCTTTACCAGTTCTTCCTTCAATAACTTCTTCAACAGATATGTTCACTCTTGTGATGTTGAGAAAGAACTTTAAAAAACAAGATTAGGGCAACCATTGTGGCTTTTCCTTAGAAAAGCAATTAAATGAAGATTAAGTTCTACCAATTATTACCCAATTCTAAATAATTAATTGGCAAAATCTCTGTAGCAGATCATCAAGGAGCCAAAATTGAAGTTGACAATAAAAATGGAAACAAGTAATATGGGTGAAAACAAGAGACTGCTATAAGGGAAGAAAAACCCATTTGGGAAAATAATTAAAGAATTAAAAAATATAAAGTTGTTACAAAATCTATTTCACACAGACTTAGGTTTCTTAATAAAATGTTATTTAAAAGGAGCAGTCCATTAGGAATCTGTGAGTGGTAAATGTTTTTCCCTTAGGTATTTCAAATATATTAATGATAGTATATAGGAGAGAAGACCTTTAGAGAACCAACAATCAATGAATGTTCCCTCTTGTGAATGTAACAAAGGAAATTGGGTTAGATGTGTTAGCTGGGGTACAATACCCGCTTGGGGATGAATTAAGTACGAACTCTTTGAACTGAACACAGAGTACTCTAGCCTCCTTTGCAACTTAATGACTCAATTTCCTTAAGTATCCCTAATTTAGTAAAATTGATGAATGAAGTCTGGAAAGGACTATGTCATCCAGGCCAAAAGGAGAATCAAGCTATTGCTATTTATATAATTAATATCCTGAAAAAGATTTAGCTTACCAAACTAAAAATGTCTCCCTCAGATTATCCCCCCAAAATATTCCCCACCAAGTTTCCAGAAAGGATGTAATACTCCAAAGAGCAAATAATTGTAAAGTGTGATTATTACTTGGAGCTGCACAACTCCAAGCCAGGGGACCTGGCGTAAGAGAGAACTCATTCCTGGAGCCCACGTTAGCACATTTCTCCAGAATGGGCTTTAAGGTAGGCTCACGGTCCATCCCAACTGGAATGGCCAGCACCCTCCACCTCCTGCCAAGAGAACAGTCAAGCACTGCCCAAAGACCACCATCTCTAAGCCCGACGCAACAGGACAGACAGCCTATTCCTCTCTGTCCTGCAGCAGGGAAGTTTTCTTTACCATTGTTTGTGAGATCGTTCAAATTTCAAAAACATGATAGAATCAAAGAATATGGTACTATAAAGTACTTATTAGTACAGTGCCTTGAATCCAAGTGCTTTTTTAAGTATCTATTTTTAGTGGTTCCACATCTAAATGCTATAAAGAAAGACTATGATTAGTCTTCTGTTAGAATGTATGCATAGGCTTAGCAATTGGATATCTAAAGCAAACAACATAATCAACAAAAACTTAGTAGACAAATCCTCTGTCGTACCTATAACAGAAAAACATCAAAAGCCCCAGATTTGGGGCCACAATAACCTAAACTATGCTCAAAGCCACCAAAGGTGACACAACAAACTCAGAGGTGTCAGAAGATATTTTAAATTTTCATGAAAGCAAACTAACTTGAGAGTCCATAATTCAACATTCTATACTCAAATCAATGACATGAGATCTTTGTGAAGTTGAGTGCTCAGTGACTGTTCTGCTAAAAAGTAAACACTGCATGAAAACCAATGTTGAACAGAAATGAGGATGGCAGTGTTCTGTCTCACTCCAGGGTCAGAGAAGTTGTGCAGTGTCTAACAGACAAGTATATCCCATTAAGTAATTAGCAAATATGTATTACTTTTTTCAAATGACTACTAAGTTGTTAGAAGTTGCTGTCCGGCCACACACAAAAAAATTACTGAGGCATTAAAAGGACTGTGAACCAAGACAGTTCCAGAGTCTGGGTTTGAGCAGTAATTTTATGCTACACATGCACCTACAATATGCATGATCTGTACTAGTCACTGTGAGAGATACAGAGAAATTAGTTGCCTTCAAATATGTACCTGAGAGAATCAAATGAAAAGAGTGATAGACCAAAAAATGTGCACATAAGATGTTTGAGTTAAGAGATTTGTATGATTAAATTATTCTGGTTAACAATGTTAGGCAAGAAATGAGTCACATGTGAACTCTTAGCATCCATCTTTCTAAAAGTGCCTGTTCTCTTTGTCTTAGTAAGAACATTCCAGAAAACAATTGTTCTTTGGAAAAAAACATATTTAGAATTGTAAACATGCATGTGTCTACTCAATTATTTTCTCAATGTGTGACTGATTGCTTGAATAAACAAATACATGAAATATTAAATGAAAATCTAACAAAACCTCAAAATTATCAATTTGCATGATGTGTTACTATTGTTACCTTTTCCAGCATGTGCAACTCTCTTGGCCTAGGACAGTGGTTCTCAACCCTGTGTAGACATCAAAATAACCCAGGGAACCTTTAGTATATTCCCAGGCCCCACCCCAGTCCAATTAAGTCAGAATCATTGCAGATGCAGTCCAGGGAATCAAATTTTCATAAGGTCCCAGATGGTTCTAATGTACAGCCAAGGTTGAGAACCACTGACCTAAAAAATAAGTATATCCCAAGGGGATAGGGTCATGACCTAAAGCCATCCTCTTCAAGTATTCTGTTTCTTTTACTATAAAAGAAGTTAAACTTCTTATCTTTGAAACAGGCATGCACATTTATTCCATGGCTTGCACGAGCACCCCAGAGAATCAGAGACGTGGGATACTGACATGAAAGAAAGCTGACCTTGGTGGCAACGTCTACTAATAGTTATTGTTGGTTGTTTTGGATAGTTTTTAAATCACTGATATCTGCTATTTTATAATCATTTATCTCTGTGTCCTTCTCACATTCAAAATATCTGGTTAACTCAGGTATGGCTTCACTCAGTGTTTTTTTAATGTTCTATATAGATAATTTGGAAAACACAGAAAAATAAAAAAAATTTCCTAATCCAATCTCAGAAATAACTTGGATGGAATCCAAGTTACTTATAGATTTTGAAAGTACTGGATTCCATACAGTACTGGATTCCACCCAGTACTTTTAAAATCTATAAATAGATTTATAAGATTAAAAACATTGTATATATATACATAATTGTGTATATGTTTATATAAGCATGAAGTAAGGTGCGAAGGAAACTGATCAAATTGTTAACACTGACTATATTAATTGGGTCATGGGGTGATACTATCTGACTTACTACAACATGTGATGTGACTTACTACAGTGAGCATGCATTATAGTAGGAAGAAAAAAGAAAATAGATAAAGAATGTTACATGCTGTGTTTTCCAGTTAAGATTGTGTTGTGAACATGTATCCATGCTATTAAATATTTTTCAAAATTACCATATTTATTAGTGAAGAACATTCTATGGGTTGTTATTAATTTACCTATTCTCCCATTAGTGTATGTTTAGTCATTTCTAATTTTTTGCATTTGCAAACAATGCTTTAATTAAAATCCATGTACATATATCTCCATCTGAATTTTCAATTATTTCCTTGGGAGGAAAAATAATAGGCCAAAATGTATAAACTGTTTAAAGCTTCGTGATATGTATTATTAAACTGCTTTCCAGAATATGATACCAATTTATAGTGTAAACAGAAGAGTATTCATATTTTATTTCACTGTAGTCAATATATCAATATGACTAATCCTGTCTCCCCAGGGAGTTACCATGAAAAATATTCAGTAAAGTTTTGAAATCATTTATTCTATTTTCCTTTTCCTTTCAACTTCATTCCTAACATTGTTGTTTTTTTTTTTTTCTTCACACCCTCTTGATAGGTTGAGAGAGATTTCTTATGAACAAAACTAAATAGACAAACAATAGCCTGACAAAGAGCCCAACATATACTACCTATTTTGTTGTTTTGGGATGGCATTGGTAAATTTACAGACTTTATTCATGGTGAAATAAAGTGGAAAGGACTTAATAAAACATCCATTTTCCCTTTTTCAGAAGACATTCTCCTTGTTCTCTCCTTGTTCTTTCTACATGCAAAATATGTCTAAATCAGTACAGAGAAAATAGAACTTATTTAGAACCTTCCAGATACATGCTTCAGCATGGCTTTTTTAAAAGGGTCTTAAACTTACTGTCAGCATTTCGTTTAAGCAGATGAGACCCACCCTGTGGGGAGAGTGGTTAGATTTAAACAGAATGAGTACCAGAATTTTCTCCAATGCTCCTCTGACAACTTAGTAAAATGTAGCAATTTCCCTTTAATTAGACATCTGAAAGGAATACTGACCAGTAAACAGAAATTCAGGTGTTTGAAAAACGAGTGCCTAAAGCATGACCACAGCAAGACTACTACAGCCTGAATGGGATGCAGTTTACAGTATTAGCAGAGAGGCAATATATTGGCCTGGAAATTTCAAGCAAAACAAATCATTAATTTCTTTTTTCAGTGGAAAAAAATCACATGAAATCAAAAGATCTTAAAAGATAAAGCAGTATGCATTTTGTATGAAAGAAAGGTCCATAGGTAGCATCACAATATTTTCAAAACTCCAGATGAAATTCACTTGAGTAAACAGTTATTGAATACTGACCAGGCATCAGGTTAAATGCCAGATCCAGTGGAGCACATATCATAACTTTTATTTATTCAACACCATCTTTGTATCAGAAACTATGCTCTGCTAAATTTTTATGTTATTCTATTTAATAGTACCTAGTTTCAGGTCTGAAACAGTTCAAAATCTAGCAGGAAAGGCATACAAAAATGATATGAACAAAGTATTATAGGTATGCAGAAAAGGGAAATATGAACTCTAAGTGAGAGAATGTGAGGTATTTTCAAGTAGGAATTAACTGAGGCTAAACTCGAAAGAGTAGCTAAATTTTAAAATACACTTTTTTTTTAACATCTTATTGGAGTATAATTGCTTTACAATGGTGTGTTAGTTTCTGCTTTAGAACAAAGTGAATCAGTTATACATATACATATGTTCCCATATCCCCTCCCTCTTGCGTCTCCCTCCCTCCCACCCTCCCTATCCCACCCCTCTAGGTGGTCACAAAGCACCAAGCTGATCTCCCTGTGCTATGCGGCTGCTTCCCACTAGCTATCCACCCTACGTTTGGTAGTATATATATGTCCATGCCACTCTCTCACTTCGTCACAGCTTCCCCTTCCCCCTCCCCATATCCTCAAGTCCACGGTCTAGTAGGCCTGTGTTTTATTCCCGTCCTACCCCTAGGCTCTTCATGACATTTTTTTCCCTTAGATTCCATATATATGTGTTAGCATACGGTGTTTGTTTTTCTCCTTCTGACTTACTTCACTCTGTATGACAGTCTCTAGGTCCATCCACCTCACTACAAATAACTCAATTTCGTTTCTTTTTATAACTCTTAATGGGGCATATTATGGCATCTAACGTTAAATTATATTTACATATGTTTATGCCCTCTCCATCGATTAAATGTTAAGTATCTTGAGAGCAAAAACCTTACTTTTCAAAGTCCCTTCAAAAAGTCAAAGAGGGCTTCCCTGGTGGCGCAGTGGTTGAGAGTCCACCTGCCGATGAAGGGGACACAGGTTCGTGCCCCGGTCCGGGAAGATCCCACATGCCGCGAAGCGGCTGGTCCCGTGAGCCATGGCCGCTGAGCCTGCGCGTCCGGAGCCTGTGCTCCGCAACGGGAGAGGCCACAGCAGTGAGAGGCCCGCGTACCGCAAAAAAAATAATAATAATAAAAAAAAAATAAAGTAAAAGAGACTTTGCATAGTAAATGTTCACCTGCAGTTGCTATAGTGACTTTGAGTGTTACACTATATGCCCATCTCTCTATTTGACTGTTTGAATAATTTTCCATCTTAGAATTTCAGTATATCATATTTAATTTTTAACTGTTGCACTTAATAGATTAAGAAACTACCACTTCTAAACTAAGTGCTTCTAATTCTTTCTCTTATGACAATGCCTGAGAAGACAGCATAAGCTGCTTTAGGTTAAGAACTGAGCAGTAGAGATCAAATCTTATATTTGGCCAGCCATCACTTTAGACACAGCTGCCTTATTAGCCTTTGCCACACCGGTCAATCAATTCCACCTAACCCATCAAGAAGCATACATTTATCCACTGATCCAACCATTCAGGAAGCTATTACTGCGAACCCAACACAAGTCCAGGGTTGATAATGCCTTCCTGCCACTTGCCAGGCTCTGAAAGTACAGAGAAAAAAAAAAAAAAAAATCAGTCTGACATGGCTGAATCCTTTGTTTCCATGTACATTCAAAGTGGACTAAAAATAATTCCTAAACTACTTGCTCTGATTTATTTCTGTCCTACTAACTTTGTAAACCTTCATCTGGTTTACTACTTAAATTTGAACACAACTGTATCATCATGACTAGGAATTTTCAGTAAACTCCTGATGAATCCCATTTGGCCTTTACAATTCATGACTGTTTCCTGCTTCCTACTTATAGAAAGAAGAATGGCAAATAATTTCTGAATCCTTTTCTCTTAATGTGTAGTTTATAATAATTCTATTTCATTCTTTCATCCCATCTTTTAATGAAAACTCCTTAAAATGTTGTTTTACTTGTGAATATTGTTAACATTAGAAAATTTTAAACTGGTTAGATGCAACTGCCATACCAATCAAGAATTCAATCAGCCTTGAATTTTACAGAACACAATCTTCCAGATCTAATCAATAACGTTAATCAATCAGCTGGCTCCACTAGGATGTCAATGCCCTTCTCTGCGGTGGCGTAGTAACCGCAATACTACAAAGAAACAATTTACTACTCCTCTGAGACACGTATACAAAAATAAATTAAGATTTCATCTGCTTTGCAGAATTCTTTTCTAAAGAGAATGTTTCAAGACACACCATTTTAATGGACAGATCTGACTCCCCAGCACAATGCCAAGGCTAGCAAAAAGAGAAAGGAGGCGAGCTGCAAAACATTCCTGTTTGTTCCATAAAGAAGAAACACTATCTTTTCCATACAAAGTTTTCCAAAGGACCACAGCCAGTATCCGTTGGCTTATTTGTATGCTGAGAATATTCCAGCTCATGTTAAGATTTTCTAGACAGAAAAAAGAATAATAAAAACTACTGTTTGAATTCAGCCTTTCTTAAGAGCCAATTTGTCTTCTCAGCAAAACAAAAGGAATCAATATAGTAATGAAAACATGAAGCTCACAGATGAATACCCTCCCTCTGATTTTTGGCTTTCAAATATATTTTGCTTGCTTGCTTGAGGTAACGTTCCAAAGACAATGTTGTTTCTAGGTTGTTTTAAAGGAAAAACAGAAATTTTATTCCACGATATGTTTTAATATTTCTTACTATATAAACATACTCTCTTTAGAGTCAATTTATAGGAAACGCAATAAAGCAATGAAAAGAAATCCAGCCTCATTTACTAGAAAGTGGTAAAACTGACACGTTAGGGCTTCCCTGGTGGCGCAGTGGTTGGGAGTCCGCCTGCTGATGCAGGGGACACGGGTTCGTGCCCCGGTCCGGGAGGATCCCACATGCCGCGGAGAGGCTGGGCCCGTGTGCCATGGCCGCTGAGCCTGCGCGTCCGGAGCCTGTGCTCCGCAACGGGAGAGGCCACAAGGGTGAGAGGCCCGCGTACCGCAAAAACAAAACAAAACAAAAAAAACCTGACACGTTACCTTTTCTGCCTACTTATTCAATCCTTACCACCACAGAATATAAATCAAGACAGAATATTCATATTTCTGAAATATTTAACTTACTAAAAATCATCTCTAATACTAGCAGTAATTGATAGGTATCTGTTAAGTTCTAGGTATTTCACATACATCAACTCTAATACTTAACAATGCTGCAAGGTAAGTAGCACTATCTCTGTCTCAGAGAACGTTTAATTAGTTTGCCCAAGAGCATACCTAAGAAGAGGCAGAGCAGGTGTTGAACTCTAGTTGCTCAAACTCCAAAGGCCATGGTCTAGCCACCAAACCATGCAGCCCTAGAAGGATTCCTCTTCTGGTAAAGACATCAACCACAGAAGCAAGTAGGAGTGCACGGAAGCCAGTGTGCTGCCATAACCAACCATACCTGAGCCCTGCATCTTTTTACCACCCCATCCCCCCACCCTCTCATCTCACTCTCCCCAGGGCAGCCACGCAGGCCTTCTTCCACGGCTCAAACTCACCAAGGCCTTTCCCCTCCAAAATTACAATCATGAACCGCAATTCAGCTAGTCGCCCAGTTTTTGAAAGTGCTCCAAAAAAACTTTAATGACTGCCCTCATTTATTATGCTTTTTGTGACACAAAACTTTTATTTGATAATTATTGAGGACTGATTAATTAAATGTACTTGTTTGCAATGTAGATTTAGAAATTTGCTTCTGTGAGTCAGAGGCCTGAGGGCAGTATTCGGAGAAAAAAAAGATCCCTTTATGGAAACCTAAGGACATCTAAATTAGTACTGTGAAGTGAGGGGGGAAATATAAGTGAGAAAAAATGGGAAGCGAGAGTGAGAGGCATGAGGTTTTTTCATCATGGACCAAAAAGTGACAAAACTAAGTGCTAATGAGAGATAAAAAATACAGGTAGAAGTAAAAGGAAACAAAAATATAGAAAAGGGAAAGAAAATGGCTCTGACAAAGTACTCTGGGTTTAAGAACTGTACATGGTTGACTGACAGTTCACAATCTTAAAGCATCATAAAGTATCATTTGAATCATCATCTTCAAATTCATTTTAATATCATCAGCATTTACCCCAAACTCATAAATCTAAGAACAAATATTTTTTAATTAACATGAATTTTAAAGCACCTACGCTGTGTCTAGCACCGTGATAGGCATGAGGAGTAAGTGAATAATATGAATAACCAAAGATCCTTGGTTCTTAGATAGTTCTCTTAATATATACTATCATAGCATGTTATGAATCAACATGCCATGCTTTTATTGAGCACTTACTGAGTGTTAGGTATTCTGGAATGTAAAAACAAATGAAGGATATATCTATGCTCCAAAGGAATTCAGAAGCTCAAGAAAGACAAAATAAACACACCAGAAACAATTAGGGACTAATTCTAAACACCATATTATCAAGTACTGAATCACCAAATAGAGACTGACCGACGTAGTAAGAGAAAATAATTGTGGACTGCAAAAGCTTCATAAAAAAAAGTAGAGCTAAGTTGGTTTCTGGTGGAGTTAGAGATAAAAAAGAGGTAGGGCAGTGCCAATGGGGAGGGAAAAGAGTCAAAGGATTTAAAATTTCCTTGGAGCTAGGACTTAGCTCGGGAAATAACATATTAAGCTAGTTATGACTTTTGTGATTAAAGTTACAGAAATCCAACCAGAGTTTCCTGAGGCAAAATGGAAATTTATCAACTGATGGATACAAGAAAGGGTTGTACAAGAAAACCACAGGGATGGCAACTATCCAGCTGATCTGGAGAATGACTGGGACCAGGGACTCCATCTCTGAATACTGGCTTCATCATTTCCATTCATAGGCTTTCTCCACATGGTGGGCAGCATGGCTGATGACAACTCTCAGGTTTTACGTCTTACCATTTCCAACATCAAATGTGGATGGATAAGGGCGGCATAAGCAGAAGAAAGGGGAAGAGAGGCACCAAACAGACAGCTCTATGTACGTCCACCATAAAAGTTACAAGTAAAAATTTGATTAATGGGAATTGATCCTAGATTTGTGGGAAATGACCAAAAAACAAAGTAACTTGAAAGCCTGGCAGAACCTCCCATTTTGGAGCATAATGTAGCTAAAATGCTACCTTTATACAAAACTCAGTCTTATCACAACCTGGTGGATGTGTAATATGTTATTTGCACAAATATAACAAGCCAAAGTGAAACCTTCTTAAAAATTCCACATACAATCTATAAGATTCATTTACTCATTCATTCTTTACTTGAAGCTCTATACCTTTTCTTCATTGATTTTTATACAGTTCAATTAAAAGTTTTTAATAATTGTTTTACCATTTCAAAAAAATGTTACTTGCCCGCTGAATGTTCCCCAGATCTTAAGAGAAGCATGCTAAAGCTTTTAGGGATGAGAAGTCAGGATGTATAAATTTAAGTTTCAATTGGTTCTGCAATACCGTGTCTGTGTGTGTGTGTGTGTGTGTGTGTGGTGTGTGTGTAAACACAGATAATAATAGAGATAAAGCAAAAATGACAAATTTTAACAACTGTTGCATCTTGGAGGATATATGGATACCCATTAAACTAATTGAATTTTTCAGTATACAGTGTTTCAAAGTATTCATTATAAAAATTTGGAGGGAAGTAGAAGCCTGACAGAAGACTTCAAATTTTAAATGACAATATAATGAAAGCATAAAAAATGAAAGCAGTGTTTCAGGAAGATACATGTAGAGAGGGTATGGTTTGAATTAGAGGTAGTAACAAACAGAGAGACCTAAGAGATTACTGTATAAGTCCAAACAGATGGGGGGCGGGGAAGCAATGGGCTGGACTGAGAAAGTGGCTGTGAAAATGAAACACAAGGAATGGATACTAAAGACTGTGATGAATACTTAAAAGAACCCAGTGAGTAACAGGTGAGTGTGGGAGAGAGAGAAGACAGAATCAATGATGATCCCTGGTTCCCCAGGTCAAATGATTAGGGAAGGGATAGAAATAGATAAGGTCTAAAGCAGGGAACAGATTTGTTGGGTTAAGACAATGTCTTTCATTAAATATGTTAATATATTACCTCCTCCATGTAAATACGGTTCATATGCTGACTGGTGGTGTGTGTGGTATAATCTCCTCCTAGTCTGTGAAAGCCCAAAGACAACATACCACACAAGCACCCTAAGAACGAGAGGCAGACACACTGGGCTAGAGCCTGGGGGAAAACAGCCAGAGTCAGCCCATATGCTCCCCCTGTTAAGCCACCTGTTTCAGTGTCTCAGCTCCCCTAGCCTGGAAGATTTACAGAATTTCAGGGATTTTTTTTAAATGCAAAAACTGCATGATAGGGTGCTTTAAAGTGGTAAGAGCAAACTTCGATTGTATCCACAAAAATACCTCAATGTATATAGCTTCACGTAAATGTGAGAACTTTCCTCATGCATTGGTAATTTCAGCTAAATGCCCTCTTGCTATGAGTACACCTCTAGATTAACCTTAATGGAGAAAAAGTTCATGAATACATAAAATTCCTATCTTTTATTTTTCATATACTTTCTGATTTAGCAGAAAACCAGGCAACTGCTATGTGCAATTACATTTTTTTAAAGTCTCAATTCGGATGGTGCAAACACAATCATTAACAAAATAAATCTTAAATGACTCACTGCCTTGTGGTGGGGTGTGGAAATGAAAGTTGGGGTCACTGAGGAGGAAAGAACAGAAGCCAAGTTGTTCCCATGATAGGGTGGGGAAATGGCCAACAGGCTGGCCCAGATGGGAGAGAGAGGTTACAGGAGACGTCAAGACACAGCTTTCTGTGCTTTGTTCATGTCAAGAACTGAGATGTTAAGAAGACAGCACAATTTGGTCAAGGTGGTGATACCCCACTGTTAAAGGCAGGAGAGAGTTATTTCTGCTATGTATCAATGTAAAGGCAAGACACAGTCACTGCTAATTCACAGCAGACCTAAACTGATAGAAATGGGGCTTATGTTTGAATCCTGAATTCAATTCCTTTGTTTAGAAAGGAGAGGGCACATCTGGTGTCTTCAAGAAATGAGGAAATGGTGGAAGAACTACGTTATTTTTTTCTAACAGCATGGAATGAGGAGCGGTAAAAGTATGAAATAAAGAGAAATTAAAGAAAAAAGAATTCTAGAGGATACTAAAGATAAAAGGAACAGAATTATTATACTGTTAATCACAAAAGAAATGGAAAAAATAGATCTAAATCAAAAATAATAAATTATTTCCTTTTGCTTTTCTATATCACTTTGGGACACACTTTAAATGTGCATTCTTCCAGGAAACAGGCCAAATTATTTCCCCTCAAACCTGTGTTCCCACAGTCTCCTATATACTCCTCAAATAAAGCACTTATCACACTCTGTTATCATTTGTGGTCTCTCTATGTCCCCACCAAGTGTTCTCTGCAATTAGTGAGATTTGTTTAAAAAAAAAAAAAAAGAAGAAAAAAAATGAATGAAATCATTTACTGTAGGAATCTTTATGTTATCTCTAGCCCCATGTACAAACCAACATATGATGTGTTAAATTAAAATAAATACCAGTTCCTCTTTCAGTATATTTTTTTCAAATCATAGAATTGCTCTTGATATAAAACCTGCATACTTTGGCCACTCCATTCTGCATGTCTTACAGTCTTTTCCCTATATAATATTATTTTCATATATATACTCTCTAGAGAAGCCCGCTCAAGCTTGGGGATGAAAGAAGATAATCAACTGCACAAATATCTATCTATATGCAGTCATTCATTTATTCACTCAACAACTATTTATACAGGAATACAGTCCCAACCAAAACAGTTATTGCACCTGGCTTCATCTTGCTTCCAATCTAGAGGTGAAGACAAATATGGAATTATGGGATAGATGCCTAGCTACAGATCAACTACAGACCATGAGCAATTAGGAGGTGCTTACAAGAGCACATTAACAGAGGAACCTAGCTCAGACTGGAAAGCTAAAGAAAATCTGTTTAAGCGAAGTGGCACTTAAGCTAATACCTGAAGTTTAAATGAATTTAGCCAGGGCAGAGAGAGAGAGTGAGTGTGCGTGTGTGCGTGTGTGCGTGTGTGTGTGTGTTGGATCAGGGAAGTACTGTAAGCAGAGATAGAGGAACAACCTGTACAAAGGCCCTGAGGTACAAAACCTGTCACACTCAAGGCACAGAGAACTGGAGTTGAGACTGGGGTGGGAAAGCATGCAGGCCCTTATAGGTCACTGGTTCTCAATGTCATGGGAAGCCTGATAAAATTTGTTCTTAAAAATAAACACTATTTGTAGGGTGTTGGGGGATGATTCCCATAACTGGAGTATGGATTTTTAGAGCACCAAGAATGGAACAAGGAGGCCAATTAGTATGCTAACCTGAACTAGAGTGTTAAGAGTGACCTGGGCTAGAGCAGGGGCAGTGAAGATGAAGAGAAGTTAACAGATGAGGAATATTTAGAAGATAGACTTGGTGGGTTTGGTGATGGACTAGGAGAGGAAGGTAGAGGAAGCGGCAAGGACAGCACCCTCAACTCTACTTATTGGCCAGAGGGGCACTTTAATTACAGTAGGGTTTTTCGTAACAATAAGGAAGGATGAATGGTGAAGGTGGTCGAAAGCTGAAAACTGCCAGTTATAAGTTCTGGAAGGTAATGTACAGCATGGTGACCCTAGTTTAAAAAAAAAAAAAGAAGGGGATTTTTTTTATCCTGGACGGTCTGGTGAGAAATGAAGAGTCCAGACTTAGACATGCTTAAACTGAAATACCTGTGATCTATCCACATAAAGATGTCAAAATAACTGGTGGATATATTGAGGAGTGCACTCTGGGAAGTCTTAGCATATAGGTGGTATTTAAAGCAACTGGAGTGGATGAGATCACCTTGTGAGAGAAGAGAATGAGAAGAGAGAATGTTAAATTAAATGGAAACTTTTTTTTCTACTTTTAGAATATAAAGATATTTTAATTACCTACATATTACAGTATCAAATTTTTATGCCTATAATACTTAAGTATAATTTTACAATATAATGTAATTATTGCATAGCAAATTATTTAAGAGTTACAGACTTGAGACTGTATTACTGACAAAGAATATTGATAGGGAAGAAAGGGGAGTAAATTGGGTCACCATATTTTCACCTTCCTTTGTCAGATCTATCTCTAAGCTGCTGGATCCATGAAAGGCCCCCTATACAGTCCCTGCATACAGTTCCAGTCTGTGAGCCAGTCCTTACATACAGGAAACACAAAGGCCACAGTAAGACGGATTTTTCAGGGGGAGCTTATGTCTCTTTTTACCTCCCTGTCTGTGCCCCCATGCCATTCTCTGAAGCTGTAGCTTTCCAAGTCTCAACACATGCTATTATTTATCTTTGGAACATCAGAATGTGTTGAAATACAAATTTTTCCATTGGGACTTTCAAATGAAAGAAAAATTTTGCAATATAAAGCCATTCCTCAAAACAAGGAATCGCTCCGCTATTCACTCTTCCTAGCATCTAGCTTTTCCAATGTAGTCAGTTATTAGTGAAACCAGGAGAGGTGTGAATCAAAAAAAGTAAATAAGGAAAACATGAGTTTCAATAAGTTTAGAGATAATATTAATTCTGAAAGTCGAGAAGAGCACTGGTGATGAAAAGCGCAAGTTCAATCACAGACTTAAATCACAGTAGCCTGAAATTACTATTTTGACCCCAAAACTGTTAAAAAAAACCAAAGATTAATACTTGTTTCAGCAGGTAGGAAATGGCTTAGGTTTTTATAAATGCCTTCTCTGAAGGCTAATAACAACCAGGGCAGGCCCTCATCTGCTAAAATGCATTGAAGTTTATAATCAGGCCTAAGGGACTGGATGACTCACAAAGTAATCAGAGCCCTTATTAAGATTATTAACTTAATCTTAGTGACCCTATCCTTCAGTGCAAGAGCCAGGAGCCAAGATGCAGAGAGTTTCTGGGTTGACTGCCAAAAAATTCTGAACAGAGGGTTTTTTCAAGTATAAGATATTCCACTAGGTTATTATATAATGAAACCTGGATATAAAACAATTCAAAGTCATGTGGTTTATCAAAAGATAATTATTGCATTTTGGTAGACATTCTACAAACGGAATGGAAAAGCCAAAGGGTGAAAGAAAAGCCAAAGGTTGAAAGAATCGACCAAGGTACGTGCATCCCACGCAATCAGTTTCTTCAAGGGTTAAGGCCTTCTGGCAGGACTGGTTATGTTGCTGTCACGCTTACTAATTTTACCCATCACATGTACACAATAACAGAAACCTCACATGTTAAGAAAACACAAAAATGTTATTTGAGTCTGAACGTTACCTTTGTTCTTTTCTTATTGAGTCCACTTACAAAGGCCTAATCAACCATGGCAGGTTTTCTTAACCTTTTGGGGGGTCAAGGATTCCTTTGAAAATCTTACAGATGATCTCAACACTAGATAACTGAGATTGTATAATTAATTTCAGGGTGCTCATAAACCCTCTACACCCTTCCACTGGTTCCCTAGAACCTCCGCCATATAGGGTATAAGGGACAGTGAGTCCCTTACACAAACAGGGGAGAAGAAGATTCACCATTTGTGAGTACTTTCTCTCCCCATGAACTTACTTGACCTCCCCTCAAACTTGTCACAGTGAATTATATTACCTCTCTTTTCTTTTCTTATGAGCCTCCAAAGTCTTCACCTTCTACATCTTGACACCCTATATTCACCAAGCTTTACGGATTCACAAGACTTCTTTCCTATTTGAAATACTATGGCACAGAAGCAATTTAAAAAGACACATTCTTTTGACTATTCTGATTCACAAAATTGAATCCATTGGTAGGGAAAAACTATTAAAAAGCTCACTTATCTTGGTTATATTTGCTATGAAGAAAATCATCAAATTATCCTTAAGTAACAGTTTTATCAGAATTTGTAACTTCCAGGTGGTACCACAATTTCTTTTACGATGTGAATGTGGCACCCAGAGATTATCATACTAAGTAAAGTAAGTCAGAAAGACAAATATCATATATCACTTATATGTGGAATCTAAAAAAATGATACAATGAACTTATTTACAGAACAGAAATAGACTCACAGACATAGAAAACAAACATGGTTATGAAAGGGGAAAGGCGGGGGGAGGGATAAATTAGAAATTTGGGAATAACATATATAGAAATTTAGGAGTAACACATAAACAACAAGGACCTACTGCATAGCGCTGGAACTATATTCAATATCTTGTTAAGAAACTATAATGGAAAAAAAATCTGAAAAACAAAATATATATATATTCAATATATATGTATGTATAAATGAATCACTTTACTGTACCCAAGAAACACAACATCATAAAGCAACTATACTTCAATAAAAATAAAACAAATAGTACTTCAGATATAGAGAACAAACTAGTGTTTAGAGGGGTGGGGGGAAGACAGGGGTAGGGGATTAAGAGGTACAAACTACTATGTATGAGATAAATAAGCTACAAGGATATATTGTACAGCACAGAGAAGATAGCCAATATTTAATAGTTATTATAAATGGAGTATAATAACCTTTAAGAATTGTGAATCATTATGTTGTACACCTGAAATTAATATAACACTGCAAATCAATGATACTTCAATAAAAAATAAACTGTCTTAAAAAAAAAAAGAAAATTTACAAATTACCAGATTAAAAAAAAAAAAGATGTGGATGTGTTCCAGCTTATGTTATATACTTTTAAAACACTGCCAGAGCAAAGCACTTAGGAGAAGGTCATTTCTACCTCATCCCAATTCCAAGAGCCTATGATTCCAAGTCTTATTTTAATCTATGAAGTGAAAACTTCTGTTTTTTTAAATTACTGCATATTTTAATTGATATTAGACATCATTTCATTATAAACAGCATTAGAAGATCAGATTAGTTGTTTCATACATTAGTACAGAGATACTCTTCTTGCATGTGATTATGAATGAGACTTAAATTCTGATTACTTTAAAGAAACACTGGAATTTGGGGAATTATTAAATCATAGCTTTTCTGCTAAAAGTCCAGAGTCTAACAGCACAAAAATATTGTAAAATATATTTTGGAAAGTACTTATTTTATGAGGAGAAGTTATTTGTTTTTAATTGGCAGCATGTTTAAAGTTTTGAAGAAACATAATCCATTTAACTATATAGAGCCATATTTTGACAGCTTAATTTCTATCATTTTCAAAAACACTGGCAGTCGGGGGCAGGGGTGGGAAACAGGCAAGGGTGGAATGGGTCACAAAATCCAGGACCTTTCCAGCTTCTATTCAACTCCTGGTTATAGTTAACCCATTAGAAAAAACAAATAATCCATCTACCCATCCTGTTTCTGTTGGTGTCACATTCCTATCACAAAAAAGTGGCGGAACAGGTAGGTGTGAATAAAACCATGGACACTGGTCTTATTTTATTTTAGAAAGAACAATGAATACAGAATTCTACAACATCCCTGGAGCACTTACCCCCGAGGTAAGCCAAAGGCCTTACAGCATGAGCCCCAGGTGAGGCTGGACATTTCTACGAGCTTCCAACTGATCAAGTGGTCACTGAAAGCCCAACTAGTATTTAGGTCCACAGATATGAACTGCTAATGGCTTAGGTATATATGTGTTCTAAATTTTAGCAGAGCTAACAAGTGAACTAAAACTATATAGTTTCTAAGTGCTGTTTCTCTAGTGAATAGGAACAAAACTAAACTAAGTACAATAACTGATAATACTGACAAATGCTTAATTTTAACTTAGACCCTCGTGTCATGATATAGAAACATACTTGAGAAAAAAAAATTAAATAACAATTGAAATCTCTGTCACATAGAAATAAAATTAATTTTAAATCTTGGTTTTTGTGCAAGACACAGAAGCTTAACATGGAGAAATTAACAGGCATTATCAACTCAAGGCTTCAGAGAAGCCCAAGATATTGCTGAGACATTTTACAGTCTAGGTTCACTAGGTCACAGGTTTGACATGTTATTAATGTGGAAAGCAATTGCCATTTCCTTGACACCCTCTACCCTACATGAAAGGGCACCCAGAAATCATTCCTCATTTCAGGCCCAAGTGAACTGGCCTAATTATACTCCAAGACATTATCAACAAGTAGTTAAGAATACTGCCTAGTCCTCATAACATAGACAGTCATAAAAAAAAAAAATTTAAGAGGCACAGAATCTGATATGTCTTGGACATATGGATTGTGCTTACACAAAAGGGCAATTAAAGAGACATCTCCAAACAGAATCCTCAAAGCAAACAGAAGCTGTTTTCTTAAGCCTATGATGTATTTCACTACAATGCACAGCTTTCATAGTTTTAGAATTTTCCAGGTAACTATTCCAAAGCATACTTTTTATCAGTAGCAGATGGAAAATATTTTGTCCATTTCCTAGCTAAGGCAACTTGGAGGAAAGGAAATTAAGACACATTACACTAAGCCAAGTCAATGAATGACAACAATACTGCAGCTAGTACCTAGTCAGACAGAACGTTGAAAGAGAATTAAGTTCAATATTTATATACTTAGGGGGAAGAGTTTTGTTTCAGAAAAATATTTGGTAGTTTCTGTTCAGGCACGTTAAGAACACTGAAAAACCACCACTAAAGCAAACTGGACTGCAATTCAACACGATGGCATGTGTTTTTCAACCTGTAATCAACACCAAGAAATAGCTCCCTTTGGTTATTAAAATCCTGGAAAGAAATCATAATTACCCCATCTGGGAATAGGGCCTTCAAAGCATGAGTACTTTAGATAAAACAGCCAATGTCTAGTCCAACTTCTATTGATTTTCAAATTCCTTGAAAGGAAAAAAAGTAAACAAATGCTTTCATGGATAGGAGATTTTCAATCTGGTTTGCTTAAATCCAAGTTTAAATCAAGTTATTTGAATTTAATAAAAAGTATACAGTAATATTCTATACTGAATTTCAGTATGTTTAAATTTTGTTAAGTAGGTCCCAGCTACATAGAATATGAAAAAAATCTTTAACTTTAAAAGTACAAGAATGTAGCAGCTTCATTTACAATAGCTAAAACTGGAAATAACCCAAATATCCATCAGAAGTGATAAACCAAACTGCAGTAATTGATACAATGGAATACTGCTCAGCAGTAAAAAGGAATAAACTACTGAACATGCAACAACATGGATGAAACCTATGGAAATTAGACTGAGATGAAGAAGCTAGACAAAAAAAAATACATGCTATATGGTTCTATTTTATGAAGGTCTAGAAAACACAAAATTAATCAGTGATGAAAACAATCAGAACAGTTGTCAATGGGTCGGGGCAAAGATTGCCTGGGGGCATGAGGGAACTTTCTAAGGCGATATAAATGTTCTATATCTTGATATGGGTAATGGTTACACAGGTATATCCATTTGTCAAGAGAATACAGTTTATGTTAATACCAGAATCTGAAGTATGGACATCCATTAAGTAGCTTTTACAGCTTTTTTTTTCATTTTATGACTTTTGATATTTTTAAACCAATACTTATAAAATGTATATAATCATAGCTCACTTGAAAATGACTTTTGAATATTTTTGTAAGGCAAACCTAGTGATAATAAAATTTTAATGTCAATTAAAATATATATATATTTTTTAATATTTAAAAAATATATAATATGGCATCTCTGTAAATCAAACACTACTTTCCCCACCCAATAAACTATAGTTTATTGTTAAAAAAAGAGTACAGGGCTTCCCTGGTGGCGCAGTGGTTGAGAGTCTGCCTGCCGATGCAGGGGATACGGGTTCGTGCCCCGGTCCGGGAAGATGCCACATGCCGCGGAGCGGCTGGGCCCGTGAGCCATGGCCGCTGAGCCTGCGCGTCCGGAGCCTGTGCTCCGCAACGGGAGAGGCCACAGCGTATGTACATTTTAATGTATGTACATTTTACCTCCCCGCTCCCCCAAAAAAATCCCACATAATGGAAATGGATGGAGGTGTGAGTGAAACAGTCATAGCAGAATTTGATCATTGTTAAAGCTGGGTAATGGGTATGGGCTTTTTTTTTAACACTATCCTGTTTACTTTCTATACATTTGACATTTTCCAAGGTAAAAGGTTTAAAAATATAGATCAGTGAAACGTACAATCAAAAATGTTTATACTGTGAAAATATATCCCTCAAGAGGCTTTCTCTGTATGCAGAAGACTTATAAAAATACATGGAGATCCCCAGTGTCTGTGCTCCGCATGGAGAACTTGAAATGGAGCTCATTATTTTCTCCAGCTACCCTTGCCCCCATCCCCAGCATGCCTCCCATCTAATGGGCCATCAGACTGAATATGATAAGGTTGTCTCAGCTACCACCAACCCCCAAATTAATTCTTCCCTCGTCCCTCAAATATTTATTTCTAACAAATATTGGTGCAGATGGAGAAATCAGAGCTGCTGCAGACACGGGAGAAAACAGATCTCAACCTTAGTCTTTATTCTCACTACTCTCTGAGGATGGTGTTTTAGAAGTTAATGAGAAAATGAAAATTTACTTTTTTTACATCCTGATTTTTTAAAATCTCATATTCAACTTCTTTTAACCTCACTTTCTTATTTCTCAGCAATATGAAGAGACATAAATTTTCAAAATAATAAAATCCAGAGTAACCAGAGTCAGCAGTCAATTTCTCTACTATGGACTTATGAGGCTCAATCATGTATCAATCACTAAACAAGTCTTATTATTTTTCTAAATATTGCCTGAGAAAAGTCCTACAGCTTTTCACAAAACATGTCCAAAGAATCAGAAGCACCATACAGAGGCAAAGAATGAATTCAGGCTCAGTCAGAGCTATTTAAAGATATGTTAATACCCTCCTAGACTTAAAGGTATGTTAATACCCATAAGAGGATTGTAAGTGCACCTGGGTAAAGAATCTTCTTGACAGAACCTAAAAAGTGGACTTAAGTATTGTATCTAGCAGTTCTCTGTAGTGAACAGAAGATAAACACTGAAATTAGCTAAAATTAAAAGTCCAAAATATATATACTTTATAACCTCCACTTACAAATATTTCTACCTAACATTTCTTTATGTTTATATGACCCTGCTAAATTCCAATGAAGAATTTCACAAGATGTGAAATAACAAATACTCGTAAAGGAGATCCTTGATGCCAGCATTTTTGTTCATTCATTCATTCAAAAAAATGTGTGCCTATGAGTAGCAAGTGCTCTTCTAGGTGCTAGAAATACATGTAATAACTCAATGTAATAATGAGCAAAGCAAAGTTCATGCCCTCAGAGAGTTTACATTCTAGTAAGGGGAGACAGGCTTACAAGAAGGGCTGAGGATAGTAAGAGCCATGGAGGAGAATCAGTAGGAAAGGGCATGCAGATGGCTATTTAATACAGCTGTCAGGAAAGGCTTCTGTTAGCGTGATTGGAGCAAAGCTGAAGAATCGAAGGTCCAGAATTCCAGGCAGAGAAAATGACAAGTGCAAAGGCCCCACACCAGAGCCCACTTGCAAACTGAAGAAACAAAGAGCCAGTGTGGCCCCAGCGCTGAGTTAGTGTCAGAGCTGAGGGAGATGGGAGTGAGAGGGCCACAGAGGATCTCAGCCTTTGTGGGCCATTTTCAGGGTCTGGGCATCTAATGTGAGGGAGATGGGAAGCCATTGGAGGACCGTGAGCAGAAATGATCCTATTTAATGTTTTTAAAAAGATCACTAACTGTGTGAGGAGAACAGACAGTAGAGGAACAAAGGTTGAAGCAGGAAGACCAGTTCAACATAGAGATTACAATGTGCTCAGAGGAACATTTTAAGTTCATCTGTTTACAGGTTATGTTTCATTATACAACCCAAATACTCCTGTAACTAAAACAGCAGTCAATTGAATTGCTCTCGTTTGCCACTGGCTTGGAGGGTTAGAGTTTTTGAGGGAAATGCAAGAGTCACCTTATGTTACTTTTCAGGCTCTAGTTTGATCTGTTAGCTAGTGGTTCCTTTACCTCCATTAATCTAATAGGTAAATAAGACAAAAACTGCTAGTTTCCCAAAAAATAACCCTTTTCAAAAATATTACATCACAAATATCAGAAAACAAATATTTTCACACGTACGCTGGATACAGAAGTTTCTCATATTATTTCCGTTATTCGTAACCTTCATCACAACCTATCTATATGGCAGTAGTCAAAACCCACTTAACTAATATTCCTGAAAGACGATAAATCAAAATAAACATATACTGCAAATCATAAAATCCATCACCACTCTCAGACTTCTGTTTCATAATTTATGAAATCCCTCTCATAATGAAGACAGGCTCTCGATCACTCTCCTATCTCTCAATCACTCTCCTACCTCTCATTTCCTTAAATTTACCCAACAGCATATCTAATCGCTGCCTCGCCCATACCCTGTGGTTAGCACTTTCAGTTATAAAAAGCCAGGTAGGAAAACCACCACACACAGCACATCTTTCAGGACTTTCAGCCACGCTCAAGTGTTATTAAATGGTTTGAGAGGGTGTCAGAAACACATGCTTTTCCGCACACTTCGGTGATTTCATCCTATGCTCAGAGCACTCTGATAAATTAAATCATTCTGGCTGTGTCAGGAATCGCAGCTGGTGTACCTGAGTATTGCTCTTTGATGATGAGCAAGCAGTACAAAATAAGATACTGAATCCTACTCTTTAAAATCTCATTTTCGGCATCTCGTATTAACGTTACTAGGCAGGATTTTAAAGCGAAAACAAATGTTATAATTCACTTTGGTTTTGCAGAAACCTAAGCCCACTTGCCAAAAAAACCTGATGGCTTTTTTTCTTTCCAAAGAGCAGGCAGCTTCTACAGTAGCGAAGGGGACTGGGGTTGGGGGGTAGGGAGAAGCTATTAAAATGGATAATCCCGCTTTTTGCCTACCGGTGTAGCTTTAATGGAGGGGAACCAGGCAGGAACTGAGGGACTGTTACAGCCACGTATACCGAAAGGGCATTCCTCACCCTCAGCTGAATAGTGTGGAGAATCTGCCTCATTACCTTCTACTAACAAGTAAGGAGATTCCCCTCTCTGGGGGCAGGCTTTGCTGTACTAACATCCGCTACAGACTTCACCTCATCCAGCCCCTTCTCCTTTTCCCTTTCCTTCAGCCACAAACTCCTATTTCGTTTTTGGTTTGTTTCATCTTATTATACTGAAGGCATTCTTGCACACTGCCTTCAACCATTCCCGGGATAAGAAGAGACAGAAATAAATAATAAAATAAATCAAGATTTCTTTTCTCCAGAGCTAAATTTAAATATATTGGCGGAGCGAGATGGTGAAAAGGGGTGTGTGGGTGTCTACTGCAAGATTTTTCAGTCTCTAGGAGAGAAAAGGATAAAGAACAGAAGGCTAAAAGGATTTGAGAAGAGTGTGTGTGTGTGTGTGTGTGTGTGTGTGTGTTCGTTCGTTCGTTCCCAGGGCGGAGGGAAAAATTCAGAAAGGGAGAGAGAGAAGAAAAAGATCAATCCAGGCAGTCACTCACTCCCATCCCTCCCGACCCCTCCCCACCTCACTGCAGTGCTCTGCGCTTCCCAGAAAGCTCACCACCCAAAGGGCAGATTCCCAAAACCAAAGCAGAGCCCGAATCCTGGTCACGCAGGCAGGCTGGGGAGACGGGGTGGGGGGTGGGGGTGGGGGTAGGTAGAGACAGGCGATGGGAAACCATCTGGCTAGGGAAGCAGAGAGGAGGCCAGCAAGACACCAGAGGAGGAAAGGCAGGGCCGGGCTGCCGGGACCTACCGGGAGCAGTGATGGTAGAGGATGCCGCGGGCACCTCTGGCCTCTCCTCCTCAGCTTCCTCCCGCTGCCGTTGCTGCTGCTGCTGCTGGATGAGGCTGAGGTCGGAACGGCTGAGCTCAGCTCTGGCGGCCGCAGGGACCAGCCTCGCCTTCAGCAGCACCGCGGCCAGGCCGAGGAGCAGGGTGCAAGGGACGCGCCGGCTGAGCCTCGCCATGGCCGAGAGCCAGAGGGCCGCGGCGGCATATTGCGGCGGAGGTCCGGGAGGCGGCGGCGGACGCCAGGGCTGCGGGCTCTGGCAGCGCCCGCCCGCTCGGTCGCCCTCGCTCGGTCTGCCTCGCACACCCTCACCAGGAGGAGGAGGCTGGGGCTGCGGAGGAGACGCCGGGGGAGGAGGAGGAGGGGGAAGTTAGCATCCTCGCGCACGTGACGCGTGGGGCGGGGCGGGGCGAGCCCCGCCCCCGGCGCCGCGTCTACGCTGTCACCCCTGGCTCAGCTGCTCCGGACGCGCGGTGCCGGGGAGCAGTGCTGGTGGTGGCTTCCTAGGGTAAACGAAAAAGGAGAGCCTTTCTGGGGGCTGGTAGACCTTCAGATCCTCTAGCCCCTACCGAGACACCGGGAAATTTTGCAGAAAGTGGAATACAATTCCCTCCACCTGACCGCAAAGTAGAAGGGAAGTTGGTGTATTGATTACGCTCCCACAACACTTAACGCAGCACCAGCGGATCAAAAAGCCAGGATCTCTTAACCATGTGGGCTTTGGGGCATCACGGCCATCACTGGTTAGCTAGAAATTAAACTGCGGCTCTCCAGATTTTGATTAAATTCCTCTTTCTGCCCAAATTGGAATTTCTTTCTAGATCGTAAAATATTCTTAATTACTTTTTGTCTAATTATACTCTATACTTTTCATTTGCTCAAAAAATATTTTTCTAAATGCCTGCTAGGTGCTTACCACGTGCCAGTATTTAGTCAGGTGCTTGGAATAAGCAACATACAATCCCTGCGTTCTAGGAGCTCATTACCTGTTAGGACAGAGGAACATATAAACAAATTATAATCCAGGATGGTGCCTGCCACTGGAGAAACACTACAGCATGAAGAGATTGCATTGAATTGGAAGAAATTAACAATGTGGTATATGGAAGGGGGCTATGAAACACTAGGAAAGGTGGGGTTTAAAGAAGAATAAGAGTTCCACACATAGGTGGGTGTAACCAGGTCATCTAAAAAGTGTAGCTGTGTGTGTGTGTGTGTGTATGCCCGTGCACACGTGCCTAGAGGTGTGTAACAGCACAGTGTGCTTGGAAAATTGTCAGCAATGATTGTGACAGTGTTTTAGATCGAAAAGGAGAGTGGAGATCAGGTCATTAAAAAAATATGGGCTTCCCTGGTGGCGCAGTGGTTGAGAGTCCGCCTGCCGATGCAGGGGATGCGGGTTCGTGCCCCGGTCCGTGAGGATCCCACATACCGCAGAGCGGCTGGGCCCGTGAGCCATGGCCGCTGAGCCTGTGCGTCCGGAGCCTGTGCTCTGCAACGGGAGAGGCCACGGCAGTGAGAGACCCGCGTACCACACACACACACACACACACACACACACACACACAAATAATAATAATAATAGCAGGGACTTTCCTGGTGCCGCAGTGGTTAAGAATCTCCCTGCCAATGCAGGGGACACGGGTTCGGGCCCTGGTCGGGGAAGATCCCATATGCCGTGGAGCAAATAAGCCCGTGTGCCATAACTACTGAGCCAGCAGGCCACAACTACTAAAGCCTGCACACCTGCAACCGGTGCTCCGCAACAAGAGAAGCCACCCAATGAGAAGCCCGCGCACCGCAACGAAGAGTAGCCCCCACTCTCTGCAACTAGAGAAAGCCCGTGCACAGCAACGAAGACCCAATGCAGCCAAAAATAAATAAAATTAAAAAAAAAAATAACGGCAAACACTTCTATAGTACTTACTGTGTACAGGCACTGTTCAAGCACTTTATATACATTAACCCCTGTAATAACCTTGGATGCTATATAAGGAAACTGAAATTTACATTGCAAGTGATTATGAAATAGTGAGAGAAATTAATCAGGGAAGGGACTTGCTACCAGTCTGTGTTTTCAAAGGATCACTTTGCTATTGGTATGGAGGAGGAAGAGGGATAGATTGGCGGAGAGGAGGCCAGTTTAGTGGTGTTTGCAAAGCCAGTGAGGAGATACCAAAGGCTTGTGAGACCAGAAAGGAGAAGAAAGGAGTGGGAGATTCAGTATGTAGGGCTAGAATCAGCAAAAATGGCTGATTGTTTGGGTGAGGAAGAGAGAAGGAGAAAGATGGGTATGTCTAGTATGACACTCAAATTGCCAGACTGAGATCTTGGGTGGCTGCTTACGACATTATCAAGATTAGCTGGTATTACTGACTACAGAATAGGTGATAAGCCATGGCTTGTTCAGTTGTAGTCTCTGTATTTGGAATGTCTGTGGGACATCTCATAATATAATGTAAATGTGATCTGTGACATCACGTCCTTTACCATCATAGTTGATTCAGATGATTTGGCTGATTGGACAGTCCCTTTCCACACTCACCACTCTTTTGTGTGTTTGTCCCAATGTTTCCAACATGCTGGAAAAGAACAAATTTCTCACTAGTGGCAAGTTATTCTTTGGTCAAGGATATGAAACTAGTGCCTATATAACCATAACTACTACTAATAATAGACATTTTACATACGTTATCTCGTATCCTTTAAGCAGTCCTACAAATTAGCTCTCATTATTCTGTTTAGCAAATGGAAACACTGAAGATCAGAGAGGCAACTGTCTTGCCCAAGGCTACACTAATAAGAAGTGACTTTACATTTCAGCACTGTTTGAAACTTTCACCATGAGCTTGCGTTGTTTTATAGTGATTTTTAGATGAAAATAAACTACATAATGTGGGCTACATAATTTTTTGAAGAGAGATGCCAAAGTGAGGTCCCTCACACTAAACACCACTGTTCCATCATGGCTTTGCCTTGCCTGTGTGAGCAGGAATTATTGGGGGGAGGCTGAATGCAGAGAGCCTTCATTAGTTTCATCAAGCTGTTTTTGTTGCATTTTCCTCCAATTTACCTCTGCTCCTGGAGAGAAGAAAGGAGAAAATGGAAATGGCTCCAGAATCCTGACTGGCAGATCAGAAGGAAAGGAATGCTGCCAGGATTTCTGTCATCCTGCCTTACAGTGGCCAAGTCATCTTTAATATATTAGAAGTTGACCTTCCAGAGGCAAAGTTGCTGATTTCACAGCCCTCAGTGGAGAGTAGACGTGAAATCCTTCAATACTACAGACTGTTTAAAGAAATAAGCTTTGCTAATCAAGATGGGTTTTAGATGGTTTTTAAATGCTCCGTTACTCATATAGTTTATGCTTAATTTCTGTGCAATATACAAAAGCCATATTATTGGATGCAATCAGGGCTAGTAGTTGGTGAATCAAAAAAGTAGGTCAAGAGACAAAAAATCAATATATTTTAAATATATTTTATGCTGCTTATTTTATCTTAAAATAGGCAAATATATATTCATTTACCAATCTTTTGACGTAGGGGGCAATAATTTTTTTTTAAATCTAACCACATCCTAGGGTTTGAAGTAGTAAACCACAATTACAATGCATCCCTATTATTTGCAGTTTTCGGTTAAGTGGAAGGAGTTCTTAAAAACTCTTGACAAACAATTCGAATGCCAAATCCTTCTATTTTCAATTTTTCCCCAATTTTACCATTTTCTCACCCACTTAGTATTAAACTTAGTTTTCATAGAAAAATATACTTCATTTAAATTTATATTTCATCCATACCTTATAACACATAGAACTGCCAAAAACGACTGTGTAAACAAACATAACTGACTTTCAGCACAGACACAGACCAACTGGTGGGGGCAAAACCAAGCAGATGTTCAGGAAAGGTATCCTGCTAATTTCATGTACTTTACATGACAGCCAGTGTGTTTTACAAAGGAATGGATGATGCCGGTTGATCTAGGAAGTTATTTTCAGGTTCCTAATCCATGATACTGTTCATGCTTAATACAATGTAATCATTAATGTTAGAATGTCTTCATTTTTATAAATATACTGCAAGAGCCATCGGAAAGCTGATTGTAATACCATACATATATAATAATTCTTCCCTGCTTAAGACCTACGGGTACCTCCTCATTGCTCTTAGCATAACGTCCAAAATCCCCAACAGATTTACAAAGCCCTTCACAATATATCCTCTGACTATGCAGGCTCATCTTTTAATATTTCCTACATAAACACAGAGATGGGGGTTGGTTGGGGGAGGGAAGGGAAGGGAAAGGAAGGATTTCTTTTATTCCCTTGAACTAGACTTATTTAGGTTGCACATACTGATTTCCTCGCCTGGAACTCTACTCCCTCATCTCTAACTGACAGGCTCCCACAGAGCCTCAAGGTTAGCTTAGGTATTACTTCCTCTAGGGTACTTTCCCTGACACCCTTGGCTTTGATTAGGAGCCCTTGCTATGAACTTTCATGACCCTCGTACTTCCCCTTAGGACTCTGTTACTTAAAATGGATATTTTCTTGCCTGTATCCTCACCAGTGTAGGCTCCACAAGGGTCAGGGCCATCACGTTCACAGCTGTATCTCCAGCTCCTGCCACAACGCCCAACAGTGGTTGTCTGATTACTTGGTTGATTAAATCAACAAATCGATTTTAAGAAGCAGAACTGTTAATGGAGAAGAGCCCAGAGTCAGACGGCTCTGGTATCCACCCCTCACAGCTATGTGATTTACAGAAGATTCTCCGCCTCAGTTTTCTCAACTGTATAGTGGGAGAAATAACAGAGCCTAAAGGAGATAACAAAATAAGATAACATATAAATACTTAGAGCTTCTTGCTATAGGAACTGTTCAGTAAATGTCAGCCATTACTTCTTTTGTTAATGTTATGTAGCATTGTTCTGTTTCATTTGTATATTTTTATAATGTATATACAATTTTATTTTATATGTAATCAATTCTTATTTTTCTTGTTATATTTTATATAGTCACTGCAAACACTCAATTAGCAAATACTGAACCATTGTTCCTAGAGGAACAGAGTGAGTTAGATTTAATAACATTAAATATATTAGATATATATTTATGTAAGGGGTAAGAACGTTTACCTTTTTGGAAATATGATTTGCAAGGTTTAGTAACTGACTGTTTCCTTAAATTATGACTCTTCCTCCAACACTGCTGCCTTCATCTGATAGTGAGCCATTTAATTTGAGTTTGAAATCCAAAGGACTAACTGTTAAAGAGGGTTGAACAAAGTTCAAATTTGTATTTCTCTGACTAAGAATCATTTATCCGGGTAGGGTTATCCATACAGATAGGGACAGTTTGGGATTATTAACCAAAGTGGGTCATATGGTTCAAATAGTCACTAAACTCTGGGTTTAGAGGTCCTTCTCAGGTACAGGCATGTAAATCATAAAGACTCTCTGGGGTCAGCATGCATGGATTACCTGCTGTGCAATTTTATCCATGGCATTTCAGGTACTTTCCACCCTCACCCCCAACAAGTTTGCTCCAAATATGGTGGCTCGGTAGAAAAGAGTTCATTAGGCACTCCAGCTAGGACGGCCCAACGTGTAGTGGGAAGTGATGGAGCCAGCTCAATCTAGATGAAAAGGCTCAAGCCAGAGTTTACTCCAAGACCAGATCTAGATTTTCAAAAGCTTGGATTGTTTTAGGGACAAGACTGTTGAGGGCCTATATGCCAAGCCCTCTGACCCCACTCTTGTGTGTCTTGACCTTAACTATCTAAATTCATTAAATAGATATGAATCTTTAAAAAAGAGAACCCAGGGCTTCCCTGGTGGCGCAGTGGTTGCGAGTCCGCTTGCCGATGCAGGGGAACCGGGTTCGTGCCCTGGTCTGGGAAGAT
>NC_041215.1:91576029-91586861 GCF_002837175.3 Physeter macrocephalus | reverse complement strand
GCTGAGCCTGCGCGTCCGGAGCCTGTGCTCCGCAACGGGAGAGGTCACAACAGAGGGAGGCCCGCATACCACAAAAAACAAAAAACAAAAAACAGAGAACCCAGGAAGCCAGGACTTTGGGAAAATCCTGGCTTTGGGAAATTTTCAACATATCCAGATTGCAGAAGATGCTAAAATTAAGAGATTTAGAGATTTACTTTAAAGAGAGTTTGCTCTAGAAAGAACACAGAGACTGTACAAACATTTGCTAATACCTCAGAAATTTTTCTTTGAAGAGATTAAGTGTGTGACTCATAGATTCTCCTCACACAACCCAACAGAAGCCAAAAATAGAGAGGAGATTATTTAGGAAAGCTCTGTGGAGTAGCCTCTAGTCTAATAGAGTGAAATATCCTTGACATACACAGGCAATCCGTTAAGGTTCCTGTGAATTTTATATCAGCAGAAACACTGCCAGCTTGGTCTAAAGGGATAGTGTACAAAATGAAAAAGCATACTGAACCCACACAGTCTTATCAGTAGGAAGAAGATGATAACAATACTCAGCTGTAAACATTTGCTACATTTCATGGGGGGAAAAACGATGACTCAGAAGGTGAAGCCATGAGCCACAGAGTTTGAGAACCACATAGTTTGAAACCACAGAAATTCATAGACTTTGAAACCAAATATAGATTGCTCAGCTGGATTTTGGAATTGCTTGGGACCAGTGACTTCTTTTATTTTCCTTCTATTTCTTCCCTTTTTTTAACCAGAATGTCTATAATTGTTATCATATGCTTGTCTTACTGTGATATGTTGGGAGCAGAAAACTTGTTTCTTTAGTTTCACATGTTCACATGTAGAGACAAATTGTACCCCTGGATGGATCATACCCAAGCCTTGCCCATAATTTAGATGATGAGATTTGGGACATTCAAGCTGCTGAGATTAAGAAGTCGTTTTGGACTTTGAGTTGATGTTGCAGTGGTTTGACTTTGGGGGACTTTAGGAATGGGTTGAATGTATTTTGCGTGTGAGATTGATGTGAATTTTTGAGGGCCAGACCATGGACTGTGGTAGACATAATAATGCCCTCCAAAAGATGTTCATGATCTAATGCCGGATTCTGTGAATATGTTACCTATCACGGCAAAAAGACTGCAACTTAAAACTAATTCACTATCCAAGGCATGAGGTCACTAGCCTCATGCAATGACCAAGCCTGCGTGGATCTAGGAAAGGATATGGAGTAGATAATGTTAAGAACTGGATTTGGAGAATTAGAGGTGAGAAGAGGGGACTATTTCTGTACAGTGTGTAAACCAGATTCTCAGCTCTGTCATTAACTATCACTCCTATACTGCCGCTGTTTTAGGGTTCCCTTGAGAGGCTAGGGCTGTTCAGTGGGAATATGGTAAAATTAGTTTCTGTTCTGTCATCTCTAACTATTACTTGATAATCACTGAATACCTGTGGAGTGATTGAGAAAAGAAACTTCAGGTTCAATTTTTGCTAGTAACTTAGTACCACATGATAGCGAGTGCTTCGCTCTGGTTTAGTAGTAAAGGTTCAAGTCAGAAAGTCAAAACTGGTATTACTAAGAAGTAGGAAATTTGCTTATTCTTTAATAAACTCTTCCCTTTCATTTCCTCACTAAGGTGTACTGAAAAATTAAAAATCATTCACTTGTCTGCCAATCAGGTGATGATATTTCTGAATTTTAAAGGGGTTTATGTCACTTATAATCTCAAAAAAGAACTTTAACTGCACTGTTGAAAGATGAGAAAATTTATAAGCCACCAGAACTTTCTTGCTTTCTATGGTAAACTTACCATGACCCTATCCAAAATCAAGAATCACTTCTATTACTTAAGTGGAGAGCATAATTCTCCAAATTAAATACTGCTACATTTGTCCATTACTTAGTGCTTTTTTGTGAATAACTTTGTAACGAGTAATTAATATTCTGACTACAAGATTGACTAAAAAGTAATCCCTAAAGATTCCATTTCAACACTCTAATATCTGAGAAATGATGTAGAAGAACTTTGAGAATTACTTTGAAAAAAATTAGGTTAATAACATGAAGGTGAGTTACTGTGTGAAGTTCAAAATCTAAGTCCTCCTTCTATTCAAACAACACCAATTTATGTATTTGCTATGCTTCAGGAAGTGAGGTTGACAAGGAAAGTGAACCTGAGTGTAAAAGGGAATCTAACTATATAATTCTCTAGGCAATTCAGGACAGTTTAGAAAATGAGTAAAAATATTCCGGTTGACCCTTGAACACAGGGGTTAGGGGCTACGACTCTCTGCGAAAATCAAGTATAATTTATAGTCAGTGCTCTGTATCTGTGGTTCCTCCATACCCAAAGTTCCACATTTGGGGATTCAACCAACCAAGGATCAGGCAGTACAACAGTATTTACTATTGAAAATATCCACGTATAGGTGGAACCATGCAGTTCAAATCCTGTTGCTGCTCGAGTCAACTGTAATTGGAAAAGCATTGGTGGGACATCAATTGATATTCAGGCATCCCAACCTCTCCCCTAGATAATAACAAATCTATTTTATAAACTGTGACTAATAGTTCAGGCAGTGTTGCACAGCAGAATGCATAACGTACTAGGTGTTTGTATATGCAAGCTTTAGTCCCAGTCCTGCCGGTAACTGCTTCAGACAAGTAATGAACCCTCCAGGCATGGTTAACAATAGGAAGGGAGTGAGGTAAACTCCTGCCAATGTGTGCTTTTTAGCAATTTGACCATGACCTGCAAAGATGGCATTATCTGCAATTGTCCTGTTTAGGGTTTGTTGAGCTTCCAGAATTGCAGGTTGCTCTTTTTGATGAAATTTGGATACTTTTTGGCTTCGAATATTTTGTCGGTCCCATTTTTCTCTCTCCTAAGACTCCTTTTGCACCTAGATTTGTCCCACAGATCATTGAGGCTGTTTTTTTGTTTTTTGGGTTTTTTTGCCATCTGTATTTCAGTTTGGATAAGTCCTATTGATCTATCTCTAATTCCTTGATTCTTTCTTCTGTCCTACCCAATCTACTTGTAATCCCCCTCCAATGAATTTCTGACTTCAGATATATTTTTTCAGTCTAAAGATTTCCACTTGAGTCTCTTTTGTTAGTTTCCAACCCTCTCTTGAAATGCCTGTCTTTTCATCCATCATTTTCATGTGTTCCTATAGACACTTTAACATACTTATCATAGTTATTTAAAGTCATACCTGCTAAATTGTTTGTGGGTCTGTTTCTATTGACTATTTCTTCTCAAAGCCAAGCATCACATTTTCCTTTCTTCCCATTTGTGTAAATAGGAAGAAAGGAACACACATACGACCTTATGAATGATACACTGCAGTCTTTTGGCTGTGTTATCTTCCTCTGAGAGTAACTGCCTTTATGAGCAGACAATTAAATTTCAGGTGGATCACCTTAAACTTGTGGAAGCTTGGTTTCATGCTTTGTTAGGGTGGGACACTGGTTTTACCCTTCATCCTAGGGTGAATCAATCAGTCTTGGGATGTAGTATTTATTCCCAAGGAATAGATCCTCTGGGGTTTCAATGGAAAGACTGATGTGTTTCCAAGGCCCTGTCACTGGGTAAGACTTGAACTAGTCTCTTGTTTCTCCTGCATTGGACAGTAGCTGGAATAACTGCTCAGTTCTTTCAAACTTCCATCTGCTGTTTTCCTTCTGGGCCCTCACTAGAGCAGAGTCAGTGTCAGCCAAGGCTTTGAGGAGAAAATATTCCCCTCTCCCACAATGTGGCTTCTCCCTCCCCCCATCCCTCAATTTCTAGCCATGATGGCAGTCCCATCATTCTAGGAAATGAGGGGACACTTTTCTGCTTGCATTCCATCCACACAACAGAGAGTAAACTCAGGGAAAAGTGTGGTTCCCTTCCTTGAGACCAACTCCCTCCAGTTTCTGACTGCTTTTAGTATCTGCAGTGTCTTTAAAAGTTTCTTTTTTGCTTCCTATTCCTCATTTCATTCACTGTTATCTGATACAAGCTACTTTGCCATTATTGAAATTGGAAGCACCTTTAAAATTTTAAATGTCTATGATACTATGATTTGTAATTGGTGTATTTTAACATTAGTTTCCTTTTGCTCTGTTTGTGACAACTTTTTTTCAAATAACTAACACTCTTAAGAATGTGGACTTTTAAAGAGGTATGTCACCTCTTTGAGGTCATCCTTTTAGTGCACTACTGCTAGCTCATGTGATTAAAAAACAAAACAAAACAACATAATAGAAGGAAAATATAAAGTCCTTGCACATAAGTGGCACCATATGCTCATGTTTATTGAACAGACACAAGTTACACACTGGAGACTAATAAGCAGAACACTGTACCAGTTTTCACTAACTCAAATCAAGTTAGCAAATGACAAATTTTAGAAGACACTCATTTTATGTCTCACCCAATGTGGGTGATCACAAGAGAGCTAAATAAAGAAAATTACTTTCTATGTTACTTAGGTAGGAAATTAATTGATATACACAGCTTCCAAGTTACTTTAAGATATTGCAAAGTGTTTCAGAACTAGCAGGGAATAGTTCATTTCCAGCCTGAAATAAAGTGTAAAATGGACCTTTTAGGGGTAAATAACTTCATTCGTATATCCATCTCAGAATCATTCCTTCCCGCTAACAAAAATACGAATAAATCTCCATTTAGATTAGGTTTACTAAGTTAATAATGACTTTGAAATATCTAGGTTTGGTTACATTGTTATATTGCACTTGAGAAGAATGACAAGAAAAATCAAAGATTCAGTACCTCTCCCAAGTAATTCATTACATATCAGAAATTACAATGAAATACAAGCATATATGCATGCTACATGTCCATAGGTTCATCGTTCAAACTAGTCTACCAACAGGTTAAAAGAAATACTCTCCAAAACACTGAGGGTTAAGTCATTTCACTCACCATTTTGGATCCTATATTTGATTTTCAAATTTTATATTTTTTTCTTATTAATCAAACTATCACATATACAAGCTATCCAAGAGCACTAACACAGTGACACTGAGATAAGCAACAGTCATACACAAGTAAGTATTCCATGAATGACTTATTCTTTGCCAAGCTCAACGCTACATTCTGTAACACAGGAACATCAATCAACTTACAGTTGTTTGCCTTATAAAAAACCAGCGGATCTATTTATTATATACTATACTTTTGCCACATACATCTCTCTTAGGGTCATGATTCACTATGAAAATCTTTCACATCCTCTTAAGGAAGCCAGTATAGTCTCTAATACTTGAATTTTCTCTTTATATAAAGTATCAATGAGAATTGACTATGACTAAGTAGTTTCATAACAGGTAGAATTGTGGCACTAATATTTTGATTATTTGTTTTACAATTCAGTACTAAGAACTTAATCAGAATTACAATAATCACCAATTACAAGAAAAAGGTAAAGGGAAGAAAAGGAAAGCGCCTCCCTCACACAAATGTTTCTCAAAATATCAAGTCTGAAATAAATGCCTATTTAAGAAATCAACAACAGCATCAATATTTCTTACCAATCTCAAATGTTTTAAATATTCTCAACCCAACCATGTGTGTTTTCTTAAACTGAATCAGATTATAAGAATTTTACACTCAAAATGGCTTTCAATTCTCAATAAATCACAAACACAGCAGTGATTATTTTTTGACATTTTAACCAAAACATTCACATGCTACTTTAGGGTAAAAAGAAACTCAACATTTCCCAAATATTTTCCTCAAAGACTAGGTTTTTAAATTATACTCCTACCATATTTTTGTACAGATATAAATCTTCATTTTTCTTAAAGAAAATACTATTGCTTTAAACTACATTCCATAAGAGCAATTTAAAGCATCATGTTAATTTCCATGACAACACCCTTCAATCTCCTCCAGTCTCATGCTCTCCCAACTGAGCTATTTTGGCTCCTCCTTCAATCTCTGGTAAAAGATTATACCTTGAGATAAGAGGCCATAAAAGGAATAGACTGTGCAAAAGCAAATAGTAACATTTTTTTAAAAGAGTGACTTCTATTCAACACATAGTTTCAGGAATGACTGCTATTAGGTGGGAAAACAGGTAAGGTGAACATTGTTCTAGACCAACTCAGTGACTGTCTGGTGGCAGGCCCTAGGATAAAAATATTTTTTTCTTAAAAAACTTTAAATTTATTGGTAATGAAAATACTTACTGCATATGACTAAGATCTTTTAAGCTACTAATAAAATCTATATTATAACACCTATTAATTTTGAAAATCACTAAAGCTAAATATAGGGTCTTGTCAACATTCTAACTTGTATAACTCACCTGCATATGCCTCTATTTTATGAATATATTCTAGCGTAGGCACTTGATAGGGAGTTATAACACAAGACATGGCAAGATAAATTTCAATTATTTTTAAAACATAGAAAAATATTCAGTTATTTAAGTGAAATATTTATCATTGCCTAATGAAGACAGTAGTTAAAAAGCTATCAAACTCTCAATTTCTAATGCACAACATGATGTAATTGCACAAAAATAGGTATAACTAATGGTTATCCCCAGGCCTGGAGGAACTGTGAATAATTCACATATTCCTCTAGAAGATTCATCACCCTACGGACTTATAAAACTACAACTTGCCACCTGTGCAGCTTTTATTTAAAAATCCTAGAAAAGTAATTTATATTAATAAACCTAAGAAAGTTTAAAAAGGTTTCCAATAACTTGAATTGCTTATAAAATAACCTCTAAGAAGTCATTTTGATAGCTGAGACTGGTTTTACATGTTACACGTGGCTTCAACTGAGGTAATATCCATCCGAGCAGCATCACACTATTGCTAGAAGTAAACCAGCGAGCTACTTTAAGAATTTCAATTCCAAGCATTTCTTGCAGGGTTGGGAGGTTGAGTGCAGGTTCCTCTAAGTTGTAAAGATTCCTCATTGATCTTGACACATTCTCAGTAACAGTTTTGGAAACATAAGGAAAAATACATATATAGGAGGAAAATAAATTAATCCCAACTAAAAACTCTTGCTTTAATCTAAGAACAAACTATTAATAAGCAACTTTGTCAAAGAACTACAAACATAGTCTTTTAATTTAAATGCTTCTTTTTCTTTTTTTGTATTGTATTGTATATAGCCAGACTGATGCAATGGAATAAATGTACTTTGGAAATGATTTCCAACTCCATATGGCTTCAAGCATCATGATGTTTAGCAGAAATTAAATGACTACACAAAAGAGGCATTTTTGATTATAAAACTAATTTTTAGTATAAGTTGACTTAAAGGATTTGAAATAGAACTTATAAACTTATACAAAATAAAATGTAATCAAATGGACTGTGGATAAAAATATAAATAAAAATTTAATAGCATGTACTCAATTTTCAGATTAAAACAAAAAACTGTACCTTTGCTATTACAGGAAAGAGTTTTGATGGGATCATGCTTTTTTCTTTTTTTAAAGTTCTACCATACAGGTAATATTAAAATCCAAGTTTATGCAGTTATAAAGTTAGCTTGAAAACTCAACTGTAGTGTAATGTGAATTAACAGTAAGTATCTCTACAAAAGATGTGGATCCTAAGGTCCAAATTTGGATTGCTTTAAAACAACAAAAACAACAACAAACAAAATCCAACATACAAAATCAGAAACAATAATTGTAGGAGGTACTCTATTAGATAAAGTGGTAAGTCTCAGGCACTACCTGTCTTATGTACATTGAAGAAGATCTATCACTTGAAATGTTATTATTTAAATACCTAAAAATACAAGTCAGTGGATGTGTATTAAATGTATGTCTGAACTTAATTATAATGAAAAGGTTGACAAATATTGCTCTCACTTTGTGGTTAATACCAACGGGTACCATCAGCAGTACAGTCTTGGAACTTTATTCCTCATGAAGGAAATTTTAAAATCTATAGTGAAGTTGGTACTTCTAATGGGACAGGATGTAGCACAACTTAAAAATCACAGTTAAGTTTCTGAGTTTCCTTCACCATTTTCATGAGGTTGAAGCTGTTCCCTTTCTTGTTCTTCTTGAGGTGGCCGGACACGTTTAAAGAAGCCCATCTGCCAGTTGAAAAAAAAAAAAACTCACATTACTGCCACATCAATGAAGAATACTGAAAGTATTCTGAGTGACCGTATTATGACCAAGAAAATTTAAATGGCACTTAGTTGAATTTTTCTTCCTTCAAATGATAAGGAGTGTTCATCATGCATCATCATTAAAGGTCCCTTTCTTCTTTCCCTCCCTTCTTTTGCTCCCTCCCTTCTCCTTTTCTTCTGCTTCCCCTTCCTCCCTCTCTTCCTAAGTCCATCACTTACCCTGTACATTACAAATACCAAAACAGCCAGTAACAACAATCCTGCTAGAACTGCTAAAATGATCACCCACACAGGTACAGGCATGGGTGCCGGCTGAATGCCCCAGGTGACATTAGTGGTAACCTGTTGGGGGAAAAAGTTCTTGAGTTTTAAAAATAGTTCACTGAATCATTCAACAAATATCTGAATGTCTACTATATTTTATGTCAATGTTACTCACATTATTTTCTTTTCTAGTACATGATAATTTATGATTACACATTTTGTATCAATAGCAACAAACAAACACACACACACACGAAACTCTCAACAGGTTAACCTCTGACTGACTCTGAAATGATTTTTAAATAATCCAACCCAGTTTACGATGTGTTGGTCCCATTTTAATCCTCAAATTAAAGATTTATAAAATGCCCTCACTTACTGCAGTTAATTTCCAACTTTCCAACTCTGTGGGGAGAAATTCCCAAAATTTTCCCTCATGAAATTTAGTGATGCTAAGTATCTTACATAGGACAAGATGCTAAAGTAAAAGGTCTACCTTTAATAATTCTGGGATGGGGGAGGAAAATAGTAATATTAAACTAGTTTATACTGGGTTATAATCCATTCAAATAACTCAAGTTACTTTAAATTATCAAAATAATTAACTGCCATTATTTAAAATAAAATAAAAATATCTATGGTATTGAACTGAGTGCATTTATTCCATTTCCCCAAATCAATGACTTACTAATGTGGAGTTGAAGATGTCCTCAATTGGAAGGTTCTTATAAGGAAACTCTATGACATTAAATGAAGCAGACGACTTCAGAGAATATGAATGATTCTGGTTTTCCTTCTATATGGGAATAACAATAAAATGATTTTCTATATGTCTATAGGCCTTTTTTATTTCTTTGAAAAAATGGATAAGTTTGCTGAATGCTGCATCTGCCCACTTACATTCATAAAGGTCTCAGTCCACAGTAGAGACTTTACATACAGGATTGCACTCTTTCCTCTGTCTAGTCGCCCCACCTGGCAGACAATCTTCAAGCATTCAGCAATTCCACAACCCTGCCAAAAAATTACTTACTTAAAAGAAAAGATCATTCTATCATCTCTTCAACATATGAAAAGTAGACAATTGATCTGTTTTATGTGAAGGCTAAAGAGATGATCTAGATTCTTTTGCCTTAACAGCAGTGACGTTTAAAATGAGCAGGCTAATAGTTGAATCTATGAATGCTTCTTGTTATGAAGGGGTTGGTTTTAATGTGATTTGTTATGGAAGGATAAGTGCTATAATATTAAAGTATTTATTGTTATAGCTAGAACTCAACATTCTTTAGGCAAACCCAGAGCATGGTAATTTTAGTAAGACATGAAAATCAGATCATAATATGCCTGTGGAAAAGAAAAAGAAACAGAGTGAATCTTTAATAGCTATTCCACATCAGACCTGTAGAAATCAAGTGGCATGAGTGTTTTTATCAGTAACCTGAAGGCAGACAGTCAAAAGTAATAAATATTCACCACCTTCTACATGCTGGTCAAACTGCATTAGACATGTCATATGCATATACCTCACAACAGTGTTATCCAGTAAGTGACACCTCCAGTTGATGAATAGGAATAGAAGCGAACTCCCTTGACCTGATAAAGGGCATCTATGAAAAGCCCACAGCTAACATCATACTTACTGGTGAAAGAATGGATGCTTTTCCTCTAAGATCAGGAACTGGACAACAGTGCCCACTCATGACATTTCTATTCTACATTCTTTTTATTTTTATTTTTTTTTTTTTTTGTGGTATGCGGGCCTTCCTCTGCCGTGGCCTCTCCCGTTGCGGAGCACAGGCTCCGGACGCGCAGGCTCAGCGGCCATGGCTCACGGGCCCAGCCACTCCGTGGCATGTGGGATCCTCCCATACCGGGGCGCGAACCCGGTGCCCCTGCATCAGCAGGCGGACGCGCAACCACTGCGCCACCAGGGAAGCCCTATTCTACATTCTTCAGAAGGTTCTAGCCAGTGCAATTAAGCAAGAAAAAAATTAAATAAATTGTATCCAAATTGGAAAGAAAGAAGTAAAGCTACCTCTATTCAAAGATGATAGAATCTTACTTACAGAAAACTTTAAAGAATCCATAATAAAACTATTAAAGCTAATAAACAAGTACAGGAAAGGTATAAAATACAAGATCAGTATACAAATATGAACTGTTTGTCTACACTTAGCTATGAAAATGAAATTTAAAAAAACAATTCTATTTTAAATAGCATTTAACAAGAATAAAATACGTAACTAAGGAAGTGCACGACTTGTGCACTGAAAACTACAAAATATTTTTGAAAGAAATTAAAGAAGACCTAAATAAACAGAAGACAGCTCATGTTCAAGGACTGAAAGACTTAATATTAAGATGCCAATATTGGGCTTCCCTGGTGGCGCAGTGGTTGAGAGTCCACCTGCCGATGCAGGGGACACGGGTTCGTGCTCC
>NC_041215.1:91536925-91575905 GCF_002837175.3 Physeter macrocephalus | reverse complement strand
GAGCCATGGCCGCTGAGCCTGCGCGTCCGGAGCCTGTGCTCCGCAACGGGAGAGGCCACAACAGTGAGAGGCCCGCGTACCGCAAAAAAAAAAGATGGCAATATTACCAAAATGATAGACAGATCCAATAAAACTGCTATCAAAATTCCAAAAAAAAAAATTCCAACTACCATTTTTGTAGAAATGGACAAGCTAATCCTAAAATTCATATGGAATTGCCAGGAACCCCAACTAGACATAACAATCTTGAAAAAGATGAAAACACTGCAGGGCTCACACTCCCCAATTTCAAAACTTACTGCAGAAGGACAGCAATCAAAAAAATTAGGATGCATGTATAGATCAGTGGAATAGAATTGAGAGTCCAGAAATAAACCCATACATTCACAGTCAATTCATTTTCAACAAGGGAGCCAAGACCACCTAAAGGGAAGAGACAGGTCTTTCCAACAAATGATGCATGGAGAACTAGAAAACCACATGCAAAGGAATGAATCTGGGCCTCTACTTCACACCATATACAAAAATTAACTCTATATGGATCAGAGATATAAAAGTAAGAGCTAAAAGTATAAAACTTAGAAAACCAGGGACTTCCCTGGTGGTCCAGTAGTTAAGACTCCATGCTCTCAACGCAGGGGGCCTGGGGTTTGATCTCTGGTCAGGAAACTAGAGCCCGCATGCCACAACTAAAGATCCTGCATGCCACAACTAAAGATCCCACATGGCACAACTAAAAGATCCTGCATGCAGCAGTGAAGATCCTGCACACGGCAACGAAGATCCCGCGTGCACAACTAAGACCCGGCCTAGCCAAATAAATAAATAAATATTTTAAAAAATAAAAATTAAAAAAAACTTAGAAAAACAGAAAACTTGTGTGTAAATCTCCAGGACTTTGGGTTAGGCAATGGTTTTTAAAATATGACAGTAAAAATATAAGCAACACAAGAAGAGATGGACTTGAGAAAAGAAATTTGGACTTCTTTAAATTTAAAACCTTTTTTCCATCAACAAATACTATCAAGAAAGTAACAAAGACAACTTACAGAATGAGATAAAATATGTGCAGTAACAGCTCTGATAAGGGTAGTATACAGAATATATAAAGAACTCCTCATTACTCAACAACAAAAGGCAAACGACCCAATTTAAATATGGGCAAAAGGTTTGAATAGAGATTTTTCGAAAGAAGATATACAAATGAAAAGATGCTCAGCATCATTAGTCATTAGGGAAATCCAAATAAAACTACAATGAGATGCTACTTCACTCCGATGAGGATGACGACAAAAAAAAATATTTTTTTAAAGGCAATAGCCTTTAAAAAAAGGCTTGTGACCTGTTGGGCTTGAAGGCTTTGCAGGCTCTGGTCTTCTCTCTGAGTTAGACAGGAAGACACTGGAGTGACATGACCTGACCTACTTTTGAAAGGATCATTATGGCTTGTATGTGGCAAACAGACTGTCGTGGTGACAGGGGCAGAAATATGGAGTCCAACTGGAGGTTTGGCAATAGTTCAAGTGAGAGAGGAAGGTGGTCTAGGTTAGGTCGTGGCAGTAGTAGTGACGGCAAGAAGGGGCCACATTCTGGCTATTTTGAAAGTAGATAATGATAGAATTTGCTGACATGTAGGATTATGAAGTTTGAGAGAAAGAGGAGAGTCAAGCACCATGCCAAAGTCTGGTACAGAGAACAGAGTTGATATTTACTAAAATGAGGAACACCATAGAAAGATCAGAGTTGAGAAAACTCAAGGATATGTTCTTAGAATTAAGTTTAAGATTCCTATTAAATATTTAAGAGGAGTTCCAGAGGATAATGGAGTCTGGAGTTCAATGCAGAGGATCAGGTTGGAAATATTAATCAAAGTTATCTACATAGAAATGGTACTTACCAGCCATATGAATGATTAAGATCATCTCATATGGCACTGTCAGATAGAACTTTCTACAATGACAGAAATCATCAGTGTGGAGATACCTGTGCTTCCCGAAGTGGTAGCCACTAGCCACATGTGGCTACTGAACACTTGAAATGTGGCTGGTGTCTACAACACTGGACTGCACAGATCTAATGAATGACCGTAGGTGGAGCAGACAAGAACTCTGAGATCTGAGCCCTGGAAGGTCCGGAAGCCCTGAGCTTAAAGGTCTGGAAATGGAGATTAAGACAAAGTAGCCAGTTGTGGTAGGTGGACAAACAAGAGAGTAGTGCCCGAGAAGTGAGAGAGGAGTGTTTCACAAAGGAGGAAGTGATTAATTGTGCCAAAAAGTCACTGTGCAGTTGAACTGAATGAGAACTAAGAAGAACCATGGAATCTGGAGATGTGAAAGTAACTGGTGATCACTAATGAACATAAATACTATACCAGGTTCTCTGTTAGCTGATGGTTTGCAGATCTGTTAAATTTTAAAAACTTAAGTGACAAACCTCTTTGTAACATTATAGTCATTAGACAGGCTGACTCAACAAAAGTTGATCATAATGCTAATTATTCTTATATTTCTGTTGAGCCCTTCTGTTTTTTTCTGCAATACTGAACATAAGCTTCAAAGATTAGGGTGAGACCGAGAAAGAGGTCAGTTAAAGGAGTGCAGTCAGAGAAATAAGTTAGAACATAAAATATTTTTATTAGTAATCTACAAAGACAGATCATTTGAAGAAAATGTGGCATTAATTCAGTTAGGAACAAGGAAAGTAAGAGGAGTGAATGGTATAAAAATATACGGAGTTCTTTCCAGCACAGCTGTTGTTACTTTTGAAATGTTCTTTGGCATCAGTTCTACAATCACATATTTTAAAATATTTAAAGTGCTTGTTGTTGAAATGCCACTTACCAAAGTGTGCACATCTCCTTCACTGAGGGTGAGATCCCGCTTAGTGATGAGATGGTTCCGGTCACCTTGCCCACCAATTGTGTCATTCTTTTCAGTTGTTTGTGAATTTGAGATCTAGGATTACATGAATAAACTGGTGGTAAATAACAATGGAAAATATTTTGCACTGACATTTTGGCATAAACTGTTATACGTGATTAAAATATAGTGACTAAAAATTTGGTATGACAGAAAATTCACCACTTAATATACGGCTAAAACTAAGCAAAGGAAATAAAGATTAGAGTCCTTAATATGAGGGGAAAAAATTACCTCTACCTAGCCATCATTTTCTCCCCTTGCATAGCTAGAGGGGAAACTGATAAAATACTTAGAAACAGCTTGAAATTTCACAGTGTACATCTGTGATGTATGTTAATCATGAGTATACATTTTTTGCTTTGTTTTCGTAACTTTCCTTACTCCAAACTGTGAATAGCTTCTTATCCAAACATATGTGCTAGGATGGAGAAGACTATATCCAAATAGAATTCCATAAAATGACATTTTTCTAGGTCAAGTCAAAAGAGCCAAGAGTAAAACGTTATATCTTATCCCAAAGACAAAAATTTCAACATCCAAACACCCTTGACACATATTACATGTGGATAAACCACTCTGTGATAAAACCAAAGTCAAATTGGGTCACTTAAGAATATCTCCGGATGGGAATTCCCTGGCGGTCCAGTGGTTAGGACTCCACGCTTTCACTGCCGAGAGCGTGGGTTCAATCCCTAGTCAGGGAACTAAGAACCCGCAAGCTGCGAGACACGGCCAAAAAAAAAAACAAACAGTATCTCCGGAGGCTCACTAAACACTACATAAATAAATGGTTTACTAGGACTTTACAGAATTCATCCTTACTCATTACACAAATAAACAATTTAATTCATAGTGTACTGGTTATGAACTAAAATATTTTATCAAAATAGATTTATTATTAAAACAATTGTTTATTTCATGCATTTCTTTTATAGATTTAGCAAGAAAAGCAATAAAATATCATCATAATAAATAGTTGCTATTAAGTACATTACCTTAATTCTCAAAGGGTTGATCTCCATATCTGAAGTGCAGTTCATTGGCCCATCAATATCATATTGAAGGATGTACAACAAAGTGTTATTGTTATATTTGTAAGGCCACTGAAGATTTAGCATTGCCTTGCTGAAGGAACTCGGACCGTTATTTCTCAGCTAATGAGGAGAAGGAAATGTAAATACTTAGGGCAAAAATCTATTCTATAATCCTTCCCCTACAGCAACTTTAGGAATCATTAAGCACCAGGATTTGAATAACAGTTTGAATAACAGTTTCCATAGTTACTCTAATATTACAACATGATCATTATTATGCAAAAGAATCAAACTCAACATCTGCCTCTGCGTAGGGCAGTATAAGTCAGGATGAATATATAAACAAAAGACGAAAATGTGAAAAAGTTACTGGTAACTGGCATAGAAAATTTTCTTCCTACAGAACCAAAATTTTACTCAGTGACCTATTCTTTTTATTCAAGTAGAACTGGTTTTATTTTATTATTAAAATAATAATAATAAAATATTACTTTTAAGTTAATTTTTATTATTTTTTTTACTAATTGGTTTTAAACAACAGTTTGTATAAACAGCTTTCTTTTACTACTGGAAGCTACTTGTCTAATAAAAATGAACTTAAGAAGAGGGAAAAATAAAAAAAAAATAAAAAAAAAAAGAAGAGGGAAAAAATTCAAAGAAATCTCTGGTGCATACTTAAACTATGCAGAGTTTACATAAAAGTTAAATAGACTTGTTTTTTAAAAAGAGCCTATCTATTCCTCTTTTTGTTGGCTCTCTACCAGGTATCAGTTAAAACCAACAGCTGCAAACCTCGTAGATGTGCTGAACAACTGGCCCAACGTCTTCTTCAGTCTCAGGGTTCTCCTTGTGCTCCCAATTTGGAATCGGAAGAAAGATATGATCAGGACTTGAGACTCTAAACAATGACCAAAGAAAACCTACCATGAATATCAAAATGATATGGTCAGTTCATTTTCAAAAGTACCTAGTGTCCAAATGAATAAAATCAGAATTAAATTTTTTAAAAAAACACCATACATTTAACAGACAAAACAAAAACTATACTTGTATGTGTACATGCACAGATGGACATACAAACTACTCTTTATTGAATCTAATGTAACAGGTGAATTGATAACAGATGAACTTTTTTTTTTTTTTTTTTTTTTTTTGCGGTACGCGGGCCTCTCACTGTCATGGTGTCTCCCGTTGCAGAGCACAGGCTCCGGACGTGCAGGCTCAGCGGCCATGGCTCACGGGCCCAGCCACTCTGTGGCATGTGGGATCTTCCCGGATCGGGGCACGAACCCACGTCCCCTGCATCAGCAGGCGGACTCTCAACCACTGCGCCACCAGGGAAGCCCAACAGGTGAACTTTTGCATAAAAGTTCAATAAATTTATTTTGTGCCACTTTTGCCATGTCTGGTTTATTTCCAAATGATTATCAAATAAATATTTGGGGCTTTGGAATACACCCAGTACCTTCTTCTTTCTACAGAAGCTACAGCTCTAGTAAAACGACACCAAAGGGCTTCCCTGGTGGCGCAGTGGTTGAGAGTCCGCCTGACGATGCAGGGGACACGGGTTCATGCCCCGGTCCGGGAAGATCCCACATGCCGCGGAGAGGCTAGGCCCGTGAGCCATGGCCGCTGAGCCTGCGCGTCCGGAGCCTGTGCTCCGCAACGGGAGAGGCCGCAACAGTGAGAGGCCTGCGTAGCGCAAAAAAAAAAAAAAAAAAAAAGACACCAAAACATGGAGTGTCTACTATCCAAAAGGGGCCCTAGGACTTACTTTTAAGAAGTAACTACTTTTAAAGTAGTTTAAATCATTAGAATGAGATACTCAACTGGGTAATCATACTGACCCTCTTATCTCAACAGCAGCTAAAACAGCAAGGTCAACTTTGTAAGATACAACCGGGCTTACTTTGTCAAAAAGATTGGAGCTGAAAAAGAAAAAAATATATTTAGGACTGACTTGAGCATAATCGTCATCAATAGCATACAGAGGCAAATGCAGTGAAACTAAAAGTAAACAAATTAAAAGCAGTAAAGAAATGATAAACTACAAATCAAAATCATTATTTTCATTAGCATTTAATTCCAAGAAGATGATTTTTATTTAACTTTTAGTTTTGTTTTACAAACTCAAAAGCAAAATAAATTATTCTTATGATGTAAATATTGATTTTTAAATGCTATAATTAAGTACTAAAATTTTAGTCTATCCTATTCCAGAATATTTAAGTATATTGCATAATATATTTATAACAAATAATATTTCCTCCATAGTTATTATAAATGGAAAAAAGTTGTTTTCATACCTTTGGATTTGTAAGTCAAATTTCACGGAAGTATCCATCTCTGATTGCTGGTGCACACTGAAACGAAGACCAGCTAGGAGCTGAAGGAGGAGGGAAAGATGGCAATGTTAGTTAGGACAGTGTCAAATTAGTGAAATTCCAAATCCAGCGTCCAAAGAAAAAAGAATAGGGTTTCTCTGAACTTACAATAAAACTGAAAGTACTCTAGCAAAGGTAATTAAGTCTGATCTTCTATCAAATCTCTGTTATTTCAGATACTTGGGCCAATCCATAATGGAGCCTGATTAACAATGATTAACCATAATTATATCTCCTTATAATATTAACTAATTATCTCATTATATTAGCTAATATTAACTTTCTGAAAAATGCAAAAGGAATTGCTTGTTGACCCAATATAGTTATGCACAATAATATATATAACAATGACAGCATATATAGTTATGCACAATAATTTGGTGACAGGAAGCTAACACATGAACTTGTGTTAATGGAGCAGGAAGGAAGAAACAGATGGCTTACAAGAGTGAGAGAACTCGGCTAAAAAGGACAGATGTAGGGCCAGAAGCAGAATTTCTCCACGTCACCCATAACTCCATCAATAACAAACATCTTAACTCCTGCAGGAGGAAAACTGTTATTTTAAAGAAAAAACTGAGCTACAAGGTAAGGGAAAGCAGCCTTCTTGGGGGGTCATATAAATGACATCTAAAAATGGCCCTTCTAGGGGACCTTGTGAAACTGCCTCCCACTTTACAAAGCTTGGAGCCGGCCACAAGAATCAACCTGGAATTATCTATACTGAGCGAGCAGTGAGTGAGAAAGCTAGAGAGAACGAGTATATAAGAAAATAAAAAGCATGCTCACTTGTTAATGAAACATTGTAGTTAAACACTGTGTTAAATACATGTGAAAAAATGCAACTCTGGGTACTTTGCTCAAGCCCTTTTCCCTAAGAGACCTTATATCTAGAAATAATAATGACTTTTAATGGAAAATATATTTAAAGAAATATGAAATATTTATTTTTGTTGAAATATATTTGACATATAACACTGTAAATTTAAGGCTGATTTGATACATTTATACACTGTTATATGATTGCCACTTGGCAATAATTGCACCTCTGTCACATTACATAATTATCATTTCTTTTTTCTGGTTGGAATTATTAAGACCTAGTCTCTTGCAAGTTTGATGATTATAATACGTTACTGTTGTCTATCATCACTATGCTGCACATTAGAGCTCTAGACTTGCACTTACAAGTCTGTACCCTTAAACAACATCTAATAGGAGAGATGTTGTTTATATGGGTAGATATGGAATATTCAGCCCCATATTATCATAGATCTTTTTTACCAATACGTGCTTATTAAATTAAATTCTATTGAAAAGGTAACATGAAATATACTGCTGTTTTTTTTTTTTTTCCTTGATAATAGGAATTCTACAAGGTATATTTTTGTTTCCTTTTTAGAGGATTTGGGAAGCAGCCCACTGAGTACTTCTTCTCAAGCTCCTGGGCTCCCTCTCCACCCCGTGAAGGGGAGCCTGATCCAACCACTGTGCTCTTTGATCCTATTGGGATGACCATATAGGTTTCAAGTTAATGAGATCATCCTAACTCACTTAAGAATGACAGTCTTGGTATTTGTCAGAGTAGCTTTGAGGATGCATTAAAGTGTTAGTTTAAAATATCAAAGTTACAATCTCAGTCCTTAGTTTCAACCATGTTCTCATCCATTTACCAAATTGAAGGTGAACAGCAGCTTACTGAATACAGGTAATAACACAACCCATACTTTAGTATCTTAATCAAAACTAAACTCTGATAATCATTACATTCTAAATCAAAGCCAGTTTAGACACTATTTTGAAGTGCTTATAAAAAAATTACTATAGACAAACCCACAGAAAAATATGCTATTCTCTATAAAAGAAAAAAAAATCCATTTAATTAAAATATCTTACTTGAGTTCCAGCCTTCATTGGGTTTCCAAGGTCACATACCACCTGGCGGGTTTGGTTTTCTGTCTTAAAGGCACAGGAAAGTCTTGCTAAAGCCTTTGATAGACAAAGAAAAAGGATTGAAAGGAAAATAAATAACCAAAAAAATGCAGAAGCCATAATAAGACTTTAAAGTTCATAGACAATACCATGCAGTTGGATGTTTAGGTTTCTTGCTTTACAAAGCAAGTGCATCTATTTGAGCAATGAGGGGTACAGGGGAAACCAGAATTGTGTACAATTACCACATATAAAGTCAAAGTGTTTCTGAACGATCCCTAGAGGACATAGATACATAACCATATTACCTCTGAAAAATTATGTGATGGCCAGGCTTAGACACTTTATCCATCTGACCCTGTTTCAGGCACTTAGCTAGCCGCTTTTAAAATGTCCTATCAATGCATTATGCAAAGTTATTAGGCTTGAAAGGAATTATGTAAGATAGGCCCTCTATTGTCTAGCAATTTAGCCTTAGGTAGAATGGCCAAGCTTGTACTACACTAAATAAGGGAGCAGCTCATTAATGCTAATGAGAACTATGAGTGCATTTCGATTTTTAAAGAGGCAGCTTGCTTACTTCACTGTTGCGGACCACCCCGATGAAATCGGCCTGCGGTGGGATGGAAACGATGAGCTCAGCTTCATAGGCACCTTCCCCCTGATTCTGAGCCTTAACAATCAAGGTCAGAGGGTTGTCGTCCCCAATATAGATCTTCTTTTGATCACTACGAGTCAATACAAATCTAGACAATGAAAAAAGACTGCACGGCGAGAGCATGACTATTCAAAGCACAGACATGTTCAACAGTGTCTCGAGATTTTTTTAAGACTACAGCTCAACAGAAAACTGCAAATAGCACACTGGGTGCTAATCCAATGCTTCTCCCAGTAAAAGAACACTGATGCCTTTAGCATATCACTATCACTCACAAGTATTATGGAAGTAATTTTATATCCCTTTGTACTTATTAATCCCCTGATTTTTTTTCTAAAGGCTGAATTAATCATTTGTCATGATATTCACAATATTCGCTATAATTTATACATCATATAAAGTGGTAACGAGTCCTTTAGTTAAGAATATCTTTAATAGGATTTAATGTTACTTTGTGACACTACTCAATGCTGAATAGGAAGAGATCGGTTAACCTAGGTAGCTAGTGAAAACATAGCACCTATTTTTTTAAAGCTCAATATTTATAGCTTTACTGAAAACCATGCATTATCCTCCAACATAACTAATTCTCATTACTATTACTTTAATAAAAAAATGTGTTCTTTCATTTAAATTTCTTATTATACAGTCTATTATTTGGAGCAAAACTTACCTATCTACAGAAACTTCCAGTTTGGGTTTACAGACATTGTCTTCACCACAGTCAAGCAGAATATGAGCCTAGAAAAAAATTTTATTTTTCTCTACATGAATAAATACCAGTACAGGTCACATATGCAGTGTATATCAATATATATGTGGATGTATATGAATATACACACATGTATATATTTATATACACTCTACTTGTATATATACCTGAATTCAAAAGGGATCATGGCTACCTGTTTTTAAATAGGTCAGTCTTAGCTAGTAAGAATGAAAAGGAAGAAAAAGATTTATAGGGTATAATACAATTAGCTGGAACCTTTTAGTTCTATCTCAAATTAAGCTGTTACAATTTTGGAATGAAGTATAGAAGATAAAGTAATATTCAAGAAATGAGGGTTCTACTTTACTCAGCTGCTGCTAGATAAGTTGTGTGATCTTAGAAGGATCAAGAGGGATCTTAAAGGGAAAAAACAGTGACAGGCTTTCTTAAAAAACAAAACAAAACAAAACAAAAACTGTATGTTTCCAAGTTACAAGGGAGGCACAGCTCTCCAGAATAGAATTATATGGTAGAGATCTTAACTGTCAGTTTAATTGGGATGAAACCCAACAGTACATGTGAACTAATTCAATGACCTAGTAAACAGTTGCTATGGACTTCAAGAAGATGGGGGGAAAAGGCCAGGACCAGTAGAAGAAATTTGAGGTGACTCCATAAGTGATACCAAATACAATCGCTGCTAATTTAGTTCATGAACAAAGAACAGATTTAATGATATGAGATATGGTGTGTATTAAAAGTCCCAGTTAGAATGATGAGTATCTGAAGTTTGGAATGAAAAGTATTATGAAATATTTTTTTTCAACATGTTTATTGGAGTATAATTGCTTTACAATGGTGTGTTAGTTTCTGCTGTATAACAAAGTGAATCAGCTATACGTATACATATATCCCCATATCTCCTCCCTCTTGTGTCTCCCTCTCACCCTCCCTATCCCACCCCTCTAGGTGAACACAAAGCACTGAGCTTTTGTGTATATATGTCAATACAACTCTCTCACTTCCTCCCAGCTTACCCTTTATTATGAAATATTAATAAACTATGGTAAAGGGATATTTGACTAACTACCACTCTACGTTGAAGAGAGGATTAAACTGGCATTGGTGCAGCTATAGCCTTAAAATATGCTATCAGGAAAGACAGTTTCAGAGATGGAAAAGACAAAGCAATGTCTTCCATTCACAGAGAACTAAATCTCTACAGTTACATACTTAATATCTTGTACAGAGTAAGAACTTAATACATATTTGAATGAATAAATGGAGGGTGGGAAAAAACAAAACTCTCCTTCTGCAGGAAGCATGAAATCTCTAACTCCAAAGGATTAGGGTACAGAAAGGGAAACTCAAAAGCTGCCCTGTCTGATATAGTAGCCACTAATGAGCCACATGTGGCTTTTGAGCACTTGAAATATATCTAACGCAACTGGGGAATTGAGTTTTATATTTCATTTAATATTAATTAATTTAAATTTAAAAACTGATACTTGATTCTGCGACTGAAAAACTTTTCGTACATTTAGAACAACTTGGCTATGTGAATCAACCTTTTCAATTATAAATTATATGAGTTCTAAATATAGAAAAACTATTTCTGATGAAGCATTAGCATCTGAATTGAGATGTGTTGTAAGTATATACTACACTCTGGATTTTAAAGACCGTAAAAAACAGAACTTAAAAAATTTCACAGAAAATACGACTTTGGAAATATGGTCTTAAAGAAGTAATTAAGTTAAAATTACATCATCAGGGCGGGCCCTAATCCAATATGACTGGCGCTTTATAAGGAGATCAGGACATAGACACAGAGGAGAAACGATGTGAAGACACAGGGAGAAGATGACCACCTACAAGCCAATGGGAGAGGCCTCAGAGGAAACCAACCCTGCAGACACCTTCATCTCAGACTTTAAGCCTCCAGAATTGTGAGAAAATAAATTTCTATTATTTAAGCCACCCATTCTGTAGTATTTTGTTATGGCAGTCCTAGCAAACTAATACAGATATATTATTAAAATTAATGTCACCAGTTTTCTATGTTTTTTTTAATGTTACTGACCAGTATATTTAAAATTACAAGTGTGGCTAACATTATATTTCTAACAGACAGCAGTACTCCATAGAGAGAGTACAGTAAAAAAGTTTGTAATATGACCAGTGAAATAAAGGGCCATTTTAGAGAGAAGTAAATAAGAATGATGGGATAGGTAATTAACATCGAAATGAAAGTACATAATAAAGCTAAGAATACAGAAAAAAAGATGCCTAAGAATAGGTAATGTCGGTGCTGAAACAAATGTAGAACACAAAGGAAACAAAGATTCAAATAATGAAGAAAGTGGGGTGGGGACAGGGAAGAAAACCAAATATTACTGAAGTTATTACTCCCTCAAAGTGGTTTCAAAAGTTAACCAATTTGATTACCTGGTTTTAAACTGTATTGGTATTAAAGAGATTGGTGATCTCAGTAAACTAAACAAAAGTAATGTTAACACTAATAAATAGTTTCCAAAAAATTCTAAAATTATAAAGAGAAAATAATAATAACTCCTATAACAAAACACATAATGTAAAAGGACAAGTAACAATTAACTTTTCTAAAAAATGTAAAACTGAATGACAGACTCTAAGAGGCTCAGCTGTTCATTATTAAATTACTAATCAACATAATATTGTATATCCCCTAAAAATAAAAAATGTAAAAAATATGAACACAGAACTATGTTTACAAGTTCTATATTAATGGGTAGTAGAAAGTAGCACGTATACTATTCATGTGCAAAATGAAATATAAAATAAATTGTTAAAATATAAAAATTACAAAACACTTTAAAAAATTTTAATTTGCCTTATGCTGCTGTCATGTATAGTCTTCTCAAATTACGAAAAATATAGTTTATGAGATCTTAGTAAGTTAGACAAAGAAGTAACAACCTAAATTTAGGGTAAAGCATTCTATGAGAGCAGAAATATTAATCTAAAAATATGAACATGTAATAAATGAGGAAAAAATAGGAAATACAATAACATTTGAATGTATGGGTTTTACATAGGATTTTCTAAAAATATTTTAATATAGTCTTTATAAAATTTTATGTTGCTATATTTGGTTTTATGAAAAGCATGATTTATGCACTATATATGCATATATGTGTGTACATATACTATTTTTTACAATTAAAATATAAATCAAAGGTAATATAAACTTGTTTAGCAAAACAAAATACTATGTAAGCAAATTGGCATTTTGTTGTTTTCCTTGAATTATTTTACTGTTTTAAGTGTATGAAATGCGACCCTGTCTTCCTCTGCATATCTCTAAGTTCTGAGTGGCTTTAAATGTCTTTGACCTGAAAATCCAGATTCCTTCTCCTCTGACTTCTCTGACTAAAACCCAACATTATAAAAGCAATCCCTTATGCTATTTAACAATATGAACTGTAAGACTTTAAAAAAGATAAAAGTATAAAATTAATGATAAATTAATAAAGTACAGTACCTGTCGACTAATATTGGCAGGAGTGAATTGGTTAAGAATAGGTTGCAAGCCTGTCGCATCAGCAGCTGTTCTATAATCCAACCGATACTCCATAAAAATAGTAATCGGAGTGAGTTTGTCTCTAAATTCAGATTCATCCTAAAAATGGAAAAGCTTTGAATTAATGATGACATCAACCTATGACATCAAGCTATCCGAAGAAATCCATAAGTGCACAATACAAAGGCAGCTGTATTCACCCCTTGATCAAATTCTACAGAAACTCTTTGAAAAACTACACTTAGATAAGAATAGAATAACCAAAAAGAAGATTATCATTATCCAGTGAAAACCCTTAATCAACTTTGTTTTATAATGTAATATTTGATTCACACAAAAATATATGAGGCATGTTAATAAAATGAGCACTCAAACACACACCCAAAATAAATAATAACTAGGACATAACCTATATTGTTTAAGCTACCCACATGCTCTTTTCTCCTTTCATCCCTTTGTCTTCCTTCCAGAGGTAACCATTCCCTTGCTTGCTTTCAGCAGTTTTACTCTAGTGTGTGTGTCCCTGAACAGTATGTTCTTCAGATTGCTTTTCCTGTTTATTTTAAAATGAGACCATACGTATTCTTCTGTCATTTGCTCTCTGTTCAACACTTTTTAAGATTCATTCATGCTGTTGCATGTAGCGAGGTTAATTTTTACTGTTGAGTAATATTTATCATATAATAATTTATTTACAATTTATTTATCAATTCTTCTGTCAAAGGTTATTTGGACTGCTTTGGGTTTTGGGTTTGTTTTTGCTATTACAAAAAAAAATGTTGTAATGTTGTATTGTTCTACATAGTGGCAAGGAGATTTGTCAGCTCTGTAAGATACAATATTATTTTCCAAATTCTTCATATTGGCAATTTACACTGCCATGAGCAATGTGTAAGAATTCTGATTAACTCACATCTTGACCAAGCAATAGGCACTGGCAGACTCTGAGTGTAAAATGGTATTTCTTCATAATTGTAACTTGAGGTATTTGTCTTGTTTGCTCACATCATGAATAGTTATTTAATTTCATCAAAAACCTTTCCCTGCACTTAAGTAAGATGGCCATGTTTTCAGTCTATTCATGTGTAGTTATACTTCTATACTTTCAATGTTAACCCACCCTAGGATACATCCAAGTTGGTCTGTTTTTTAACCTTTTTTATAAACTGCTAGGATTTAGTCTGCTTATATTTGGTTAGTAATTTTACATCTATGTCTTTGTACAAGACTGTCATGAATTCTCCTTGCTTATACTTGCCTCGGTCAGTCTGGGTATCAGTTACACTACCTTCACAGAATAAGCTGGAAATATATTTTATTTTTCTATTTTAAGAGTTTAACATTGGAATGTCTCATTCTTGACAGTTTGGTAGATATTGCCTATAAAACCATCTAGTTCTTGTGATTCCTTTGTGTAAAGATTTTTAACTGCCAGTTCAATTTTTTTTAATGGCTTATATGGTTAAATGAATTGTTTGGGTTCCTCAAATGACAGCTGTGTTGTGTTTTTCTAAGAATGTCTGCTTTCTCTCAGTTTTTCTATGTCTTAGCACAAGGTTATTCATAATATTTTATTATTTTAATTCCTTTATTATCTATAGGTACATCCTTTTTCAAGTCCTATTTTTGTGGAGGTTTTTGGGGGTTTGTTTTTCCTTCATTTTTTTCTCAATCTTTCATTTAAATTAAATAGCATTTAAGGCTATACATTTACCTTTACATTCTGCTTCTGGGATATCCTACACATTTTGATATGTAGTATTTTCATTATAATTCACTTCTAAGTAATAAATTTCTAATATGATCTCTTTTTTGATCCATAAGTTACTTAAAATCACAATTCCTAATTCCCAACTTATCTTTGTTATTGATTTCTAAAAATTGCACTGTAATCAAATAGCATATTTTCTATGATTCCAATTGTTTCACATTTGTTCAGACTTCCTTTATATGTATATATGGGGAAATTTTATATTCTCTAATTGTTGGATGTCAAGTTCTATATAGGTATATAAGTCTACTAAATCGAGCTTGTTAATTATCTTGAGTCTTCTAAATCTTTACTGATGTTTTTGTCTTTTTTTTTTTTTTTTTTTTTTGGCCATACCATGGGGCATGCAGGATCTTAGTTCCCCAACCAGGGATCGAACCTGCGCCCCCTGCAGTGGAAGCATGAAGTCTTAACCACTGGACCACCGGAGAAGTCCTGATGTTTTTGTCCTTTAAAAAAAATTTCATCCTTTATTTCATTAAACATTTTATACACACTTATATTTTGTAACTGATAATTCTAACATCTCAAGCTTTTGCAGGACTAAGATTTATTTGCTGTGTCTTCTAATTCTAAAGTACTAAACACACCAGGCTTATTTCCTGGTGTGTTTAGTACTTTTTTTAGAAATGAATTCCTATTTGATTGAACTTAACCTATGGGACCCATACTAGATTGTTCCAGTGAGACCTTCTATTTACTCTTGCAGGAGTCAGGGAGCATCTTTGTTTTGGGAACACTTTAGCCTTGTGGAAGACTCTGGACCTAATGCAGGAGGCTCAGGTCAGACCCCTGGTTTGCAGAAGGCCCCAGGCGAGCCTGAACCCCTGTACTGGTGTCTGCAAGTACAGCTCACCCTCCGCCCAGGCTCCATCCCTCCCTCCTTAGCCATCCTGGCTCACACACTTGCTTACAACTCACAAGTCAGGTTTGGCCAATGTAGTTTTTTCATTGATTGCTTATGGTGGGGGGCGGGGGGGTGGGGTGGATTTCTTTTACTGTCTTGAGAGTCCAGCAATATTTAAGAAATACGTTTGTCATAATTTATTCAGTAGCATTGTTGTGGAAAGGCCACGTGCAATATCCAGTCTGACAAGCGCAGAAGTCCATTACTCAAGTTTGACTCTTTAAAAAGCCCAATTTCCTCAACTGCATTTTTCTGTCTTCTTTTTGATTTACTACCAAAAAAATTTACAGAAAGTGAAAATCATTTAGATGAAAAGAAAAAATAGTAAGTAGAAAGAAGAGATAATGGATAATCTCTTACCCGCAGATATGCTATTAGTTCTTCACATTGCATCTGTCCCCCCCTTGAGATGGTCATGTTCTTGGAGTGACCCGGGGACCTGTTATGGAGAAATAGTGCTCGTCGAATTGCTCCTTTTTGCTTGAGTTTATCCAAAAGAAGCTCCACCTGGAAGTCTATACAAACCAAAGGATTTATAACCAACATAATCTTTATGGACACCTATCTGTCCTAAATATCTCAAGTTTTCATTTAAAAAGAGATACATATTTATCCCTTAAGAAGTAATCTGCTTCTAATTCATTAAAAATGTCTATACATTGTAGTGAGATGACAAGATATTAATTCTGAATAAATATTTAATAATAACTGATCCAACTATCCCCAAATTAATGTCATCTATTAAATTGAGACAATAGATAATGATGGTAATAAAACAGCTATCAGATAGAGGGGAAATTTTTTCTTTTAATTTAAGCTGAGAGGAGGAAGTTCAGAAACAAAATATATGAATTAAGACTTTTATCACTAATGCAGGTAGCAGGACTCTTGCTGACTGTGATTAAGAAATGTTTACTAATATGCACCCATACCCCATACCATTACATTCACCATTATGACGAATGAGCAGTTTGCATCACTTGCAACTCCTAGTTCTAATGAAGCTACTATATCAAACTATCAGGTAAATATGTCCCTCATGAAGCAAATGATCAAATATAGCTGACTGGGTCAAGAATCATCTTAAAATGAATGCGCAGCCAGTGAACAGTCTGAAGCACATTTGCTAGATTACTGCCTTCTAACATCAGTTCTTCTTTAAATAGTTTCTTCAAAGGAGATAAGAGTGCAGATCTTTAAAACCACAAATCTCTTTCTAAGTTTTTCTAAATGTTGAACTTCATGTCAAATGTGAGTGAAAAGCCAGGGTCACTTTGATTCTTGTTCTGTTCCACCCACCCTTTGAGAAATAGCAAACTCCTCCTTCTGGCCTCTTGAAATTGCCATTTTGCCTGTGCAAAATACTCCTCCAGACATCCCTTAGCTCCTTCATTTCCTTCAGGTCTTTACTGAAAAGTTACCTTCCAGAGAGACCCTTTCTTGCTACTCTATGTGAACTTTCACGCACCAACACACCCCCAACAGACTCAGTCCTCTATCCGGAGCTTTACTGTTATTCCTTAGCACATATACCGACAAATCTCCACAACAGTTACTTAACTCTCCTACCTTGCTCTCAGAATCACATAAACCATTTTTTGGAATGGAAGAGTCAAGTTAGAATTTGCTGTGTGGGCTAAATTTAGTGGTCTAACTTTTTTTCCTTCTCTCTATTTCTAAACCACCTCTACTCTGGAGATTACTGGGGTTTCTCTAAGACATAAAGTATAAACTTTTCAGTAGGTCATTGACTTATAAACAATGATACTTATTTCTCCTAGAGTTCATCTGTCTCACAATGATAACTGTTTAACTTTCTGAATGCCATATTTACCACTAACTGTTCACAATGTCAATAAACGTATTATTTCTAAATTGGCTTAAGAGTTGCCAAACAAAATAATTATGTTGCGATATTAAATGTCTTTAAGCATAAACATTCAAACAAAAAACAATAACAACTATTTGAATAGCTATTCAAATGTCCTAAAACATTTTTTAAGTGCTGTGTATGCAGCATCATTAAAATAATATAATTTTTCCATAGAACACTTACTAAGTTTCGTGGGAAGTGCTCCTTTGCCATCTGCCTTTAAGCAGAACCTGACATTAAAACTGTAGAAAAATAAAAAATACATACAAATCCCATAATCCAGGTTAGACACTTTTCCCGTTTATACAGCATTATTTATTTATTTGTTTGTTTATTTATTTATCTTGGAATTGGAATTACAATTCGAACTTTAAAATACCAAAAAGTCTCATCACAATGCCTACAATTAATTTTTTTTAAAAGACAGTAAAAGAGATTATCTATGCCTCTCTTATTCTCTTATTTATTATTTGAAAAACTCACTATAGGTGACATAATCTGATATTACCATGTAACAGTTTCCCCCTTTCCCCCCAAAATATACAAAGTAGATGAAATTATAGTATATTGCTTAAAAAATTAAATATTTACACTATGCCAGTTTAAGATACCTAATACACTCTCATTCCTATTAGATAAGCTATAATAATAGCTTATCTATTAGATAACCTATTATATAAGCTATCATCCCTATCTTACAGATTGAAAACTGAGGCTTGGATGGTATTAATTTTCCCATTTTCATGGAACACATATTGAACAGAATTCAAATAAAAACTCTGGTCTGTACAATTCTAAAACTTTTGTTGTTACCGTTTTGTTACACTGATAATATTTATTTTTTGTTGTTGTTGTTACACTTTTGTTACGCTGATAATATTTATTTAGCTAGACATTTTTTTATTATCACCCAAATCTCACATTTCTTTTTTTTTTAAATCTCATATTTCTAATACTTAGTTCACGTTGTGAAGCCTTATATCTTTCTTTATGTCTTACAATTATTTTTAAAACATGAAGCTATACAGAATAATCTAACTCATCCTTCAGTAATTTAGGCATGATTCCTTTCATGGAAAGCAATGAGACAAAAAAAAGAGAAAAAGAAAAGAAAAGAATTTCCTAGCCTCCTCCTCGCAAGCTTATAGAATGTGTTGATAAATTTAAATGGGGGAAATGACAGTCCAGATTTAAAATAAATGTCTCACTTATGACAAAGCCCCATAAAACTCCCTTTAATTACCAAGCTCCTCTAGAACACTATTTTCACAATTTATTACTAGGTTATGACATCAGTTTAATGGGTGTGTCCAGCATCTTAAAAAAATGAATATGTAAAATTGACTTAAGTATCAAGGGTAAGATTTCATGAAACTTGTTTTAATTACATGCGTTTACTGGATTATGATGTAAAATGTACTTCATCCTACACCCCATATTCGAAAACATATGAAAGCTACTGCTCTAGTTAGTGTATTCGAAGGCTTCACCTTGTTGCCATAATCATAAGCACATCATCAGCAATGTGCAGCAACTTCACCAGGACACAAAGGGTGAGTGAAGGGATGAAAGTCAGTAAAACTTACAAAATCTTGAAAACAACTTCACTGCCAGTCAATGAAAATGAAGACTAAATATTACTGAATTTTTAATGCAACCCGATGAAAGAAATAAAATTTTTATTAGATAAATGGTTATTTATTTAATATATTTAATTATAAACAAAATTTTGAAAAATGATTTTAAGAACAATAATACATAATTCAAAACCAAAATCAGAAAAAATATCTTTTCATTAGCTCTTCTGAAGGAAAATTTTCCCAGCTTCCAATCATTTTACCCTTCTTATGTAAGTTCTCTCTGATTTTTCCATGTGAGCAAGGAACATGAAGTGAACAGTGTTTCCCAAAGTGGAGTACTCATGGTGAGGGTTTTTTTTTTTTCTTTGGCCGTGCCATGCAGCTTGCGGGATCTTAGTTCCCCGAGCAGGGATTGAACCAGGGCCCGTGGCAGTGAAAGCGCAGAGTCCTAACCACTGGCCCACCAAGGAATTCCCCATGGTGAGTTTATATATATGGGTCAAGACTTTTCATTATTAATTTTATGTTGATTTTGACATGTATGAGAAAGACACTGGTTTCTCTATTTTATTTTAATATGTTTTAAAGTAAATCATGAGTCAGTTTAAAGAAAAAAGCCGTAAGAAAATTATAAATACAGGTAGAATGAAAACATAGCAAAAAATCACACAACATAGAGAAAAGTAACATACAAATAATGGAAACTTAAGAAATACTGGACTAGAGAAGAATTCAGACATGAAGCTTACAAAAAATATTTTTTTCTTTAGAAACTAGTAAAAGAACAAATAGAAGACCAATACATTAAAGCAAACTATTTTTTTCATACAGCTAGTCACAGACATTAAATATGAAAAAGAGCATTAGTTTTTAAAAATTAAAATCAAAATGTTCACAGGCTTGTTTAGCATTAAATATGAGATCTGAAACCTTATTGGCTTTATTTTTGAATATATTCACTGAGCATGCATAATTTTTTAAAATTAGTTTTATACTAGTTTATAGCATATTTCTAGAGCCTTCTACATATCTTCTTTGGAACAATATTTCTGTAATTCAATCTATGACAAGAAAATAGAGTGTACCCACAGAAACTGCTTTAGCAATATTTCAGCCTCCCCCTCCATTTTCAATTGTTTTTACAATGACTGAACCAATAATCACAATAATAACTATTACTAAACATACACCCTTACCAGGAAACTTTGAGATCTGTCCCAGGCAGTGGGCAGGTTTTATTGTCTTGATTTAAAATGCTAGGATACACTTCAAGGCCAGCGTTTACAGTGATAACTGGTCTGGCCCTGGTTTAAAAAAAAAGAAAAGAAAAAAAAAAGTTATTTAAAATGTTAGATTGATTTAAGCATTTCAGGTTCACATTCATTGCATATACAGTGTGATGTTCACTAAAGCAGTGTTTATAATAGCAAAAAGAATAGAAACAACCTAAACTTAGCATGACCAAATATTCCAGTTTGCCCAGGACTGTCTTGACTTTATCAGTGAAAGTCCCATGACCTGGTAAATCCCCCTCAGTTCCAGGCAAAGCAGGACCACTGGTCACAAACTATCTGAACGCAGCCCATTAAAGCAAGATGGTTAAACAAGTTGTGGGATATCTACCTAATGCAGTGCAATACAGTGGGGGAAATGAGTGCTGTAAAGCCATCTGTGCTAATATGGGATGATAATAGCCAAGACATAATGAGAGGAAAAAAACACCATGTACAAAGGATGCATACACACACACACATAATTTTTTAATGCACAGAATATTTCTGATAGGATATACTAATAAAACTAGTAACTGGCGTGAGAGGAAGTATATATCTCTTATTGTATGCCCTTTTTACATTGCTTGAATTTTTACCACATGTATGTATTACTTTGTTAATAGCAATTTTAAAAACTGAAACAATAAATTAAAATACAGTTTCCAAAGTTCAGATGCACACGTTTACCCTCTGTACAAAAATACAGCAGCCTCAGGGCAGTGTATCTGTCTCAATCATGATAAATCCTGGTATCTGTACAGACACAAGCTGCCCCGAGAAGCACAATCAACTTCACCCATCACAACCTCCACTACACAGTACCAGTGCTAGTTTTCCTGCCATGTATAAGCACAGTCCATAGAGGTGTAAACATCTTAATCTACTTGGGATGCTAGTTGATATTGTAAGGCACGAGGAATTGATGAAATTCAGAGAAATACTGGGAATATGTATGAAGCTGGGAAATGGAGATATGTGGATTTATACATATTGCTCTAATAAAAATATTCATTGGGGGAATCATTACATACTGCCCTTGTGGTCACAGAATGCTGTGGCACAAACACCAAGTTAAGTTCTTGTCTCTTAGATGAAAATGTAAACTCCTATAATTTTAAACTCATATAATCTAAAACACAGGAGAACATCTTTGAACATAATTTAAAGAACAAAAAGGGAAAATTCTGAATGCTTTCCTAAATAAAAAAATCTATAGCTTTCTCTACTTTGGGATCTCCTTGTATCATTACTACTTGCCTGAAGCAAATCTTGAATAGAAAGAACAAATTGTATCATTACTTCAAGAAAATTAAACTGAAATTCAAACACTGATACTTAACTATAAAACTTTCATATAATTCATAATATTCCTATATTACCAGATATGGAAATGCTTACCTGTATAATACAGCTCTATCTACACCAAAAGCTCCTACAATTAAGTCTTAAAAGAGAGCAGAAAAATGTTAATAATAATTTTTTTTAATTCACATATCATTCCATAAGCTCTCAATGCATATAATAAAGATATAGACATAGTCTCAAAACTATTCTTCATTAAGTGGTTGTAAGACAACACCAAAAAGGCTAAAATGTATATGAAAACTTTAAATACGCTATCATCAATGGCAAACACTAATCATAAAACTAATTTTTTCATCCATCCAGGCAGACAAGAATCTTTTTAATGGATACATAATAAAAACCAGCAACAATAAGGAAGAGTATACCATGCAAACACACATATCCCCAAAGGAAAAAGCTTTATAGATGCCTGTGGATTTTACAATTTCATTGTAAAATTTCTCTTTTTTTCGTTTACTTATTTTGTTTCAAAAACAAAACAAAACCAAAAAAGCACAATACATATACACTTGATCCTTGAACAACATAGGTCTGAACTGCGCGGGTCTAGAACTGCGTGGGTCTACTTATAAGTGGACTTTTTTTTCCACTGAATACATACTATAGCACTACACAACCTGAGGTTGGCTGAATCCGCAGAGGTGGAACTGTGGATACAGAGGGCCGAGTGTACAGTTAGTTATATGTGGATTTTTGACTGTGCAGAAGGTTGGCACCCCTAACCCTCACATTGTTCAAGGGTCAACAGTACTTAGAATGCTTAGAATGACAGAAGATAGCATCCAAATCAACAAGAATAGAATGTATTAGTTTTTATACGTAGCTGGTACCACTGGTTCACAATTAGGAAAAAATGAAATCAGAACTCTCTCTCTCAGTATACCCAAGCTAAATTTGACGAAGCCCTTTCTAAGCAGAAAAGTACATGAGAAACCATAAAGACAGGTACAGTGGATTACATAAAAATTAAGAATTTCTTTATGCCCAAAAAGAAAACATGACAAAACTGAGAAATATATATGAGTTAAGGAGTTAAAACCCTCAATAATTAAGGAACTGCCACAAGTTAAAAAAAAATGAATGAAAGAAAAGAAAAACAATATTCCAATAGAAATGGAGAAAAAAAGATGTAGAAAGGAAATTCACAAAAGTAAATATATATAGGCAAGTAAACAAAAATGCTTATTACCCTCACTAATAATCCAAAACTGTAGATTAAAACAAAATAACATTTTCCACCTATCATGTAAAGTTATTTTAAAAAGAAATAAAAGATGACAAACAGTGTGGGCACAAATGTGGGAAAATAACTCGCTTACTGCTGGTGAGTGCTTAAAAAAGTTGCAAAACCTTCTTTAGAGGGATTAGGATTGTAATTTGACAAGGTGTATCAACAGCCTTAAAAAAAAAAGTGCCTAATCTTTGACATAGCAATTCTAGAATTTTGTCCTAAGGAAATAATCAGAGGAATGCACCGGAATTATATATAAGGATACAAATGCCCCAAAATAAAGTTAAATAAGATATGATACAAATATTTGATAGAATGGAAAACATAAATTCATACTTCAGAAGAATAATAACATGGGGAAATATCTAATACTTTAAGTGAATAAAATATGCTAATAACAGTGCATAATTCTATTTTGTTAAAAAAATTGTGTGAATGCACTGGAAAAAAGAAAGCATATTGGAAGGTATGCTTTGCTATATTTTCTAAAAGTTCTATAATAAATATATTACATTTATAACAAAAAATTCTTGAAATAACACTAACATAGATAAGAATCAACTTCATGTCCTATTTCTAAAAGCACTTCAACATATTATACATTGAGCTCATTAACAGTTTCAACAGCAAAGTAATTAAATTTTCCGCATTATATTTCATTTAAAGAATATATCCATTGTGATCCTAGATCCATTAAAATATTCCAAAGTATATAAGAGCCAGAAAAAGGCCTCACTTCCTGTACCGGCACAAACCAGTGGGCAACCTTGAGCAAATTACCTTTCTCAGTCTTTTTTCTCACCCAGAAAATGACATAATAATGAGCTGAGCTAGCTCATATTCCTCACCGGCCTTATTGTGAGAAGTTACTGAGATAATATATTTCATAAAAATCACGATGATTAGTCAAGTCCATAAAACTGCTAGACCATTAAAAACAAAAAGAGATGGCTGACATTTGAAAACTCAGACTGAGCTTTTGTTTATAGCTTCCACATTCTGACATTTCATTATAGACTTCAAGACAATAAAAGAAGAACTAAGACTACATGCTTTATATTGGAAGCTCCCAGGAAACAGAGGTGTCTGTGCTTTGTATCCCCTCAGAGACGAGAACAGTGCCTTGAACAACGGCAAGGGCTTGAACAGTAGTTGAAATACTGAATTTAAATGATTTATAACAGAAATCAAGAGAGCAATAACTAATACTACTTGCTATTAGGACCGAAAAATCTAAGACGCTCTTTGTATTTCTAGGAAAGCACCTGGATATCCATTCTTGTCTATATCCGTGGCTCCTTTCATTGAATAGCCGAAGCTTGGTGGCATGCTCCGAGCAGCCCACTTCCCTTCAAGGATCTGAGATGGTACCGCATTCAGGCCTGTGGGTCTTCCATTGAAAATATAAACAATTCCTTTTTTATCTTCACCCCCATATGGAGAAGCAATTGCAATATCTGAGGGGGAAGAGGGAGGAGAGGGAAAAGAGGGAGGGGAGAAGGTGAGGAAGAAAGGAGGAAAGGAGAGTGGGAGGGAGGAGGGCAAGGATGGAGAGAAGGAAGTCTTAGTACTCATCATTATTTCTGTGGAAAAGATCTTAACATCTTTAGAACCCATGTATCATGTTTATCGATTCAAAGTTCAGTAGGGTACTTTTTTTTTTTTTTTTTTTTCAACCAATGCCGTAAAACCTTTATTTCCACTGGGATTGCATGTGCAATTCTCTTCTCTTTCTGGGAAAGAACTTTTCCCATTCCCCACTCCAGGACACATCCTTGCCATTCTCTCCTCTCCCTCTGGCTGGGCTACCCCCATGGGACCTAGAAGACTTCCTGTGGCAGGGAGTTGCGCAGGAAGCAGAGGCAGCTGTGGTCCCACGGCACCCTCATGTGGTGAGGTCCAAGATGACAGCCTGCTACTCAAGGTAGGAAGCCCTCCAAGGAGGAATGAGTCCTCTGGGCAGCCAGGCTCTCTACTTCAGGCAAAGCAGCCATGCGTGGTGGCAGTAGGGTACTCTTAATTCAAAAGCAACAACCAAGGAGATTCAAGCAAAACTGTATGGAAATGACATTAATTTGGAGCCAGATATTCCGGGTCTGCCCTTGGACAAATCACTTAACCTTTCTGGACCTCAAATGCCTCATCCTTAAAATAGAGGGGAAGGGATATGTAAAAAGATTCATCTAAGGTTCATTCTAGCTCTTAAAATTCTAGTTAATTTAGTTGGGCATGGTTTTCAGGTTTTTTTGAGAAGTCAACCTGACTCAGAAAGTTGCAAGTTATGATTTCATCTCTATCTTGCTCAACTTATACTGAAATGAAATAAACAAATAAAAAGTTTGAAATGCTTTCAAAACAAAACAAAACCAAACAGTACACCAAATAGTCACTATGACCTTTTCTAACTCTAGAATACATTACAAATAACTATGTCCACTTCCCTCTGTCTTTGCTGGTCCCACCCTGGACAAGCCATTCTCGTTCTTTGCCTGGACCCCCAAAGCAGCCTAAGTGGCCTCGCACTTCTACTCTTGCCCCTACAATCCATTCTCTTCAAAACTGCCAAATGTTAATATCATGTTATCTCTTCCTTCTTAAAATCCTTATTTCCCAAAGCATTCACGTGTGACCTGGTTTGTCCATTCATCACCCCACTCCCAACCCCAATTCTACCCTCACTCACTCTTCCTACCAATCCTGGCCCTTTGCTCTGTTTCTTAAACTCAGCAAGCTAGTCCCCATCTCTGGATTTATACTTGCTGTTCCCTCTGCCTTATCAGTTCTCTGGCTCCAGAGCTTTTCAAGCTTTGCTCCTCTGTCCAAATCACAGTTCAAACGTCATCTTGTCAGAGAGGACTTCCCTGGCCATGCTATGGAGCAATGCACTCTCCCTCTGCATCTAGGTACTCTCTACCACGTTACCTTGCCTTTTTTTTTTTGTTTAAACCCACAGCCTTTATCACTATCCGAATTTCCCCTTTATGTGTTTACTCTTATGGCTCCTCCACAAAACATAAATTTCATGAGAGCAAGGATGTGTCCATCTTGCCTATGACAGCCCCTATGTACCAGCCATTCCAAACTGACTCAATTTACTTAATATACCCGAAATGTTTTCAGCCCCCTCAATGCTGCAACCCCTGAGACATCAAAGACACCTTGGTCACTCATCTTTTCTGGAAGACCATTATGCCCAAGAATATCTCAAACACTGTGATGACTACATTCTAGTGTTTACTTGTTCACATTAAACTTGCTCCTACTGATGCTAAATTCCTTAAGGACATGGATGGGCTCTAATTTATCCTCTCATTTTTAGCACTTAGAACGGTGCTTGGCCTGCAGTAAGCGCCAACTAAGAATTTGTTATCCTTGGGCTTCCCTGGTGGCGCAGTGGTTGAGAGTCTGCCTCCTGGGCCCGTGAGCCACGGCCGCTGAGCCTGCGCGTCCGGAGCCTGTGCTCCGCGACGGGAGAGGCCACAACGGAAAGAGGCCCGCTTACCACAAAAAAAAAAAAAAAAAAAAAAAGAATTTGTTATCCTTAAATAAAAAGTAGTATTTAAATTATGTAAGAGTCCTTCCTTATCTTTTTTAAGTTTCAAAAGATAAATATAACTTCTAAATTGACATGTGCATTAAGAAAGTTTTTATTAAAATACAATTTTCCAACAGAATATGGCTCTACTGTTGAGAGATGGTTTTAAAAAATTCTCCTTACCTTTTCTAAACCTTTCATTATTTTGTACATTCTAATCATCTTTTCTCTTGGCTGGTATCTGTCTAGTCTGGAGAGCCCTACTTTTTCATGTCATCAGTCTCTTCCTTTGATCATTTTAGTTTCTCTTTTCTGTGTTTTTCCCCTCTGCCTTTCTGGAGAAGTATTGACAAAAACTCCACATAATTGTGGAACATAATTTTATTGTTTTGTTTTCGGCAACCCGCTTGATGATACCTAGGGTTTTTCCAGTGGGTGTAAGTGGAAAGGGAGGAAAACAGCAGCAAAGACATAACAAAGAGTCAATGTCATCAGGTCTGAACAAGGAAAAGATCCAGGTCAAACTAATACTTCATTATATGTATATATAAACTATATATACATATAAACTACAAATACATATATACACACATATAAACTATATAAATATAGTTACATAAATAACAGTTCAGATCATTTTCTCCTGGAGATACTGTCATTCACAATCTACTCTTTGGGACAATAAGACCCCAGGAGACACTTTGGGAGAATAAAATCATTCTCTATGGTATCTGTCTCTAAAAGTAAAATCTCTGTAAAATCGTTGTAAAACTTCGATATTCTTTAGCTGTCACTGCTTATAATTTTTTTGTTCACAGATAATACATTTTAATAGAAATAGGGAAAACAAGATGAGAAGTTGTCTGGATCCTGATATTAAAGAAACATTCTTTAAAGTGTGTGGAATATCCTCAAGATAAGGTGACAGCAAACATGTCCAGGCTCTAACAAAACACCTGGAGACAGGCCCAGCTATAGCAAATAACTCAAATGTGTTCAAGGTAGAACCTCGAATCTGGCCCTGTGTTTTCGAGGTAGTCTTTTTTATCAATAAGTAATGATTTGGTCTGTTCTTTAGTATTCTTTTACAGTTCTATGTTGAACTTTATACCAGAATTCCATTTGATTTATGTTAAGTTCTCTTGGTGGTAAAAAATCTTTAAGACTATTTTAGGAAGCAAAATGTCCCCTTGAGTAGTTTTTCACTAACAATGAAAACTTCTAGGGTGAGCGATGACACTTTTAGTGTAACATAAAACTACCCACAAGGCAGGATTGGGGTCTTGAGGCCAAACAAACATTTCCCTTTTCTACTACTAATTGGGAGATTTGAGAGTCATCTGCATTTTTGAAGCTTTCATCTTAATTTATAACTTTCTTTACATTTTCAGGGGCATATCCCTATATATTGTTGATTATACAAACAAACCAACAGTTCAATTCTTCATTTTGTGACCTCTAGAAAGGTTTTTAGCAGTATTCTTTTTTTAAAAAAAACTTGGTAATTTGTAATCTATATTTCACTCTATAGTAGAAGCCAACTTTGATTTTTAAAGATATCTACAGCTATTAATTAAATTTTTAAATGGGAGTATTATAAAACACTGAGCTTATACCTTTTTACTTGTCCCCATAAAGGGAGATATAACCTCCCTCAGAATATTCTGGACAGCCACAACAATAAAATATTAGTGGCAAATAATACCTTTGAGGGATGCATTAGGGTCAGCATTGCCTTGACAATTATGCCTGGGAGCATTTTTTACACTTGTATCCAAATGGACAGCAGAGGGCACTGCCGCTAAGCAGGACAGAGACACAGAAAATCACCAGCTCACACTGGGCTCCCTGGGAATGCAAGCTCCTTTCTAAAATGAACCACTTTGATAAACTGGGAGATTGGGATTGACATATACATACTACTATATATATATAATATATATAATAGATAACTAATAAGGACCTACTATATAGCACAGGGAACTCTACTCAATACTCTGTAATGACCTATATGGGAAAAGAACCTAAAAAAGAGTGCATATATGTATATGTATAACTGATTCACTTGGCTGGACAGCAGAAATTAACACAACATTGTAAATCAACTTTACTCCAATAAAAATTTTTTTTTTAATTAACCACTCTGATGCTCTAATTTGAGGCTGCACGAATAATAACTCATGAGAATCAATTTTTGAAAATTTTGCTCTGATTTTTAAGGAAAACGAGCAACTTGTCATTGAACCTGGTGCGTCACTCAAATCCTTCTTTCTAGGAAGGAGGTTTGCTCATATGAACTTCTACGGGTGGGGTACAGGACTTTTCCAGGTGGACACAGAAAATCAGGACACACAGCTGTTATAAACTTTGACCTTACCATTGAAGCCGTCCTGGTCCAGATCTCCCAAAGGGGCTATGGCACTGCCGAACCTTGCAAAGACCTCAAACCCATTCAGTTTGGTTGTCTGGAAGTCTCCCGAAGCTCTTTGCAGAGACACTGAGACCTGCCCCACCTCCTGGAGTTTGCCATCAGAACCACGATCCATGAAGAGAGGTGCTCCAATAAATACGTCTGCGTAACTAAAAAACATAATCTTTTTCACCAAAAGCAAGATCAAATTCCATGTGACTACTAATAATCATTTTCTTTTATTAAAACTCAAGATTTCCTCTTTCTACAGCTCGTATAGCCACATTTGAAATGATCATTTCTAATTCAAACTTTCCTTCAGCTCTTTTAAGAAACTATGAGTAATTCATAAAGTTACTTTATTCCTTCATAAAAGCTATTGAAAGAAATTGTTAACAACATAAAGGTTTTCTAGTATTCGTGATTAAGGTTGCTTCAAATCGGTTCCTTAAATAGAAAGATTAGCAGGAAGGGGGCAGAGAAACAGAAGAAAAAATGTTTAGTTTTAGTAAAGCGTTCATAAACACAGAGGAAAACTGTTTCTGGAAACATTTTTTTAAACTTACTCATCCCCATTAATGTCAGTGGCAGCGACAGAAAATCCAAAATATGCAGCCATCTGGATAATAAGATGAAAATGAAATGTTTACATTTCATCCAACTAGTTTAGACAGTTAATATTTGTTGTATATTTATCAAATAGAAAGGATTATTTTTTTCTCTGCATATAGTGCTTCAATCTAAATTTCTTCTTTTGTTTATCCTACCAAAACAATGACAATCAGTTAATGAGGCTTATATACTCTCCTAGATTTACTGGCAAGACATAGCCCATGTATATCATTTCGCTGTCTTCAGCACATGCCATTTAAATCCAAGTACAATCAAGCCTCCTTCCAAGGCCCCACCTACTGTCTCCCTTCCTCTCCACTTACCCAAAGCACACCAGACAAACACACTACCAGAAAGAGAGACAGTCACAAACAGACGTTTCAACTGAACCCAAGAAGTTATAAATGATGCCTATGCAGTAAAAATAATAATTATTAATAGGTCATAAATGGTTCTTCCTATGTGAAACCACTACAACTCTAAAGAAATCACTGTTCGGAAAGATAGAGACTGGAATTCATTTTTGTTTCACATCTCAATCAACTATGTGCCAGTGGTTTTGCTTTTGAATTACACACAGTACAAATGTACTTGGTTTTATCATGGGCTTCTATTGCAGAGGGAGAAAGAATGTCCTCTCCCCACCACAGGAGACTGCTGGCCATCACAGACAGAGCAGCCTGGCTGGAAATACATGTGAAAAAGGAAAGTTCTAAAGAGACTCCGACATACAAAACTAGGAGAGGTGACAGATTATAGACGAACTAAAATGAAGGATGAGTCAACAAACCTAAAAAAGTAAAGTTAGCAAAGCTTCCAAAATTTGATTAGCTGAGCTATCAGGAGGGAATGATATGGGAGATTAATACGTTAATCTATTTTGAAGGTATACAGTGTAATTGAGAAAATGAAAAGTACAATCTGTGTTCAATCACAAGGTAATAAAGTGCATTGTATTTGGGGTACCATGATGAAGTGCTGACTGGAATTTAACAGAATACTATTCTTGGGCCTTGGTCTCTGAGGGCATCAGGCCTGAAACTGTAAAGAAAGGATGGCATTTACTGAGACAAGTCTTGGCCTGGGTATTATCACTAAAATATTTTCCTTTGATTCTCACCACAACCCCATGAGCAAGTTACCAGTATCCCTATTTTTATACATGAGCCACCAGATTTACAGTGGAAAACACCTTGCCCAACGTAGTAGTGAGTAGTGAGAGCCCATGGAAAGCCCATGCTTCCCCCCACAAAAGAGCTGAGGAAGAACAGAGAAAGCATCAAGGATCAAGTACAACAAGACCCAGAGACACACATGGTCATTTGACAGGAGAAGCTGCTTGAGGTGAAGAAGTCACAACAGCACAAAGGGACAGCCACCCCTGCCACAAGCCTAATGGCTGTCAGCTGCAGGTGTCAACCCTGACCACCACACAAACAGGAAGAGGTTACTGGGGACCTCGAGTCTAGTTTTCCATCCTATCAATCCTCTCACAAAGCCCAACAGTCAACTGAACAAGAAGTGGGCTGAAATCCCAGATCTGCAAACTAGGAGACTTTTTTTCTCTACCTATTGATTAATTTTTCCTTTATCATTACAGGTGTACCTCGGAGATATTGCAGGTTCAGTTCCAGACCACCACAACAAATCAAATAGCCTAATAAAGTGAGTCACACAAGTTTTTTGGTTTCCCATACATATAAAATTTACATTTACACTATACTATATAGTCTATTAAGTGTGCAATAGCACGATGTCTAAAAAAACAATGTACCTATCTTAATTTAAAAATACTTTATTGCTAAAAAATACTAACCATCATCTGACCACTCAGGGTTGCCACAAACCTTCAATTTGTAAAAAACGCAGAATCTATGAAGTGTAATAAAACGAAACACAATAAAACAAGGTATGTCTGTACTAACTTACCACTTCAATCTTTGAGACATACAATACAGAATATTATAAAATGCCTGTAATTGTAGAGAATGTCTAGTACTAATTTTTAACTGAAGAATGTTTTATTTCTTGTAGCACAAATGAAGTTTACTTGTAATATCTATAGTAAACACATCTGGGCCATGCTTTGTTTTACATTTAATAAAATTAAAAGGCATAGATCATTCTTTAAAAGAGAATTTAATGTCATCAGCAAGGAAAAAGGAATTTTTTTTTGGTTTTTGTATGTGTGCAATTTGATTCTGCATTTCCTTAAAAAAAAAAAACTATTTGGGCAATTACAAAAGTCTTTACTTAAACAAATCACTTCGGTTAAAACAAAGGAAAAATATTTAAAGCTTATTTTATATCTATAATATCAAATATTAAACAGTTACTATATATTGAATATTACACCGTCAGAATATTACCGAGAAAAGTTTTAAAGACATTAGGAAGTGCCGGTGTTAAAATGTTAAGTGAGAAAAAAAACAAAACAAAACACAACACTTTAAAAGCATACCTGTTCACCAGTAAAATTGTGTAAGGAGGACATATTTTTCCCATCATAAATATAAACCTGTGCAGGAAAAACAAAAGCATATGAAATAGAGTAAAACATAAAACAACCCAGATATTTTTAGAAAACACCTTTTAACTTTCCTACCATTCCCAAAGTCCTTGCTGCTCTTGGAACTCCTGAAACAAAGTCTGAAAAGAAAAAACTTAATTACTCATTTTTAAGGCCAGTATTAGCAAATGCAGGAATAAGTGGTTATGTCAGAAAGCTTTTAAGTGTTATATCAGTAGACAATGAGTAAGAGATTTTAAAAACTTGGTACTCCATAATAAATGACCTCAGCATTTTTTAGCCACAAAATCAAATCTTTATGAAACATGGAAAGATTCTTGAGAACCTCAAATAAATGCATGTGTGCCCTCAAGGTATTCACCATCTTGTGAAAGAGAAGAGACAAGAGAAAAGGGCTTAAGAATGAAGAAAAGCTAAACATACAGTAATGAAAGATAATTCAGAGCAAAGTGAAACAGGGTAGAGGTGGCAGTGGCACAGAAATGTGATCAAAATCAGGTAGAGTCTAGGATCCCCAGATTGAGCTCTGAAGATGAACAGAGAGGGGATGGGGTAACAGCCTTACTGACAGAGCTTGGAAGGTTACAAATTACGGGCCTGAAGAAAGAAGAAACTATTAAACTATGCCTCTCCAAGAGAACTGAATCTGCTGAAATCAAGAATGAAGGAGCTGAAGAAATAACCGAAGTGCTGGGGGCTGGAAAGGAGCAGAGAAGAGGTCACTGAGGCCCTCAGCCCCCTTGGCTGCTAGAGAAAGTTTACCAGAGACCAAGCTCAATTTCAAAACTCTTTAATTGCCAAAATTTTTCTATGCCACTTGTTTCAAGTGCTTAGTCTAATTTTTTTAAAGAGGATTAAATATAGTTCAAGTGCGTCATACCATCTATGCCATCACCGTTGAAATCTCCGACGGCCACTGAGTAACCTAAAGGGGAACCAAAGGTAAGACACCATCAGGGTAGGACTGGTTATCTTCAGCGTACTTGCTGACTAAGCTTTCCCGGAAAATATCTTCAAGTAATTCCTTTAATTATGTAATATTTTGTCCCTTAGGAGTAATAGATTCATATGTGTATGATAAATATATCTTAAAGAAAATAATGGAGTTAAATACTTAAACAGTATATCTCTGTTAGAAATATAAACCTGTTTTATCAACTTTACAAAGGAGTCAGTTAAAAACAGGGTAAATCTGCATTCATCATAAAGAAGCAGCAAATAACAGGTTTTCTCAATCAGCAAAACACTATTTCTGTCATGTATACTTTGTTTAATGAATATGAGAAATTTAAAGAGAGAGAACAAAAGTTAATAAATCCTAAACCAAAACTGTAGTTTAACATAGTGAATAAAAGTTCAGGAGTCAGACTGCCTGGGTTGGAATCTCAGAAAAGCAAGTTACAAGTGAGGGGCTTTAGGCAAATTATTTTGCCTCTCTGTGCCTGTTTCTTTATCTATAAAATGGGAGTAAAACAGTAGTACACTTTCATAGACCTGTTGTGAGGATTAAATGAGTTAATACAAGTAAGCACTTAGAACAATGCTCAGGATGGACCAAGCATATCTTAAAGGTTATCTATTATTATTATCATTGTGTTAACAATCATGCTCTTAAATTTCAGTTACTGACATACAATACAACCTAAGTACTCATAACAAATATTTTCCTTATATTTTAAGAAAATCTTAATCTATTTCACATAAAAGATTTTCTTACTGAAAGCAGCATATGTAAATACAGGACAAATCCACCACACCACCAGAAAATGAATCCATATTTTGATTTTACCTACCCAAATAACTGTCATCAAAAATAGCTTGTGCAGTCCGAGTTGCTAACTGGTTATTATACTTGATGCTATAAACTTTGGGGTCATATTTAGATACAATTTCTGCTATTTGATCTGAAATGAGCTGACCTGAAATAAATATATAAAATAAATTATAATTAGAAATGCGTGGACCTGAAAAAAATATATAAAATAAATGACAAGTGTCTAATGGGAACTTTATGACGCAGATGATGGATAGCACCTGCATGAAAGAAAATAGATTAGATATGTCTTTCTAATTATTAGCCTTAAATAACTCTTCTTGGGCTTCCCTGGTGGCGCAGTGGTTGCGCGTCCGCCTGCCGATGCAGGAGAACCGGGTTCGCGCCCCGGTCTGGGAGGATCCCACGTGCCGCGGAGCGGCTGGGCCCGTGAGCCATGGCCAATGAGCCTGCGCGTCCAGAGCCTGTGCTCCGCAACGGGAGAGGCCACAACAGAGGGAGGCCTGCATGCAAAAAAAAAAAAAAAAAAAAAAAAAAAAAAAAACCTCTTCTTCATAATACTAAATCTGAAATTTGATTATTTTTTAAGTCACAATTATTATTCAAGCTAGTACTTAAAATTAGTCTCTGCTAAAAAACAAAAATTTATAAATGCAGAATTTGTTTTAATTCACTAAAAAAAATCAATGTTAAATAAATGGAATCATAAAATCAAAGATTGTTTCCAAACCAAATTTCAAATTAGAACTTGAAAAATCTACTGAAATAATTACTTTTACCTTCATAATAATTTGTTAAACTGATTTTTTTAACAAGTTATTTGGACACTTTTACGAAAGCAGCCTGAATGAGTGAGTTCACTTTTCTTCCCAACCTTAAGTTATTAAGTACACAAGAAATCCAGACAACTACATAAAAATCGACTGCCTCCCTGCCCCAAGAAAGGTTGTTTGATTTATCAAATGCCATCTCCACACAGATGAAAAATAATCTCTTCATTTCTGCTATTTCAGAAAGAAAATCATAATAGCTAAAGATATTAATCTTGTTCCAATTTTTCCAGTCACATAAGCTGAGTTTGTAGGGCAGAAACACTTCCTGTCTGGGTCACTACTTTACCCTCTGTGCCTAAACAGTACCTAACACATAGGAGGGATTCATTAAATATTTCTTGAATCAAAGAACACAGGAAAATTTATCATGTCTTTGGAATAAAACACCATTATCATTTTCTCTATTCTTACAGAGACAATTCTGAGATCTATGGAAAAATTCATCCTAATATCTTACCTATTCATGGTGAAACGTGCTGATTTTAATCTTATTAAAACAAAATATTCTCCGCCCAGTCACTGTTTTCAGTTACATATTTTATACCATTTATAATAAATCTCTAGTGAATATAATATTAATAGTATCTGTCCTAATTTATAATAAACAGGAATGCATACATTGTGCATACTCAAGGTATTAAAAGAACAAGTCATTTAAACATGTTCACAGCTGTGTCTCTTAAAAAGACAGAGTTAACAAGGAGTCCTGACTGAGAATCACAAGATCTACCTTTGGTTCCCTCACATGCTCATCAGACACTTCCCTCCCTTCCACTGAATGACACACCTAGCAGTAAAGAAGAAAAATAAATCCATGTTTTATAGCTAATTAGAAAGCACTAATATCTATTTTCTTACATAGAGTCAGAACTGCTATTTTAATTTTTATTGTAAAACTGTAAAACTCAAGTATAATTTTCCTAAATTATTTCATTTTCCAATAGAGGTACAATTCATAGAAATTCAAAATTTTCAGTTTTAGTATGTTTCTCATACTGATCTTCTTTGCCTGATTTTTCTTTTTCTCCTTTGCCATCCCTTCCAATTTTTCACTTATTCCCATTTCTCATTCCTTCTTATTTTCCTTCCATCCTGTTTTCCTTCAGCAAATCTCTTTCTTTAGTTTCCCTTTCTATAAAGCAAAAGCACGGGTTTTCCTACAAGGAAGCAAGTAAAGAAAGCAGAGTGCAGAATACAGAAGTAAAATTCAGAATCAGAAAGTACTTGTAAATCAATATAGTCATAGATTTTCCAGTTCTTCCAAATATTGACAATGCTTGAATAACAGAATCTGGTAAATGGCACTTTTTAGCAGAAAATAAACATGTGACTATTTGACTAAATAAATGTGTCTCTAATGATAAATGAATCATAAACTAAGAAAATAAGCAGATATAGTTACCTACTTTCAAACTGTCAGAAAACAATGATCTGTTATACATTTGTTCAAATGGTAATTTTATTAGTCCTCAGAAAATGACTAAAGAATGTAGTGTTTTATCTTAACATCAATCGTCAATGCCAGTTTAATATATTCTTTTGAAACTTAATAAGATCCTCTATTTTAAAAACTCCCCAAACACAAAGAAATCATTCTTGATGTCAATGATTAATGAGAAAATAACCATTTAAATATTTTAATGTGCAAATTCAAATTAAGTTTAAAACCATGAGCTTTTGGAAGGCCACAATTTACCTATTACAAATCAGTTCCACACACTTCCTAATGCTTAATTACATCATTTCCTCTAAAGTACAGAGATGAAAAAGTACATATCATAAACAATAAAAATAATTATTTTATAAATTTACTCTAAAATTTCCTTTTAAAATATTCAGTTTATTTTCTACTAGGAATATATATATATGTTATATATTATGTTATATATTTATATATTTTACATACACCTTATATGATGTTATAGTCCTTTTTAAAACAAATTGTATACAGATAGTGATTATACATTTAAATTTTATTTTTCCATTTCTTTGTTTAAAATAATTTGAAAAGTCCCATAGGCACATGATAAGCCAGAAGAGTCTGAAATACAGTCATTATTGGGTAATTTTTAAAAGATTAACCTACCTTGCCAATAAAAGCTACCAGGACCACCAAGAAGTACTCTGTCAGCCTAGATTAAATCAAACAAAAAGATACATATTTTAAAACAGGTAGCTTTAAAAATGGAGAGCAATGTAATAAACATAAAAACTACATATACAAGTATATATGTATATATGACATATATATGCAAATATTATATGCATATATTAAACATGTATATATTAAAGCAAACAAAATCATAAGTCTTAAACTCATCTAATTCAGTAATTTTCACTATACTTTTTCTAAAACACAATGCAATAAATATCAAAAAGGAAACTTATAATATATTCACTTAATATGTGAAAATATACAAACATATATATACATATAGATTCGTAGATCTTGGCTGCTTCACACACTCGGTATGAAGTGCCATCAGCATAGTATTATTGGTTACAGTAAGAAAAAAGTCACTCCTTAATTCTGTATATTACCTCTGTGACTACATAGGCAAATTTCCTTTCTAATAATCATTAAAAATTTTTCAGCTAAAGGAAAAATTTTAGTGTCTTGCATATCTAAGCAAGAGTGAGGTTAGAGGGTAAATTTTTCAGGGTATATTATATATACAAATTATACTTGACTAGCATTTCTTACATCTGTAACAAATTATAAGTATCTAATTCAAGGTAGTTAGTGTTTGAACATAATATTTTTAAAATTTCCTCTTGCTGGAGGTAAGAGAAAATTTTTCTCTCTCCAAATGGACATATAGCCTTTCAAGCTTTCAACAGCCTCTGGCCATGGCTATGTAAAAGATATTTCTAAGTTGTCTGCTTTAAAATGACACCATTTTTCAGAAATGAGTTGAAGAAAGCAAACAGTTAATATAGCAATGACTGCTCATAGTATGGGAATATTTCTGGGGTTATAGTTGTACTGGCGTAAGTACAGAAAATAAGGACACTTTTTGCTTTAATACAACACCTACTTGAAAACACATCATATGAGTTGAAACCTAATATGCATTAATATACTTTACCTCTCTTTGTTTTGCTTCCTTAAATTTTAAATTGTAAGTAATTATGAATAAGTTTTGAATTATGAATTTCAAATTGAGTGAATTAAAATCAATTACTTAATAAGGAGAGTCAACTATAATTACCAGTACCTAATCTAGAAAAAAAATTTTAATAGAGACAAAATACAAATTTAAAAAAAAAAATGCTTTATTAGTTTTTCTGAATCATGATTATAGTTTCTGTTGTTTTAATAAATTTAAGGCACTTCTGCTTGCATTTTCTAAGAAAGCCATATTAAGCGTTCTAAGGAAGCTCTACTTTTAACCAAGCAATGCATTTTTGAGACTTCTCTAGGAGTAATTAATAGTCTCAATTTGATATTCAAAATGTTCATATATCCCACAAAAAAAAAAACCCCACACACACAAAAGAAAATTACATAAAGAAAAGTACTTAAGAAACATTTCCTTTGAAAATATAAATGGAATTCTTATTTTTAAAAAATAGATTAAAAACGATCAACTCTAGAGAGCATATCAGCTTAGTTAAAAATACATAGAGCCCTGTATATGAGATTTCTTACAATAATTAAATTGCTTCAACTTTACTTGTTGCCTGTAGGCACATAATAGATGGCAAATAAGCATGTTTTTCAACTTTTATGTAACTAAGCTCTGATTTTGTAAGAAAGCTCCCATTGCTAGCTTTTACAAAAACTCAATTTCAGGGCTTCCCTGGTGGCGCAGTGGTTGAGAATCTGCCTGCCAATGCAGGGGACACGGGTTCGAGCCCTGGTCTGGGAAGATTCCACATGCCGCGGAGCAGCTAAGCCCGTGAGCCACAACTACTGAGTCTGCGCGCCTGGAGCCTGCGCTCCACAACGGGAGAGGCCGCGACAGTGAGAGGCCCGTGCACCGCGATGAAGAGGGGCCCCGGCTCGCCGCAACTGGAGAAAGCCCTAGCACAGAAACGAAGACCCAACACAGCCAAAAATAAATAAATAAATTAAAAAA
>NC_041215.1:91447540-91534534 GCF_002837175.3 Physeter macrocephalus | reverse complement strand
GTTGTGGCCTCTCCCGTTGCGGAGCACAGGCTCCGGACGCGCAGGCTCAGCGGCCACGGCTCACGGGCCCAGCCGCTCCGCGGCATGTGGGATCTTCCCATACCGGGGCGCGAACCCGGTTCCCCTGCATCGGCAGGCGGACGCGCAACCACTGCGCCACCAGGGAAGCCCGGTAAATTTTTATAGAGTGACGTTCCATAGATCCATATAGACCACATTAAAAACAAAAGCATGGGCTTCCCTGGTGGCGCAGTGGTTGGGAGCCCGCCTGCCGATGCAGGGGGCGCGGGTTCGTGCCCCGGTCCGGGAGGATCCCGCGTGCGGCGGAGCGGCTGGGCCGGTGAGCCATGGCCGCTGGGCCTGCGCGTCCGGAGCCTGTGCTCCACAACGGGAGAGGCCACAGCAGTGAGAGGCCCGTGTAACGCAAAAAAAAAAAAAAAAAAAAAAAGCATGAGGTGGATGGACCCAGAGTCTGTCATACAGAGTGAAGTAAGTCAGAAAGAGAAAAACAAATACCGTATACTAACACATATATATGGAATCTAAAAAAAAAAAAATTGGTTATGAAGAACCTAGGGGCAGGACAGGAATTAAGACACAGACATAGAGAATGGACTTGAGGACACGGGGAGGGTTAAAGGTAAGCTGAGACAAAGTGAGAGAGTGGCATGGACATACATACACTACTAAATGTAAAATAGATAGCTAGTGGGAAGCAGCTGCATAGCACAGGGAGATCAGCTCAGTGCTTTGTGACCACCTAGAGGGATAGGGAGGGAGGGAGGGAAACACAAGAGGGAGGAGATATGGGGATATATGTATATGTATAGTTGATTCACTTTGTTATAAAGCAGAACCTAATACACCATTGTAAAGCAATTATACTCCAATAAAGGTGTTAAAAAAAAGCAAACAACAAACAAACAAACAACAACAAAACCCACAAACTACCACCATCAAAACAAGCAGTTATCAAGAAGTTGGCAATGTAGCCCTACAAAACGGGCAGCCTCGTGTAAAATCAGCCATTGGGTTACACAATTTATTGAAGTATGAAGAAGACATAAAATACAAAAATTGCATCTCTGAAGTCTTTTGCCTAAATCAGCGTTTTACCAGTGATGAATCACCCATGACTACAGATATACAGGTTGTTGGCAAAGTGCAAGAATATAACTCAAGTTCTGAGATTCCCACTCTTGAGTGTTCTTCTCTGGGCAGGTTGCCCCTTGTACTTTGGGCCTGCATGTAGCTTAATACTTCAAAGGTTGAGCCCTAAAGTACATACAATGATCAAGAGATATCGAAAGCCAGCTTATTAGGAAGAAAGGCATTCACTTTGATTTTTTAAAAACTGTTCTCTCTGCTTTTTCTAATATTTGAGGTATTACTATTGAGATCGGGGATCAGCAAACATCTTCTGTAAAGGGCCAGGTAATAAATGTTTTAGGCTTAGGGGCTATACAGTCTCTGTGGCAAGGACTCAACTCTCCCTTTATAGATAACATGTAAACAAATGGGTGTGGCTATGTTCCAATAAAACTTTATTTACAAAAACAGACTCACAAGCCATAGTTTGCTGATCTGATTTGGATGTTAAATACTTCAGAAAATAAGGTTAAAATGTCTGTGCTTAAACCAAATAAGTGAAAGCATTATGAGCAGCTACATCATGCAGTCTTAATCCCTTAAATACATGTTAAAAAGAGAACTGGTCGTTACTGAAGAGGCAAAATGATGAAAAATACTAGCTGAACATGGCAGTACATCCTCAAGGGATCATCGTTAGAATGCTTGTTTTCAGAAGGGTTCTTGTCCTCTTACATCAGGAATTATCCAAACCTGCACTTGTGAAAGCAGTATTCTCTGTAGAAAAGTTGTGCTTAATACAGAGGAAATAGAAATGGAAAACGTTTTCTATTGTTAGTAATACAGGGAAAAGATTCCTTTGGAATAAGAAAGACCTGGGTTAAAATCCTAATTAGATCACTCACTACCATAAGATGTAGGAAAAAAATGACTTCAATTGTCTGGATCTCAGTTCCCACATGTATCAGAAGAGAATAAATGTGATTTTACAGGTGTGTCCATCACATAAACAATAGGTTACAAGCCTGGCACACAAGGGTTAGCTCATCCTTCAGAGCTACGAAATTATCTTCACACCATAGGAACATTTTTGCAATACAGAAATTAAAAACACAAATTTAGTCCTCACATTTTCCACATGCCACCAAAGACAACAGTACTATGACCAAAACACCAACAGAAGGTGGTGTAGTCAGACACTGAGGATAAAGCTGCCCACCTCCTCCGTTCTCACAGGGTGTGCTTTCTGACCTACTCTAATAAAGTGGTCATGGGTACGTACCATTCTTTTCATGTTTACCTCCCACTTACAACAAGTAGGGCCAAGGCAGTGGGCTAAGAAATAAGTGTTTCATGAAATCATTTTGAAATTTCTCAGAGGTTCAACTGCTTAGAATTTTGAAGACTAAATAGATCCTTTGGTGTCACAAGTTGCCTAACATGGAAAAAAAGTCTAGCAATAAGAGTCTTACATGTTGTACTTCTGTTATTAATTCTCTCTACTACACTACCTGGTGACCAGTGAAACAGAAAAAGTAATGGCCTAAAAAGTGCTCCAGGTATAAACACCACATTGCATTTCAAGAAGCTATTTTTATGTTTCTGATATAAAGAGGATCTGGAGTGGTGGCCAATTCAACAATAGTGGAGAAGCAAAACGACTGCAATCTCCAAGAAGGAAAAAGTATACAGAGTTTGGAAAAGCATAATCAGAATTACAAGTGCTCAAAATCATCTTTAGTCACAATATAAATTTCATTGGAAATTTCAAATAATATTAGAGAACAGGGTGAGATCTTTTAGATCAAGAGGAGTGAGCTTAGTCAACAGACTGACAAGGAGACTGATTAAAAGCAAGGAAATTCAGACTCCGACTCCTGAGCCCAATGTTTCACCTTCCTATAAAAACTCTGGCTCCTTATGACAATTTTTTTTTACTTTTAACATCATTATTAATATAGAGCTGCAGTTCTCAAATTTTGGTATCCATCAGAATTACCTTGTAGAGTCTGTTAAAAATGAAGGTAGCTAGGCCTGACCCAGAGCTGCTGAATCAGAATCATTAGCTGTGGGGTCTGCATCTCTGTTAGAGAAGCTCAACGGAGCACCTTCTGACTAATAGTGACTAAAAATGCAGATTTCCAAAATCAAATATTAATTATTATTGACCAAGGAAGATGAAAACTAGTTCTTAGGGAGAAAGATAAGCCTGTTGACTGCATATTCTAAATTTCTTTACATTAATAAAATTGCCTTCATTTTGCTGTCATCAAACAGCACCATATGCCTACAAATTTTAAAACACACACACACACACACACACACACACACACACACACACACACACACACACACTTTTTTAACAGCCTAGGCTTCCCAACCCTCTTTGTAAAGCTGGTCAACTTCCTATACATACTTGATCTGCATGGAGCATACTCAACAGTCTTTGTACCATCCTGAAGAAAGCATGTTCCAACAGGCTCTCTCTCCTGTTTCATTTCAGTCCTCCAGTGGTACAGTGGGGCACAGGCCTGAAATCAAAGGGGGCAGTCCACACATAAAAATTCTCTGAAAAAAATCAGTGTTTCATATAATCTATACTACCTCAGATTACAATATCCCTTTATAAGCATTTATAAAAATTAATCAAACCTATCCTTTACCTTAAATTCCTTATCACAGTAGTGGATAAAGATTTTTAAAGTACTCTTCTCACATGCTTCTAAAGGCCATATTTGTAGTCTAGGTATTTTTTTTTTCAAAATAGCAAAATCATTATTTTGAGTAGCACCTTTCTTGACGTTAGGTGCTAAATTGAAGGGCACAGACCAAATCAATATTTTAACTAAATAACACTCTCATGTGTGTAGAATATATCCCTAAGTTTAAAGCAAATAATTTATCAAGTAAGAAGAGAGTAGAAGAATTTGCAGTGCTTATTTTATTTACTTTCCAAATAAACTATGACCTTTTTGCTTTCAGAGTTATAGACTTCAACACCATGTAAAAGTGGTAGAATGCATGTTTTTTTAACAGCATAGTAATCTACCAAAGTATAACAATTTAATTTGCTGGAAAAAATTCAATGAATTTTCTATAATATCCTTTGAAGCAAAACATTTTAATACAAACACTGCAGACATCACTGGGCTATTTTATATTTACCCTAAAAACTGAAAGTAAGAAATCACTGCCACTTCTCTACATGTACCTGATGTTCCAGAGTGGAGTATTTGCCACTTCTGCATATTTTTGTTTCTTTGTACCTCCTTCTGCCTAGAATGCCACCATTCTCAACCTCTCCCTTCACCTCTAATTGCTAAAATTTGACACATCCTTTAAAGCTCTGCCGAAATTTCACTTCCTGAACAAATCCTTCCCCGATGCCCCACAATCCGATGGAAAAAAGAAGAAAATAATAAATACTATGCAAGTAGTTAAAATAGGGAAGGGCTCTCTGAGGAAATGAAAGTAGAGCTGAAATCAGAATAACAAGGAGGCAGCCCAAGTGAAAAGCAGTAAGATGAGCATAAGATAGGCAAAGGGACAAACACTAAGGAACTAACTGAAATGACTTGGTATGGAAGGAATAAAAAGACTAGTATAGCTACACATGTGAGGTGCAGGAGTGAGATGATACCAAAGAGACAGCAGCTGGTGACTGGATTATGCAGATGCTTATAAAAACCAGGATGAGCATGAGATTTTTACCCTGAGAGTGATGAAAAGCTGCTTGACTGTTTGAATCAGGCAGATGAAATGCTCTGGTTCACTCTGGTCCTTCTATAAAGAATGGGTTGTAGCTGGGGCAAGAGAGGAAGCAGAGAGATGATGAGAACAGCCACTGCACTGACCCAGGTGAGGAACGATGGTGGCTTGGTACAGGGTAGAAATAGTGGAGATGATGATTTATTGAGGGCCGCGGGATATATTCCGGAAGCTGGAGACAGAACTGACAGGGCTTGCTGGTGGATGGGGTAGAGAGTCGTGCCTCTAAGATGGGGAAGTTTATATGGAAATACTTATTTTTGTGGTTTTTCCTTTATGATGGAGGGTAACAGTTCCATTTTGGTCCATATTCATTTTGAATAATATATGAGATATCCAAATGGAAATGTCAACTTGGTAGTTTGGAAATACAACTTCTGAAGATCCAAGGAGAATTAAGAGCTAGAGCTATAGATTTGGGGATTATGATATATAGATTGTATTCAGAGCCACAGGATAGGATAGAAGCAGCTAGGTAAAAGGTGTAGTTGAAGAAGACAAGGGCTCAGAACAAAGCTCAGAGACCCCTCAACATTTAGAAGCTGAGCAGAAGTAGAGCTATTAAAGGAGATGGCGAAAGAGCAACCAGTGGTAAAGGGGAAAACCAGAAAAGTACAGAGTCCCAGGAGCCAAGGAAAGAAAAGTATTTCAAAAAGTATGGGTCAAATGACCTTGTTGAATGGTTTTGAGGGGGCAAGAAAAGTATTCTTGACCTGCAAGTCAAGGATGACCTTGCCCATGCCTACCTGAGCCAGACAAGGAGGGGTTGGGAAGAGGATGGGAAGTGAGGAAGTGGAGATGGTTACTTTCAACAAGTCTTTGAAAAGGGGAGCAAAGGAAGGGGACTGTAGCAGAGGGGACGATGAGGCAAAGGCGGGGGTGTTTTATTCGTAAGGAGAGGAGGTACTAGGGCATTTGATTAATCAAAGGCACACTATTCCTAAACCTGGCTGGACAGAAACAAACTGATGGGAACCATCGAGTAGTGCAAAAAAAATGGACAATGTAGGAATGAAGGTGAAAGTAGCAAAAGCCAAGTCTCTGAAGGGTGAGAGAGAGGGTATCCTGAGAAGGGGTGGCCTTTGATCAGAGCTAAGTTATCTGATTAAACTCTCTGCCCTTTAGCACACTGAATTTTACTATCAGCTTTCAAGCATAAAACTTCCTGTGTTTCCACATAAATTGACTGAAGTTAACTTATTAAATATCTAAAACACTTACCAAAATTTTATCCTGTTTTGACCTCACAGATGCTCCAAACCACTGATGGGACTTAAACTCCAACGGATCATCCTTGGCATAATCTCTATTGCCTAAAATAAAATTAAATTAAGTTAAAAAATAATTAAAAAAATAAGCTGTGAGGGGTGAGAAACAAAATATTCTTACTTAGTATAACATAGTTTCTTTCAGTCCAACTGGGTTTATGACTAGTGTGCCTTTGATTAATCAAATAGTACACTGGCTTTTTATCTCATATACTTTACACGCATTGGGGATTTTCAACTAATCAGAAAAAATAAAACACAGGATGACTTAGAAGTGTCTCAGATTTGTTATTAACCCTACCAATTATCATAATGCAGATGTGAAAAAGTAACAGTCATGAAATTTTCCAGTTGCTAAATTGTAAGAAAATTAACTATTAAACAAACACTTATGAATACCTTCTGTGCTCCCAGAAGTTTTTTCTGTGGCATGAAGATATTTACAAAAATAGAAGGCTATGAAACACCTTTATAGAACACTAGCTAACACTTAGTAAAAGACTAAAGACTTAGTAAAACACTTAGCTAACACTACACTAACACTCAGTAAAAGACTAAGATCTTACCAATGACATTATAACGTGAGTTAGAATCCAGAAGACATGATTTGGCTGGTTGGAAAAAGAATTCGATTTGGCACACTACATGCAAACATTTATTTTTTCAGCCTACATTACTGAGGAAATTATTCCTGATATACCAGGCACTCATGTAAAGCACTGTAGATTTAAAAAGAAAAAGATAAAAATCTTTTCCATGAGAAAGCTCTTGATCTGGTCAATGAAAAAATTACAGAAATATGTGCATAAAGTATTTGGGGAAGGAAGGAGTATTTTTAAAGTCCAGTCTGTTCCTCTTAAAATCTGTTTATAATAATCATTCCTTATAAACACATATTTCAATAACTGTATTAGACAAATACATCAGACAAGTGTCAATTTTAAGAATGCCAGCCAACATGTTAATATCATCAAAAGGTTTGGTTAAATCTACTCCCTAAACCCCACCCATCTAAGGCAGTGCTTATGGTTATTCAAATCCATTCTGAGGACTTAAGACCAATTGAAGAATTATACATAATTAATGATCATTTCAATGATGCCAGACATCATCTAGGCAAGATGCAAGGTGTTAACATATTAGCTGTACTATTCTTTGAACATTTTCATTGTTTTGCAAAAAAAATTTTTAATGTGTCAATTTCCAAAGTCCTCTATCTGTAGTCTAAACACCACTCACTGTTTTTTGTCAGTGGTCACAAAGGCACCATTTACTAGTAAAGCGAGGGAGGAAGGAGGAACAAACTAGCTAGTACATGCCTTTTACCATGTGAATCAAGGTTTCCCAACAGTAGCTGGCTTGCCTTTGAAGCCTATGTTCATATGCCGACCTCACACATCAGTGACCTATAGATCACCTAACAGTTCACGTGCTCCCTTACATTTCCCATCCTCCCATAGTTAGGTTAAAGCCACATAACTCATTTTTATCAATAAGCTAAGAGCAGAAGTGGCATGTGTCCCTTCTAATTCAAGTCAGTTAAGAGTGGATATGAGTTCAGTAGTCATCAAGGAAATGCAAATCGAAACCACAATAAGATATCATCTCATATCAATTAAGAAGGCTATTATCAGAAGATGTGGAGAAAAGGGAACCCTGATACACTGTTGGCTGGCAATGTAAATTGGTGCAGCCATTATGGAAAACAGTAGGGAGGCTACTCAAGAAATTAAAGACAGAACTATTGTATGATCCAGCAATCCCACTCCAGGTATATATCTGAAGGAAATGATACCACTACCTTGAAGAGATCTCTGTACTCGCATGTTCACTGAAGCATTATTCACAATAGTCAAGGTGTGAAGCAACCTAAATGTCTATGGTCAAGTGAATGAAAAAAAGAAAATGTGGTATATAATTAAAATGGAATATTATTCAACCTTAAGAAAAGAAATCCTACCATGTGCACCAACATGGATGGACCTAGAAGACATTATGCTAAGTGAAATAAGCCAGACACAGAAAGACAAACACTTCATTATATCACTTATATGTGAAATCTCAAGTTGTCATTTCATTTTAAAACACAAAATAAAACAAAAACAGTGGATATGTATTCTCCATGTTTTCTTTCTCCCAGCCATGAGGTTGAAAGAATAGATGGTGTGGAATCCCTTAATGGAAGCAGCCTCAGTCCAAGTTTCTAAACCACCAAGAATAGTCAAATGACCCACACAAGACGATGACATGAGCAAGAAATTATCCTTTTTTAAGTGATTAAGATCTGGGTATTTGTTTGTATATTAAAAACAAAAACAAAAACACCATGTTGCTACTGCAGTATAGCCTAGCAAAGTTTGAGTAATATATGTTCTAAAAACAAAATGCTATATCCAAAATGGACTAACCTATAACTACAAAGAAGCTCAGCCCTTGGAAGAATTGGATTCAATTAATAGCTTTTTCAAGGATTTTAGCCATAAAATATATGCTTACAAGTTATTTAATAGGATTTTTAAAAAATTCCACTGCAAGCTAACTGTGGTCTCTCACTGTGCTACTGGCCTTCTATTCTATTCTTTTCTACAAAGGAAATAAAGGCATTTTCCCCCCTTACATTAATGAAGCAGGAGAAATACAGTATGACAGTGAAACAGTCGGTGCTTGGCGGGATTCACTTCAATTCATTGTCCCTTGAGACCATAAGCATCAAGATAAACTCAGGTAAGCTTAGCCTGAGGGAAATGACTTTATGATCTAATGTATCTGAACAAAAAGTTCAGCATTATCACAACTGCTACCTCCTGCTTCTGCTTTCATTTAAAACAGCCTTTTCAGCAAGACCCTAAAGATGTCAAAGCAGAAGCAAAACTTTTCTTTATTAGAGGAAATCTTCCATGAACGAAAGTACCACATTAGAGAGGTGGTACTCAAATTAATTTAAGACTCCATGTATTTCCTCATACTCTAAAACTTCGATTCAGAAAAAAAAGAGAGAGATGTAGGGACTTCCCTGGTGGCGCAGTGGTTAAGAATCCACCTGCCAATGCAGGGGACACGGGTTCGATCCCTGGTCTGGGAAGATCCCACATGCCGTGGCGCAACTAAGCCCACGCGCCACAACTACTGAGCCTGCGCTCTAGAGCCCGCGTGCCGCAACTACTGAGCCTGCATGCTTCAACTACTGAAGCCCGCACGCTTCAACTACTGAAGCCCACGTGCCTGGAGCCAGTGCTCCGCAACAAGAGAAGCCACCACAATGAGAAGCCCATGCACCTCAACAAAGAGTAGCCCCCGCTTGCCGCAACTAGAGAGAGCCCGTGCACAGCAACGAAGACCCAACACAGCCAAAATAAATAAATAAATAAATAAATTTATTTGTTAAAAAAAAAAAAGACACGCAGACCCAACATCACTATATTCTTGCCAATACAATATTCCTGCCTACAAGACACCTGGTATAGTTTCCTCAAAAATGTCAATGTCATGAAAGACAAAAGAAGTAAGATTCATGATTAAAAGATAACAATCTATGGCAACCCAATGCAAGATGTGATCCTTGATTGAATCTTGTGTCTGAAGAAATTTTTCAAGTTACAACGGACTTTATTAGATAACAGTATTATAATAATGACATATTTCTAGTATGTGATGATGATAGTACTGTGGTTATATAAGGAGAGGTCCCAGTTATGAGGAACTGCCTGCTGAAGTGTTTTGAGGTAAAGTTTCACAACGTCTGCAAGAATACTTGAATCTAGGTGAAGGGCATATTGTTCATTGTATTACAGTTTCAAATTTTCTGTAAGTTTAAAATTTTTCAAAATAAAAGTACAGCAGTTAGCAAGTACAGATATTATGTACTATAAGGCCAACAACAGAATATCTTCTATTTCTCTTTATTTGCACTCTTTATTATATTTACTCTAATAATAATCATTAAAAATATTACAAAACAAATGAAAACATAAAACAAAATAAAGCCAGATGTAAAGATGAATCTAAATATCACCATCCCACCATAAAGAAATATCCTCTGCTCACATTTTGGTGTCTATTCCTAAACACTTGTTTTAGGAATACATGTATATCCTTTTATGCAAAGTAGATATTTTAAGCCAATATTTAAAAAAATTCAAGCTATTACTATACATATAAGTATATATACTTTTTTCCCTGTAACAATATGTGAATAAAAGTAGACCTACAGCACCGTTTTCATTGTTGTTGAGTACAACATTATACAGCTGTACAGCAGTTTATTTAATCAACCCCCTGTATCTCCTTCAGTTTCAAGTTTAGGAATATTTCTATTTTGATTTAAGAGACTTACATATTCCCTCAAAGTCACATCTACTTCCTCTTCCAATATACACGGAATTTCATCATAAGCTATCTGAGCATGAGCTCTTTGCTAAATGAAGATGATAAACCTTCTGGAAAATGGTATGTAATATAGAATATTATTCTAATGGCTAAATTTTAATCAAGGTTCCAAGATAAACTTATTTCTATATGTAAGAGTTCCCTTACCCTGAGTCCCCAGTCCCTTATACAAGCCCTGCTCATTCCCACCTGTAGGCCTCTGTACCCAAGGGCCTCTGACCTAGAAAACCTTATTGCTTCCATGTTTGATCCAAACCCTAACTGAAAAGTCAGGTGTAGCTGTCCATGACCCTAATGCATGATGAAATGGTAGTCTGCCCCTGAAGGAAATATCTGATACAAGGGACAGTCATGGGAACAAGTAATTACAGTGGAGCAATGGTAGAGGACTGTGTAAAGAGTACTGGGAGGGCTTCCCTGGTGGCGCAGTGGTTGAGAGCCTGCCTGCCGATGTAGGGGACACTGGTTCGTGCCCCGGTCCAGGAAGATCTCACATGCCGCAGAGCGGCTAGGCCCGTGAGCCATGGCCACTGAGCCTGCGCGTCCGGAGCCTGTGCTCCTCAACGGGAGAGGCCACAACAGTGACAGGCCCGAGGCCACAACAGTGACAGGCCTGCGTACCGCAAAAAAAAAAAAAAGAAAAAAAAAAGAGTACTGGGAAAAGGGTGGCAGAGTACAAGTGAGGGAATGCTTTCTGGGCCAAGAGAAGATCCTGTGCAAAGAAACAAAGGAGTGGATATTCTTGGATTTTTTAGAGACTTGTGAGTTGTTCACTGTGACTAGAGAAAAGGGTCTAGAGGGGAACAGTGGTCAAGAGCTTTCATGCAACGCTAAGAGTGTACTTCATGGCATTTCTGAATTGCCCTCTATGCTATGCAATTTTTCTTCAATTATATTTCTGAAAGGAGGAAGAGAAGTTTCCTCTGTAAAATGTTATCCCATTCTCTTCCTACTACTTTGAAAAACTGCTTCCATAGATTTTTTTTTTTTCTTAAACAAACGGACTTTTCTCTAAATTTGTAAGTGGTGGCATAGGACGCTGCTATGCACGGTCAAGTAGTAGGTGCTTCTCATTGCTACCATGTTCTATGTCCTGTTTCTTAAAAAAAAGCATCAAAAACATCCCCTACCATTATGATTAAGGTTATCTGCCTTTGTGGACATCAGGTTTAGCTTAAGCTAAAAAAATGTCCTGGAAAATAAGTAGAAATTTTACATATATTTTGGTTTTATTTTTATCATCAAGTATTATGGAGCACAAAAATCCATAGTTCTTTCCAATATGGCAAGCAATTTACCCACAGCATTTAAGAAAAATGAAGCAGCACCAGTCAAATGTGAAAAAGCATCAGGCAATATGGCTATTTTTGATTAAAAAGTACATTTGAAAAACCAAGCAACAGCCATATAGCATCAAGTGATTAAAGGTGTTTTCAATTACATTAACAAACACAAGAAGTCAAATGTATTTGGCTATAACGCATTGGCATATACTGGCATCAAAAACTGAGTCAACAGTTTTCCAAAAAATATGTTATCACCCATTGCTTTGAACGCCTTCAGCTTCAACAGGGTCACAACCTCAAATTACCATCTTTTTAAGAAGTTTGCTCAATGGGAAGTTCTTCTTTACCAATCAGAACTTTTTTTCCAGAGTCCAAGTCTTAAAATACCCAATTCAACCTCAGGCAGAAGTTTCACTCAGAGGAAGTGTGAATAGAGGTGGGTGGGGAGAAAGAAAAGGAAAGCCTGTTCTCCAAACACACTGACAAGAAGTTCATTCATGACCTGGCTGAAACTGGCAGCTAATCCAGGGCACATGACGGAAGTAAATATTTTGAGTCACAGCCCTGAGTCACCATTTCAAGTGATACTGGAACTCCCCAGGCTGCTTGGACCATGCCACCAACCTGAAAGGGATATAGAATACAGACAGCTGCAGAAATTACAGTGCTGAAGGAAATGCTTCTTCAGGGAAAAGTCAAGAACGAACAACGATTTCTGCCCATAATTCTGTAAAACACCTTGGAATATTAGCTCTGATCTCGCAAGTAAATTAAAAGGAAAAAGAGTGTCTCACACAATGGCAAAAATGAGAAGAAATTGCCCCATATTACGTAAATTAACATAAGACTCCATACTATCACTTTCGGAAATTCATAGAAAACGCTGCTAGAGAACCTTAAAGTTAATTAGCAAGTACATCACCAGAGACTTGAAAATGTAACATCTATTTTGGTCGGCTTTTAAACTTGCCAGTTGCACTTTATCAGACTCCCATGATGGAAGACTTCAGGACAGAAGCATATTGGATAACGCAAACTGTCATAGCTTTAGACTCTGCCCGCTGATTAGTAACCAACTCCTCTCATTTTTTTCTCATTTCCTCCAAGTGTTTGAAAAGACACTGTCGAACATTCAACTTGCTGGAGAATTACAGGAGATGCTTATTTTTAAGTAAAAGTTACCTTATCACCCTAAAGCTACATTTTTTTGTTTTTCTTTTCATGCCTAAAGAATATCCTTGGGAACAACAAGACTACATCACCTATTTTGAAAAGACCAAAGGCCAGAAGAATGCCAAAACGTTAGAAAAGCAAAACAGTAAACTTTTATTTGGAAGTGACCTGTGTATTTAGTCATTCAGCTCCCATTTGTTACTTTACAAATAATGATGTAGGTCCTCAGAGGGCTTATATTTTGCCCCAAAAAAGTGGCTATTAAAACGACGTAATGTACAGCATGGTGACTATAGTTAATAATACTGTACTGCATATTTTTTTGCGTTACGCTGGCCTCTCACTGCTGTGGCCTCTCCCGCTGCGGAGCACAGGCTCCGGACGCGCAGGCTCAGCGGCCATGGCTCACGGGCCCAGCCGCTCCGCGGCATGTGGGATCCTCCCAGACTGGGGCACGAACCCGCGTCCCCTGCATCGGCAGGCGGACTCTCAACCACTGTACCACCAGGGAAGCCCTGTACTGCATATTTGAAAGTGGCTAAGAGAGCAGATCTCAAAAGTTCTCACCACAAGAAAAAAATATTTTGTAACTATGTATGATGATGGATGTTAATTGACTTGTGGTCATCATAATGCAAAATATATAAATATCAAATCATGATGTTGTATACCTGAAACTAGTATGTCAATTATACCTCAATTAAAAAAAATGCCATCCCATATTCACCCTTTAATAAAATAGACAATTTGCAGTCTTCCTTAAGCAGCTTTTTACCTCAAACATCACTTTTGCTCAGTCACACTCCCTATAACAAATTTGCCTGAAAGAAAAATCTCCCAATATGGTTTAGTTATTTATGTGAAAATTAACAGGACAGAGAAAGAAATCTCTTTGATCATTCATTTAAATAAATAAATCATGGGTAACTCCTATGTCTAAATGCATGGAATATAGCAGTTAAATGAGACAGATATGGTCCCTGCTTTCAAGGGAGAGAAATAATAAACAATTACATAAGATATTTTCAGAGAGTTACACATACTATAAAAGAACTATGAGAGAAAATGAAAAAGCAGTCTGACAGCTGCTAGTATCATGTATTTGTAACATAATGCTATTGTGAAATAATGCATTTCATTGACTCAGAGCTGCAAATATTCAGATATCAACATCTTTGAAATATAAATGTGTATTACAGTCAATGGTGACATAATTATAACTAGCAGCATTTTTCAGTAGTACCTAAATAGCACATTTTAACATCAGTGGGGGTGTAATTGGGCAGTGGCTGGCACTGAACATGAGGTTTCTTTTTAGAGAGTGATAGAAATGTTCTGGAATTAGATTATAATAATATCTGCGAAACTCTATAATTATGTACCCTTAAAACAGGTAAATATTATGATAAATTCTATCTCAATAAAACATTTCCTACTTCGCAAATATCTATCAAATGTACGTTAAAAAACACACATCCCTTTGACTTCCAAATTTCATTTTTAGAAATTAATCCTAATAATTTAAAATGTGAACAAACACTTAATAAACATGTTCAAAGCACTGTTATAATAGATTTTAAAAACAGCAAAAAAATCTATCTCCAACACAATAGGACATAAATTGAGTAAATTATAATTTTACATATTTATACACACAGACGCACACACAAACAGTATATACAAAGGCCACAAGGTACATGCACAAACACGTTATACACACCCATCCAAATATATCCTGTGGCCATTGATTTCCTGGGTGGTGGGATTTGGGAGATTTTTTTATTTCCTTTTGGCCCCTCGAAGTTTTCTCATTTTTTCAATCAATGAATATGCATTATTTGCATGTTTTAAAAGGTAAAAAAAAAAGTAGTGTGGATACATATCCAATAATCTTCACATACAAAAGCTTAGTTATGAGCTTCCACATCCCCTCTTAATTAACTTTGTTTACATTTTCATCTCCCACACATAAAAGAGTTTTAGTTCATGAAATTCAAGAACACTTAAATTGAGCAAGCTCTTCCTAGCAATTTTTATAAGCATTATTCTTCCTATATTCAATAAGCATTATACTTCTTAGTACTCAAACTACTAGAGTAGAATACTGTGAAAAATAATTCATTAAAAAAATCAAAATTCCAGATATTACTGAAGATCAAAATGGAGGTTAATAACTTCTTTGACTTAGTAAGAAAATACAGTTTCTTAATTTAAGAAACTCTGAAAGACAATATGCAGCGGTTAGGTATCAGTATTAATGCAACGATGATTTGCTGTATAACTTTAAAGTGTCTTTAAATGTCTCTAGAAGCATATGTGCATTGACTTAAAATAACAAGAGATAAAGGTCTCTAAATCCAGTGTTTGGGTCCACAGACTATTAAAAACTAATCACTTGTGAATCTAAAAATAAGTTCTGAAATCACAGTCTATGAACACGAGAAAGTGACACTAATTTACCTAGAGCTATCCAAAAACATCTTTTATATAAAATTAGATATAACTGTTTTCTAAAAGCAAACAAGAAGAGTCAGAAAAGTAGAGCCAGAAGAAAATATGATGAAGCTCATTTCACTGGGGACTGGTATTTATTTATTTATTGAATTATTACCACCACAGGGAATAGAGAATCAAAATCTCCCTCTCCTTCCGTGAGCAATTCTGATGCTTCTCATGGAGGCAGCACAAAGAAATACAGGCCCTTTGAAAACACCCACTGCTCCATCAATGCTGGTTTGTTTCCTCCTAGTGATGAGAAGGAAATGATCCTGAAAGCATCTAACATTTTAAAACAAAACCTCTTTACTAAAGTTAAAAAAAAAAAAAAAAAAAAAAAAAACCCCAAGTCAATGTTAAGTCTTAAAATAATGGGTGTGAGTCAGGTCAAAATGGGCCAGGAAGAATATGAGTTTAAAAGGAACTCAGATTTGGTAAAACATTTAAAATGTTAAAATACCAACTAACTGTATGAGTTAAAATAACAACTAACTAGTAATAAAGGAATTGGATTAATTGATTTCTAGGTTGCCTGCCAGTTCTCCAATTGTATAATTCTCTACTGGGGAACAACAGATTATATCAGCAGAAACAGTTTCATTTAAAAAACACACATATATATAATTCTTTAGTATAAATTTATTTTGTATTAACAAAGGGAAGGGAGACTATTTTTCTCTGTGTTCTTTAACTTTCTAATTTGCAGGACTGTTGCAACTGGACAGATATCTAGACACCACTCTGAAAGACAGAAAATTCACCTAGAGGACAAAAGCAAACTTCGGAGGCTGTTTTTGAGATGGCCTGATTGTTTTAATTGCAATGAGCTGGCAACTGTATGGCAGAGAGGCCAGAGAGCAGCTAAGTTTTCTATTTTCTATTGAATACAAAGCACAGTAATATCCAGAAAATACTCCACAGCATTTTTCTTGACTGGAAAATTGGCATGGCCAGGGTTTGCCCAGCCTACGGCCAAGCCCTTATGGGAACAGGTAATAAGTGTTCCAGCAAGCCATTTGGGTGGCAGGGCAGTGATCTGACTTCTGAGCTTCTCTAGAACAGATACTGTTGGTGAGAGGTGACATCCATTCACTGAATTTGGAACATAAACATAGGCGCTTCTCCTTTTATTAAGGGACGTATTTAACAATCATGCAGGCAAGCCCGTCTTTCTACACAAAGAGACTTTGACCGTGCCACGTGCTACATGTTCTCCTCTGTCAGTGCACATCATCAGTCTACCTTTTGAGAAAAGACTTACTATTAAGAAAACTGGGCAATGGTCAGTCTGTTAGTAACATCTGCTTCCTAAAAAAAGAAAGCATGCTGCAAGGAGATTTTCCCAGATGCCACCATAACAGAGGTTACAACACAAACCAAGATAGTATCCATTTAAGAATATCCACAATTATCTTTAGTTTTCTTCCTTTTCCATAATCATTCACTTCCCCACAACTGTCATGTGGGCATGATGTAAACTATCCTTTCTTCATTTCTACACTGCTTCATCGCTTATAAAGTACCTTCATAGACATTATCTCATTAAATGCACATGACAAACTTGAAGGGTAGGTATTATACTTATTTGACAGATGGGAAAAAGTGAGGCTGGCAAACTTAAATCACTTGCCCAAGGTCGCATCTAGTGCGTGTCAGAGCTTGAATCTGAGCCTTCACCTTTTAGTTTGCATTCCCCATAACCACAGAGCCAAAGCAAAAACAACAAGAGAGGGAACAAGGCCGACTTACATAAGCATGGTTGTGCCTAAAGTAGCTTATAGTATAACCAATACCAAGAAAATATTTAAAAGGGCACTGTGGTAACAGAATAATCCGCCCCCCCAGCACCCCGCCGCCCAAAGATATCCAAGTCCTAACCCCTGGAAACTTACATTTGAATATGTGACCTTACATGGCAAGAGGGACATTGCAGCTGTGATTAAATTAAGGGGCTTGAAATGGAAGGTTACTCCAGATTTTCTCGGTAGGTCTGATAGAGTCACAATGAGGAGGCAGAAGGGTCAGTGTCAGAGTGGTGTAAGCCTGAGAAAGATTCAACCAGCTACTGCTGGCTTTAACAACGGAGGAAGGGGCTACAAACCAAGGAAGGTGGGTGGCCTCTAGAAGTTAGAAAAGGCATGAAAACAGATTCTTCCCTAGAGCCCCCAAGAGGAATGCAGCACTGCAGACATCTTGATTTTGGCCCAATGAGACAGCTGACCTTCAGAACTGAAGATAATAAATTTGTGTTGTTTTTAAGCCTCCAAGTTTATAGTAACTTGTTATGACAACAATAAGAAACTAATTGAGGCATGAAGACAAAATTGAGATAACAGACTACCCCTAGCCTGCTACATAAATATTCTTGATATTGTTTTGCATACCAACATAATACAGTTTTAGAATATTTTTACTTCCTAAAATACATAGATCATTAATCCTTAAACTAAAGCAGATTTGCTTAAGTTCTACTTTTCCACATCTACATTCAGATAGATTGTGTTTTCTACATGACAATCATCTTTTTTTTTAGGAGTAGGGGAATAAGATACAACCTACTATGTATAAAATAAATAAGCTATAAGGACATACTGTACAGCACGGCGAACATTGCCAATATTTTATAATAACTATAAATGGACTATGAACTTTAAAAATTGTGAATCACTGTGTTATACGCCCGAAACATATATAGTACTGCAAATCAACTATACCTTAATTAAAAAAAAAATCATCTTAGTACAAAACAAACAAATCATACTCCAAAATGACCTTTTAATTTTCACTAATTCAACAATGTTTTAAAGTTCAGATTATTCTGTCAATTTAGGGAAAAATCAGTTTTCAGCCATTATGCAAACCTTGGTTAAAACCTACAAATTTTGTGGAGTCACTAGATGAAGGGGTTTAAAAATCCAAGTGGGCAACTAGTATTTTGAAGCAAGATATAATATTTCAATCACTATACAGGCATGTAAGATAAGACACTAGGTTTTCCTTCTTACATCCTAGTTGTGGTTTTCTTTACATATTACATCAAGAAAATCAGCAGGAAAAAGAAAAAGAAGACAAGTCACACAAAAGGACACAACTAGAAATGTAATAAAGTTTATGTTTAGAAGTTAACAAAGCAAAACAAAGAAGACAAGCAAAAGTCAAAAGCTTGAAAGAAAATTAACAGAGAGCATGTTTGGGAACTAGTTTCACAAATCCATGAAATAAGAAATTTTAGACTGAGGTTTCCTTTTGTTCCTGCAGACTCAGTAATGCACAAATACCATTCAATAATCAAAGCACTAAGTAAGCTTACCATCTTGGATTGAATTTTCTGCTAAATTAAACTGTTAATCGCAGAACCCTACATTTTCCCTTAATTGTTTAAAAGACATGTCTACAATATTTTGGAGATATCCATATGATAATATTCATTATTTCATGTAACTTGTATAATTCTACCAAATATAATGACTAAGAAATTAATAGAATGGGTACTGAAAGTGTTACTTTCTCTGTAATGTTCACATCAAACCTACTTAGCATGGCAAGGAACCAAGATCTACCCACTGAGCTCTAGATCCTTTTATTTTTAATACAATGCTCTTATGTGTGTTAGGCTTGATGATGAATTTATTTGATTGGACTGCTGGTTTAGAATATCTTTTTAAAGTTCATTTAGATCCTCCCTCAGTTTACTTCCAGCTTCATTTCTCAACATGCTCTCAACTCCCTCACATTGCACATATAAATCTTATAGATAGATGCATATATGCAGGTCACATGGAATTATTGATTTTCCTTCATAAACACCTTTTACTAATCTATGCATATATTGTTTCCTCTGCCTGGAACCCTCTTCCACATCTGGTGAATTCTACCTCATCTTTTATTAGCTACCTAAAATATCACCAACCGATCTGGGAAGCCTTCCTCAAAGGCCCCAAGCAGAGTTAGATACTTTCCAGGTATGCCTCAGTTATTTTGGTATAAATCTATTTGTGTCTACTGCTCAGACTTAAAATGAAGTAAATTTAGATTGACCTTCCAAACATATTTCTGAAATCAATCTTCCTACCCCTCTACCCAAAATCATGCCCTAGAGTAAGAAGAAAAGCACACTGAAAGTATTCATCTTTCCTCTTTAAGAGCTAAGAAACTAAGTGTTACACTATCCTAATACCAAAATCCAGACTTTTTTCCTTAGCTACTACTAATGTCTTAATGCATGTGACGACCCACAGTAAAATGGCCTAATAAATTATACATCGTCTAATATCTAGGTATATCTTTGGTAAACTGAACATAAAATTGGTCCATGAATTATAGATCAGTAACAGATACACACTGGATTTGTAAAGGATGTTTTCTGACAATTATCTTCTTTTCCAACCCAAAAGAGAAAAAGGTACTCTCTTACTACTATTCTTTTTCTTCTTTTGAAGGACCCTAAGTTTTAGTTCTCTAAACAAGCTCTAATCTATCATTTCTTAGCTGCGCCAGATAAGATAGACTTTCTCTGACTTTCATAGGCATATGGCTTAGACTCAGTCATATACTACCATAAAAGCTTTGGATCTCTAGCAAGTGATGCAGAGAGCCAGGGATGGGTAAGAAATTATTCCCATGGTGTTGCCCCATAGTCAGTAAGAGCAATTCCAATAGCAATAAAACCCTACACTACTGGTTCCTCTGTTAGCTTCTCTTGCCCATTTTTCAGAAAACTATCGAGTTACCAATATCCTGCCAATAAATTCCTATTCAGCAAAATTTAGCCAAAGTCAATTTTTATTGCTTTGCACGAAGAACCCAACACCTGCATGCAATAAACACACATATACAACCTACCATATGCCAGGCACTTCTCCATACACTAGCACACAATGGTGAGCAGAAACACATCTGTTCCCTCTCTGGAGAGTTTACAGTCTAATCAGGAAAACAAACACATCATAAGATAACCAGAAAAAAAAAAAAAAAAGAAAAGAAAACAAGTATAAATTTCAGCTAAATGAAGAAAAAGAGCTGTACTTAGTGCACTGGCAGCCTGTATAGCAGAACCTGATCTAAAAGGAAGAAGAAGGAAACGGGAAAGGACATTGATAATATACTATTTAATGCCAAGCATTTATAGTATCTCCAAAAAGTACCTTACTGTAAAAAATTTTATTGTGATCCTGGAGCTAGCTGAAGTTTGTTCTTTTTACGGGAAGGGATAAAGTCATTATTCTGTTTTTTCTAAAGAGAAATAGCCCAAGAAACAAATGAGCCTAGAGCAGTACTTCGAACAGTTACAAACTTCAAATGTTGATGCAACAACTACCAGGAGGGCTTCTTGGGGCTCAACTAAACTTTCAGACTCACAAAACTACCAAAGGTCACACACAGCACCAGTCTATTTAGAGGCTATAGGACAGAACCAGGCATAACCTCCCTGATGAGAGTCCTTACATGAACTTCCCTGTGCAGCAGTACACACAGCTGTCCAGAGCTCTTCTCTTTGCCTCATCAGGAGACAGCTCAGATATGAAGAAACAAGATCTGGTGGGTACAGCAGCTACCCATGTTTCAAAGCCTCCTGCCCCATAGGAATGGTATCTCTTGTAATGACCCCATAGCCAGAGCTTTCAGAGTTCCCGCAAAGGACATGCCAGTTGTAAGAGTCACTGCACTCAGGGAACTCCAAAGCTATGGCTTCCCCATCAGGTATTTATTAGTTATTTACAGTTTCTCCCAGTCTAAATGCAAGATACCAACCAGGGGCTTATTCTTAGCATAAGCAATGATACCTAGTCACTTAGCCACTCAGGACCCAGTAAAACAGAACAAGAAACTTAACAGAATATCGAGTTGGCATACAGAATGGGAAAGGGTTTTAACAACCATTTTCCAAAAGCTGACTACTGATCATTTCACTCAACTTTAATATTCCTACGTGTATTATTCAGTTAGGCTGCATTACACTATAGTAACAAGCAACCCCAATATCTATTAGTCAAAAATAACAAAGGATTATTTTATACATATATACATTGTGGGTCAGTAAGAGTCTAACCTTCATGTCTTCCTCACTCAGGGACCCAGGCTGAGGGAGGTTCTATTATTAACACTATCACTACTCACTATGGCATCTGGTAAGAGAAGAAGTAGAACAATGTCCCAACTCCTAAACACCTCCACCCATAAATGACACACTTCTGCTCATGTTTCATTGGCTAGCAAAAGTCACAGGGGCTTACCTAAATTCGAGGTTATTCCCAGAAATACGATACTAATGAATAGTTGTAATATCTACCATATCATGTAAGAGCTAATTTAAATACAATAATTTTATAAAATTTACTTCCCAAATATTAAAAACATGAGGATGGAGCCCTTTTAAGCACTAAAGTCTCTTCTGGACTCAGAAACACAATAAAGTAGAGAAAATAAACTAACTAATTGAAACTTTTCATGATCACCCTGGGAATGTAGTACAGCTGTGGAAAGGTAGGTAATTTTCCCAAGGTAACATTGGAAGAATGGCAGAGTCTGGATTTGAACCCAGGCCTGTGTGACTCCATGGCCTATTTCTTTTTCATGACACAACAATGTATACCAATATGGATGGAGTGAATGAAGAAAGAAGAGTTAAAGGGTAAACTCCACAAGAGTATCAAGAAGGTTATGAGGCAGGGAAATATATTCAATATCCTGTGACAAACCATAATGGAAAAGAATATGAAAAAGAAAACATACATATGTATAACTGGGTCACTCTGCTGTACAGAAGAAATTAACACAATATTGTAAATCAACTATACTTCAATAAAATTTTTTTTAAAAAGGTTAGGAGGAATAAGGGCACAAGATATCAATAGTTTCAGACAGGCAAAGAGTGGAGACATTAAATAAGGAAGGAATGGGGCTTCCCTGGTGGCGCAGTGGTTAGAGTCCGCCTGCCGATGCAGGGGAACCGGGTTCGCGCCCCGGTCCGGGAAGATCCCACATGCCGCGGAGCGGCTGGGCCCGTGAGCCATGGCCGCTGAGCCTGCGCGTCCGGAGCCTGTGCTCCGCAACGGCAGAGGCCACAACAGTGAGAGGCCCGTGTACCGCAAAAAAAAAAATAAAATAAAATAAGGAAGGAATGAAGAGTGAGGTGAATTATAAGAGAGAGGTTCAATAAGATGAGGGATCAAGTGTCCACTGAAGTAGGCTGCCACCAGCGATTTCAGTTCGGGCCACTGCTGGGCTGGGCTTAGGGAGCTGCCAGATTGAAATGGCTGAGCATGGGAAGTGATGAAGAGAGGCACCGTGTTGGGCTGGGCTTAGGGAGCTGCCAGATTGAAATGGCTGAGCATGGGAAGTGATGAAGAGAGGCACCGTGTTCAATACCCTGCTTGTGAAGAAAAGGAGAAAGGAAAATGGCTAAAAGAAGACACACGCTCAAGGGAAAGCTGTTTTGATTAGTTTTTCAGGTAGGAAAAATTTAACCATGTTTGAAAGTTCAAAAAAAAAAAAGAAGGGAGCAGGGGAAGAGCAGGAACATAGTTAAATGAGAAGGTTCCTGAGAAGGGAGAAGTAATAAAAATATAAAACAGCTTATACTAAGTGAGCCATGATAGTGTGCCAGTCCCTACACTAAGCACTTTACATGTCTTAACACACGCAAATGAACTCATTCCATTTAACGCATTCCTATGGAGCAGGGTTGATGCGTCAGTCAGGGAGAGGGTAGTAACCTGTTAGTAACTTGTGCAAGTTAAACAGCTGTAAACAACAGGGCTGGGGCTTGAGTCCAAGGCAGTTTGCCTTCAGAAACCACATTTATCCACTCACCTACTGTCTCCCAACACAAAACAGGGGTGAGGGAGACAAAGAGGGAAAAGCCACTATCTCCCTCAAGATAACGGAGAAGATAAAAGGCATCAGTGGGGCAGAGATGTTTATGTGTTTGGGCTCAGATGGGACAGAGGTGTGAGAAAAGTTCAGGTGGATTCTGTAAGTTGTAAGCATTTCTTCCACAGTCAAGACACAGTCTAATGGTGCTGTGTCCAGATATATGTACATGTTCATGACTAGATTATTGAAAACTATATTCTCTTTTCTTAAATTCAAACACTATTTGGATAAAAATTCTAATGTAAAAAATGCAGTCAATTTGTATATTCTTTTCATAAGAGAAGTCTCAGAGGTTATACAGAATGATTAGAGAAATATCATAAGCAAGGACAAAAAGAGAATAGAACAAAAAATCCGTATTTGTAAACATACAACGAAAGGACTTTAGTTATTTCCTCACTATAGAAAAAGCTCTTATGATTCATTTGTCCATCTATTCAATTTATTGGGTACCACTTGTGCCAGGCACCGGGCATTGTTCTAGGCCCTGGGATTTCCGCAGTGAACAAAACAGATTAAAAACTATCCCGGTGGAATACATATCCTAATTGAAAGAAAGAGGCATTAACTAAAAATAAATAACTTCTATAGCAATGTGAGTACTAAGGAAAAAATAAAGCTGAAAATTGGATGGAAGCACAAAGTGGGAAAGGGGGAACTGGCATGTTAAATAAGCTGGTCAGAGCATTACTAAGAAGATGACACTTGAGCAATTCCCACAGGAGGTGGTGGAGGAGCACCCAATGTACACTGGGGGGATCAATGCTCCAGGCAGTGGGAACAGCCCAAGGGAAGGCGAGATGGGAATGTGCCTACTGTTCACAAGCCACTGCAAAGAGGCCCAGTGAGGCTGGCAGAGCATGAAGGAGGGGAGAACACTAGAAGATGAAGGTAAAGACAGACATGGTGGGCTGGAATACTCAGTCATCTCAGCTACTGCGGGACAGATGGGGAGATATTAGTGGAATCTGAACGGGAGTGTCATAATCTGAATATTTTAAAAGAATCACTCTGGCTGCTCTAGAGAACAACCAGAAGGGAGTACCCAGGGCAGCAATGGGGAGAACTGCGAGGGGGGTGCCGGCTCTCTTCCCTCTGTTCCTCCAGGTCTCCTCTCCACCGCTCCCCACCCTGCTCTTTGCCTAGGAATGCTGACTAGTGTGAACTCATGGGCAGCCGGGCCCGCTGCCTCCCACTTGGATTCAGCCAGTGGGGAGCATGCACAGAGATGAAAGTGAGGAAGGAGAGTGAGGCCAGGGTTTTATTCCCGTGTTCCTTCCCGTCACCTTGGGCTGGCTGCTGTCCTCTGACAAAAGCCACAGTTCCCTCACGTGGCTCTCCCCACTGCCTGGATTCTGGTAACTGCTCCCTTCCCTTTCTCCCTTCAGGCTTAGAGGCCAAATTTTAACTAGTGCCCACTTACTTTGTAAATAGTCCCCTTACTAAAAGCTCCTCAAACTATCCCAATTTAAGCGTGCCATCTCTTTCCTTTACTAATTCAGGAGCCCAGGGCAACAGTCCAGGTGAAAGACAATGGTGGCTTGAACTAGGATGTTAGCAGCCGAAGAACAAAGAAGCAGTTAGACTTTGACTTGCTGAGATTTTATGTCGAGCATGACTCCAAATTTTGGCCTAACTAACCAAAAGGATGGAGTGCCATCAACTGAGATTCATTTTTTTTAATCCACTAATCAACAGAAAATATGTGCAAATATATTAAAAGTGGCTCAGAGGAAAAGGAATGCTATGGCTTACAAACAAATGCAAAGATGATTAGTCTTACTGTTATTTAAAGGAATACAAATTAATATAATATAAAATAATATAATAGTACAACATTACATATATAAATATACATATATAATACATAGAATAATGATATGATATATAATATAAAATTGACAAAGATAAAAAATATGGTGATAAATGGTATTGGCATGGATGTCAGAAAACACTGGAGGGGTGTAAACTTCTGTGAAAAATAATTTGCAATTTCTATCAAAACAGTACATATACTTTTCTTTTCATTGAAGTATAGCTGATTTACAATGTTGTGCCAGTCTCTACTAAACAGCAAAGTGACTCAGTTCTACACATGTAGACTTTCCTTTTTTTATATTCTTTCCCATTATGGTTTATCACAGGATAATGAATACAGTTCCCTGTGTTATACAGTAGGACCTTGTTGTTTATTCATCCTATATATAACAGTTTACACCTGCTAATCCCACACTCCCAGTCCTTCCCTCCCCCAGCCCCCTCCCCCCTGGCAACCACAAGTCTGTTCTCTATGTCTATGAGTCTGCTTCTGTTTTGTAGATAGGTTCATTTGTGCCATATTTTAAATTCCGCATACAAGTGATATCATATGGTATTGGTCTTTCTCTTTCTGACTTACTTCACTTAGTATCATAATCTCTAGTTGCATCCATGTTGCTGCAAATGTTATTATTTCATTCTTTTTCATGGCTGAGTAGTATTCCATTGTATATATGTACCACATCTTTATGCATTCATCTGCATGGACATTTAGGTTGTTTCCATGTTTTGGCTATTGAGAATAATACTGCTTGTTGCGGAGCACAGGCTCTGGACACGCAGGGTCAGCGGCCATGGCTCACAGGCCCAGCCACTCTGTGGCATGTGGGTTCTCCCCAGACTGGGGCACGAACCCGCGTCCCCTGCATCGGCAGGCGGACTCTCAACCACTGCGCCACCAGGGAAGCCCGTGTGTATATTTTTGAATTAAAGTTTTGTCCAGGTATATGCCCAGGAGTGGGATTGCTGGATCATATGGTAATTCTATTTTTAGTTTTCTGAGGAACCTCCACACTGCTTTCCATAGTGGCTGCACCACTTACATTCCCACCAACAGTGTAGCAGGTTTCCCTTTTCTCCACACCCTCTCCAGCATTTGTTATTTGTAGACTTTTTTTTTTTTTTTTTTTTTGCGGTACGCGGGCCTCTCACTGTTCTGGCCTCTCCCATTGCGGAGCACAGGCTCCGGACGCGCAGGCTCAACGGCCATGGCTCATGGGCCTAGCCGCTCCACGGCATGTGGGATCTTCCTGGACCGGGGCACGAACCCGTGTCCCCTGCATCGGCAGGTGGACTCTCAACCACTGCGCCACCAGGGAAGCCCTATAGACTTTTTAATGATGGCCAATCTGACCAGTGTGAGGTGGTACCTCATTATAGTTTTGATTTGCATTTCTCTAATAATTAGTAATGCTGAGCATCTTTTCATGTGCCTACTGGCCATCTGTATATCTTCTCTGGAGAAATGTCTATTAAGGTCTTCTGTCCATTTTTCAATTGGGTTGTTTGTTTTTTTGTTGTTGAGTTGTATGAGCTGTTTGTATATTTTGGAGATTAGGCCCTTGTCATCGCATCATTTGCAAGTATTTTCTCCCATTCTGTAGGTTGTCTTTTTGGTTTTTTCATGGTTTCCTTTGCTATGCAAAAGCTAGTAAGTTTGATTAGGTCCCATTTGTTTATTTTTGGTTTTATTTATATTGCCTTGGGAGACTGACCTAAGAAAACACTGGTACGATTTATGTCAGAGAATGTTTTGCCTATGCTCTCTTCTAGGGGTTTTATGGTGTCATGTCTTATGTTTAAGTCTTTAAGCCATTTTGAGTTTATTTTTGTGCATGGTTTGAGGGTGTGTTTTAACTTCAGTGATTTACATGCAGCTGTCCAACTTTCCCAGCACCACTTGCTGAAGAGACTGTCTTTTTCCCATTTTATATTCTTGCCACCTTTGTTGAAGATTAATTGACTATTGGTGTGTGGGTTTATTTCTGGGCTCTCTATTCTGTTCCATTGATCTATATGTCTGTTTTTGTACCAATACCACACTGTTTTGATTACTGTAGCTTTGTAGTATTAAAACAATACATATACTTTGATCTAAAAATCCTACTAGGACTTAATCATACATACTCACACACTTGCACAAATACCTTTGTATAAAATTTTCACTATAGCAGTGTTTAAAATTACAAAAAAAACAGAAACAATCTAAATGTCCATCAACAGGAAATATGAGTTAAATAATTTAGGCTATATATACTATAAAACAGAATACTATCAGTGGTTTGCAAAGAATGAGGTAAATCTATATATGTCTAAGAGAGATTATATTGGGTAGGGAGGGGCAGGGGATGAGTCAGGTACCTAATAGTAATATCTAGTATATTCCTATTTGTGAGTTGTTTTTTTTTTTAAGGATATACAGATATATAGGAATAAGAAAATTCTGGGAAGATCAAAGAAACTATTTAAAGTGATTGCCTCTAAGCAGGCTAATGTGAGCAAGTCCTGTTTTTTCATTGTCTACCCTCTTGGACTGTCTGAAATTTTTTCAACAAAAATAATACTAAAGCCAAATTTCAAAAAAAGACCAGTAATAAATTATCTGGCACTGCACAAAACCTGTGGTGTTGAATACAGAAATATATCTGAACAGTTCAACATTTTTTTTATTAGTGTTCACATGTTGTTAGAAGATATAAATGCCTTGACCCATAATATCCTGAATCACAGCTATATTTCTCTATTTGTGGTAAAATTGAGCCTATTTACATACTCTTGGGGTTTTCCAAATGCCAGCCATATATGGAAAAAACAACAAAGTTTAATGTAGATAGTTTCAAATGGAAAAAAGCAAACATGTGACCCAATCCCTATGAAGAACTGGCTTAACGACACTCATTTTGGTACTGGTCATGATATCAAATGTAACAGTCCACAACATGATTTCTGTTTCACTGGTATTATAATTCCCAGAATGAATATGTTTTAGAACTAGCATGAAATAACAATATGGAAAAAAATATTAATTTTCTTCAGGCTTATCTTAAAATATTCTGTCAAAGCCAGCAAATCAAAACTGGTAAAAAATTTTGCAGAACTATTGTACCAGAAGAATGTCACACTATTTCTTTGAGGAGTCTCTAAACTTTCACAAATGTAGATAAATATATTAATACAAATGTATACAGGATTACGTATATTTTATTTTACTGATGTAAATGTAAAACTTATTTCTTATTTCTCATCTTCCTTATGCTATTTTCCTCCTTACCACCACAATCTGACACTGGAATTTGTCCCTGTTGGATAAAACTTTAATGTTATCAGAACCATAACATATTATTTTCCCAATAAATTTTGGATAAGAATTTGTTTTTTAAGTCAACCAAATCTACTTGAATACAAAATATTCCTCAACTGGTTTTGACAGCACAATCCAAGACTTTAGCGTATTTCACAATTAAGCAGTCAGTAAGTCAATTTTGCTGACAAGAGGAAGGACAAAAGCCTTTCTCAGAAGAGGTGCAGAAACATTTTAACAGATTTTCCCCAGACTTCTGCAGATTGACATTATCAGGGAAGTTGAAGACATCCAAAGCAGCGTGGAAACACAATATATTTTTAAGGCTTTTATATGTCACGAAACTGTACAAAAAAAATCATATAATAAGTCATTTGTCTTTATATAACTTTCTCTGGGGATCTGAAGTGCTTATACATATTATTTCACTAAATTGTTACATTTAAGCTAAAGCAAGTACTTTCAAAAATTAAATCATATTTTGAAACATATCAAATGGGGAGGGACTTCCCTGGTGGTGCAGTGGTTAAGAAGCTGCCTGCCAATGCAGGGGACACGGGTTCGAGCCGTGGTCTGGGAAGATCCCACATGCTGCGGAGCGACTAAGCCCATGCGCCAAAACTACTGAGCCTGTGCTCTAGAGCCCATGTGCCACAACTATTGAAGCCCACAAGCCTAGAGCCTGTGCTCCACAACAAGAGAAGCCACTGCAATGAGAAGCCCACGCACCGCACCACAACGAAGACCCAACACAGCCAAAAATAAATAAATAAATAAATAAATTTATTAAAAAATAAAATTCTATTCAAATGGGGAGAGGCAAAGGTAGGCGGAAAATATCAAATAACAGAAATTAAGAAAAGGGACCACTGCATCAACATTTACCTGTTGCATCAAATTCAATTGGCTGGCACCCATGGTGAGAAGACCAGTCACACTTGAGGACTTGCCCTCCTTCCACAATCCCAGGCTGGGTAGTGTTTGCTTTGGGAGCTCCCACCAGAAGAAACATCCTGCTAAAATACAAAAGGCAAGACAAGACTTTAAGTGGCACAAAGCATAAACAAAATCTTATGATTTAGGAAGAGCAATCATTCTCTTGATTTTATCCACAAATATTCTTTAAAAACCACTCACTGAGAGCATAATCCACCTTCATTATTCATTTGGTGCTCTTTTACATACATACATTATTCAATATAGTTTACTCATCCTAATAACACATTATAAGGCAACTTTAGGGTTACATGTCATTAAAAAATTTATGCTGGCCAAACTGTACACTTTGAATAGGTACAGTTTATTACATGTCAATTATAGCTCAATTAATTTGTTAAAAATGTATGCTGGCTAGAGACAGGGACATTTGTCTTGATTTTTGTTTGTTTTTTTTTTTGATTTACTGTACACTTTCTATATCCTGAATAATGAACAAAAAAATAAATGATTCTAAATAAATGATTCTGAAGTATGGTAATTTTAAATATTATCATTTTTCCATTGGGAAAACTTATCTTGTTTTAAAACTATATACTTCAATTTTTTTTTTTAATAGTGACTGACGAATGTCTTTTTTCACTGGATTCATCTAATCAATTCCTGGTCAAAGAATAGAAGCACTATTCAATTTCTTAACAGGATAAAATTAGCAAAAGACAAAATAATCAGGAGTCAAATTTTTAAGTAAAAGAGATCTTTTCTTTAGTTGTTTCTATTCATTCAGAAAAAAATATGGATTGAGTGTCTCCTCTACTAAGGCACAGATCTGGGCACTAGAGAAAGGAGGATGAATAAGACAACCTTGGTTCCTGCTCTCAGTGGAGCTTACATTCCCTTTGGGAAGAAATCCAGAAACTTGCCAAGAAAATTAGTCACTGTCAGAAGTGCTACGAAAGAACCAACAATTGGCTGAGAGGTATTATTTGGGAACAAGGAGAGGAGACCTTCTTTAGATTAAGGGAAGTTACCTCCAAGGAATGGAGGGGAGACACTTCCTTTGGATAAAGAGATGTCTAAGGAAGTTATCTTTAAAGAACAGGGAGAAGAGACCTCTTTCAGATAAAGCAGCAAAGGGATTTACCTCTAAGTAAATTGAGATGTACGGGATTAGAAGAAGGTTGCCAAGGAGTGTGTGTGTTGGGAGTGAGGGGCTAAGTGAGTGGGATGGAGAGGTGGATGGGAGGGTCCCAGGCAGAGGTACAAAGACTCAAGGCAGGAAAGAGCTTAGTCTCCAAGAGTTACAAGGAAAGAGGTGTGGCTAAAGGAGAGCAAGATGGGAATGGCACAAGATAAAACTGCGGAGCTTGGCAAGAACTAAATCACACAAGGTCCTTTAGCCAGGTAAAACTTTTGGATTTTATCATAACGTCCACGTGAAGCTTCTGAATGTTTTTTAAAGCAAGAGAATGACATAATCTAATAAAGAAAATGAAATGTGGCACCTTACGGGGAAAGTATTAAGGGGGAGGGGGGCAAAAATGGAACAAGAAAAGCGAGAGACTTTCAGCACCTGAGGGAGGAGGTGACAGTAAACTAGGTTGGGAGGACAGATGGAGAAAGAGATGGATGGGCAGATTTGGGAAATATCTGGAGTAGAATGAACAGGAACAGCTGGAGGCTTGAAAGTGGTAGAAAGGGAAGATTAGAATAAAGCATGTCACCTAGGTTTCTTTCTGGAGTGTAGGGATGGGAGAACCACTTACTGTGCTAGAAAAGCCCGGAGAGTAGGGAAGCAGAGGCAGACTAAGGGTTTACAGGAAAACCAAGAGTTCAGTTCCCAACATGTTAGCTTGAAATACCTGTGAGACACCTAATTGGTGGTTTGTTGCTCTGAGGAGAGTTCTGCCCTTGGAGATAACGTGTTGAGAATGTCAACTTGGAACGGATGGGTTCACACAGGGAGAGGCTTCAGAGAGAAGAGGAGGAAAGAGAGGAAGCAACAACATTTAAGAGTCAGAGAAAGAGGATAAAGTAAAAGAGGCTGAGAAGAAGCTAACTGAAATATAGGAGAAGAAAACAGGATACAGATAGACACAGAAGGCCCTCAACAAATGCTATCACCATTATCATTTCATTTCCTTGTTAAACACTAAGCCACTTACATTCTTCTAGCAAAGAAAATACTCATAATTGCTTTTCACTTTTTTGTGAAGTTATGAACAAACCTACATCTTAAATATGGAATGCTTTCGTTTTAACTTTTATTTATCAATTTCATTTTTTCTGGATGTATCTGCTAAATCATATTTAGACCAGCTGAAAGATGGCTGCATGAAATGCTGGAACCCTGTTTTCATACACTTATCTTAAAACTCCATACTCAAAATAAAGACAAAACTCCCAACCAAACCACACCCTGTTTCATAAAGCTTTATGCAGTCATAGTTGGCATCAGTAAAACACCAATGCTGGCTCTTTCTCCTCATAGCCAACTTAGTTTTCATTCACCAAGAAAAAAAATAAAGCTGAGTAAGACAGCCCTCAGCCCCCATGAATAAGAGAGCAGCTAAGTATCATTATGCCCTCCTTTTCTACAGCAGAGCTGGTTAGCAGCTAAATTATACACACACACACACACACACACACACACACACACACACACACACACACACATGAAATTTACCTTTCTCAACAGGTCAAAAATTTGGCCACAAAATCACAAAACTGCCCCTCCTCATCTGGATTAAATGATTTTTTAGTACATGATAGGCAAAAAAAAATATTTCAGATAAGTATACTTTTCAGGTCTACACCTGAAGAGGCATAGGCTCATTCCTGCAATAGCCCTAATAAGGGTAATACGAGCACAGGTGTGTGTATGATTTTCATATTGTGGATTAATGGCCAGTTCCAGGAGATCAGGACAGAGGAGCTGATTCTCAGAATTTGCCTAGAAACCTACAAGCAAACTCATTTCTGGACTGTCCTCACATAGCACACTACAGAATCTTTAATAATTTTTTGTCAAAGCACTTCTTCCTACCTTATGATAAACTGCTTCCTTGAATGGAGGGGACCCTCAGTCATCTTTGTGCTGCCACATAACAAGCACTCAAGAAAAGCTTTTTAAATTGACAATTGAGTAGCAAGTAAATTTGATAGTTATCAGTCTCAATCAAAACAGCCATACATAAAAAGCCATTTCCACTATCACCAACCCCTGTAGAATGCAGAAATCATCCTCTAATAAACATCTGATTATTTAAATTATCCTTAAAATAATTTCTTTCTGTAACGTTTCTCTTCTTAATTTTGGATTTCAGATACTTTCTTTACTTGTCACTAAAGACAGAGAGGGCTGGAAAGTTATTAGGGGACACGGACTTCGGCAAAGACAGAAAAAAGGGCGTCGTATGAGAGTTCTGAATGGAAACTGCACTCACATATTGGCAGCACAGAGCTCTAGTTCCTTGGATAGGATCAGGAACAAGGCTGCTACTTTTCATCAGACCATTTGCACATTATAGGCATGAAATGATGGTAATTACATGTACTAATATGGGTGTTCATCAAGTTTTCCTAAGCATACCTTCATGTGCAGTCTTGCACATTGGTGAAATGCCTCAGAAATGGTAGAATAATATAAAAGGAATGTGTGAGCATTCTCAATTTCTAAGTGCTAGGTTAATGAGGGGAAAAAGCTGAGAAATAAAGTTCTTTGTGCAAAGTGTCAACATGATATTTAAGTTCCTTTTAAGAGCGTTATAGAAAGTTTTCAAAGAGAAAAATGGAGAGATAAAGACAGTAAGACTGCCTTAGACAAATGTTAAGTCCTAAGAGGGAGGTGTGGAGAGAAAAATTAAGTATTTGTAGAGATTAAAGAGTACAGAATGGTAAAAGATGCTATATGAGAAAATTAAGGATTATAAAAGCAACACATATTACAGAAAACAAAAGCCTGTTAATGTGTTGGGAGGGTGAATTTTATGTCTTGTGTCTTTCTGCCACAATAACAAAAAACAGCCTGTTAATGAAATGCCTTACAAAAATATTAAATCATTACGACTTGAAGTTCATCTAGGAATGTCTAATGAATGTCTACAACAGCTTAATTAAAGTAAAAGAAGTGAAAGACCAGAAAAAATTTTGCAATATAAGCAGCATTGTCTAATGGGCAGTTTGGGACTAAAGGTTCCAGTCACCATATAAATCAATTGAGAAAGTCACTTTAAATCTCTGAGCCTCAGTTTCCTGTTCTATTGAATGGAAATAACAATGCCCACTATAATTACTTAAAAAAGAAAATTTCTGAATGCTGAATGTGGATAGTATAGATAAAAGTAAACTTAGAAAATGTGAACGCATCATAAAAATACAAGATGATGACAGCAGAACTAAAAACAACAATAAAATACTCCTTAATAAAGTAGGAATAAAAGTTAAAATCTGTTTTCAAGGGCCATTAATTAACCCAAATGCAAGCTCTCAAGAGAAAAAAAAAAAGGATAGGTAATAGTTGGTTTGCAACACTTCCTGATAATGGTGGAGAGTTGGGGAAGATACAGAGTTAGCTGAGGCTGACAGAGATTTCTCTGGTAAGCAGCAAAAATCTGAAGCTGAGCAACTTAGTTTCATATGCTTGCAACTTCCTCCTGACAGAATCCATCTCCCTCCCAAAAAGTTTGCCCAAGAACAATATCAGGATCCCCATCCTCACCATTCTTTTTAAATGACTCGAATCATTTTCATTAAATGACTTTAAAATTAAGGTTTACATATATGAGCAGGCCATTAATACCATGCCAAGAAATTCTGAAAGATAAAGAGTAGAAATGTGTGTTTGGGGGAAGGGGTGTAAGAGAAGAAGAAAGAGGGAGGGAGGGAAAGGGGGGGAGAAGGGAGAGAGGGAGGAGAGGTAGAGGAGCAAGGGCAAGGGAGGGGAAGGAGAGAAGAAAGGGGAGGTAGTAAGGGAGAGGGGGAGGAAGGGGAAGAGGATGGGAGAGACGAGAGGATTCGAGAAGCCAACCAGGAGGATGCCCTTCGGATGCACTTTCAATCCAAAGTGTACTTGAAGGGCAGCTGCTTCAGGGAACATGACCTTGACTACCAAGGAGAGACAACCAGCCAAACAATGACAAGGACATTTTTTAAACTCTCCAAATGAACTAAGTTATTTGGCTGCTTTCAGCACTGACTTTTCCAAGATAAAGCATGGTTAATATATTCTGGCTGACTCTGGCTGACCAGTGAGGCTTCACCAAAAGGAACTTCTGAAAAATTAACATATACATACACAGAAAGAAACGTGTTACTGAATGTTACTTAAGAGCTATAATTCCAGTCTCATTTACTTTTCACTAAAAAAAAAAAAGCTATAGTCAACATTTATGTGATGTAAAACAGATGCAAAAATCCTATACTTTTTCCCTTGTATAATATCCTATAAACCTTGGGCCTTAATCAGGAGAAATCAACATAGGATTTGCTTTCTAAATATGTAATGATGATAGAATCTATGCATATATATTATTTATGATAAGAAAAAAGAACCAGGGGCTTCCCTGGTGGTGCAGTGGTTAAGAATCCACCTTCCAATTCAGGGGACACGGGTTCGAGTCCTGGTCCCTGGTCCGGGAAGATCCCACATGCCGCGAAGCAACTAAACCTGTGCGCTACAACTACTGAGCCTGCGCTCTAGAGCCTGCGAGGCACAACTACTGAGCCCACGAGCCACAACTACTGAAGCCCACGCGCCTAGACCCCGTGCTCCACAACAAGAGAAGCCACCGCAATGAGAAGCCCATGCACCAAAACGAAGAGAAGCCCCCGCTCTCCACAGCTTGAGAAAGCCAGCGCGTAGCAACGAAGACCCAACGCAGGCAAAATAAATAAATAAATTTTTTAAAAAAAGAAAGAAGAACCAATATAGCCAGAGCCACACTAAAATAAGCTGGTGTCATTTTGTAAAGGGTTGTGAAGATGGTTACAAAGGTGAAGAGAGAAACAGGACATAAGCTTTTAAAAGTAGATGCAGACTGGGACGGACTGAAAGAGGCCTTCATCCAGTTTAAGCAGTTTGGACTTTATCTCTGGACATGAGAATATTTTCGAGGAAATTTTAGCAGCAGAATACCAGGATCAAAAGATGCTTCAGAAAGATAAAACTATTAGAAACATGTAAGATGTTTTGCAGGTCTGAGAGCTAAATGATGGGCTGAGGGGTGATGACCTGAGTACCACAGACCACGCTTGTAACAACTGGTCAAACTACAAGTGGAAAGCAGAGATGGATGCAAGAAACATTAACAAGGGCTTCCCTGGTGGCGCAGTGGTTAAGAATCCGCCTGCCAATGCAGGGGACACGGGTTCGAGCCCTGGTCCGGGAAGATCCCACATGCCGCGGAGCAACTAAGCCCGTGCACCACAACTACTGAGCCTGCGCTCTAGAGCCCGCGAGCCACAACTACTGAGCCCGCATGCCACAACCCTAGTGTGCAGAGGGGCCAACTGAGGCTCAGAGAGGTGGAGTGACATTCCCACATGTCACAGCTAGCACGTGGCCGAGTCACCAATGTCCCATAAGGGGCAGAGTGCTCACCTTGTGAAGAGAAGGTCCAGCATCTGCTGGGTGGTGGGGAAAGCCCTGTAGGAGCCCAGGAATGTGGGGTGGTCAGAGGGGTCCCCGCCCAGGAAGGCAGGCACCAGGTTTCCCACCAGCTTCTCCAGCCTGCCTGCCTGGACGCTCCACACCATGCAGGTCTCATTCCTGTCCCCTGTGGACACATTTTCCCCCTGGGGTGGAACAGAGCAGGGACATGAGTCAGAGGCAGCACCAAGGACACCAGGAGGGCTGGGGCTGGAGCTGAGACCGAATCCCCAAGCCTCAGGGACTTGTGGCAAGAGGTGGGACAGGAGTGCCCTCAGCAGAATAAAGGTTCTGGCTTCACAAGTGAATTGGTGGTGGGCGACGGTTACATGTGTTACTATCTCAGGGCAGTTTGTAGCACAGTATTGACAGCTCCCCCTGTATTAACTGCATCATCTCTGTGATTGTTATCAAAACATCCCATTCTGGGGATGAGAACACAGAGACTCCCTGGGGTGGGAGGGATCAGGTTACTCAGGCCAACATGGACACCTGAGGATGAAGTTAAAAGAGGAAAATCTGTAGAAAAATGCAGAAACAAAGTTGACTTAACATTAAGTGGGGACTTCCCTGGTGGCGCAGTGGTTAAGAATCCGCCTGCCAATGCAGGGGACACGGGTTCGAGCCCTGGTCCGGGAAGATCCCACATGCCGCGGAGCAACTAAGCCCGTGCACCACAACTACTGAGCCTGCGCTCTAGAGCCCGCGAGCCACAACTACTGAGCCCGCATGCCACAACTACTGAAGCCCGCGTGCCTAGAGCCGGTGCTCCGCAACAAGAGAAGCCACCGCAATGAGAAGCCCGCGCACCACAACGAAGAGTAGCCCCTGCTCACTGCAACTAAAGAAAGCCGAACCCAGCAACAAAGCCCCAATGCAGCCAAAAATAAATAATAAATTAATTAATTTTTTTTTAAAAAAAGAAACATTAACAAGGAAGAATTTCTAGGACCTTCTGCCTGGTGACTAACCACTGACTAATATTAGGGGTGACCAGCAGGAGAGACAAAGAAAAATAGAAAATGAGAGGGAGGAATATGAAATTATTTCCAGGGCAACAGAGAAAATGATGGTACCATTAATAGAAACAGAGGTACAACTGACATCACTTGGTGAAAAAGAGTTCATTTTTTGTCAAATTGAGGTAAGACAGGCTAGTCAAGAAGAAATGATCCACTGGCTGTTGAATATAAAGTTAGAGCTCTACTTTTAGATTAAAGATGAAGCCAGGGCAGCAGTATGGTCTTCAAAGCTCTCCAAATGCTGCAAATAGGAAGTTAGGATTGAGAACCATTTTATGTTCTGTGGGACCTTCTGCGACCAGGGAACACTCACCCACACCTTGTCTTTGGGGTCATAGGACATGAAGGAACTGTAAATAAGGCTCCAATAGAGTTTAACAGGGGAAAAAGCAAGGCTTGTAACACAGAGTTGCTCACTATAGCATTATTTTAAAATAAATATATATGTAAAATGAGAACTGTATAACATATCTTAAGAGTAAGAAAATTATTCATTTTCTTCTTAAAATTTGAATACAAAAATTAAATGGAATTTGAATTTCATTTCCTCTGCGTTTTGTTCCCATCTTTTCCCTTACCCCACACCATCCCACTCAAACAACTAAAGGCTGCAAACTCTTCTGGCCTCAGTTTCCTGTTCTGTAACAGTGAATTTATCTGCTTTCCTATTTCCCCTGGTGGTCTGTGGTATAGAGTAAAATGAGATATCGCAAGTAAAAGTGCTTTGTAAATTATAAAATAGGTCAAGCAATGTAAGGTATCATTATTATAACTAAGCCTAGGGTGTAAGTTTTAATTTCTCCAATTATTCTCCACAAGAAAAACATGCCTTTACTTCTGGGCCTGTATACAGTATTTAAATTTTACATAAGTTTAGCAATATAGTCACCATAAATTAATTCATACAGGAAAAATAACAGGGAGTGCTAATGTTTTATTTTTCACAGTTTTTTTCCCTTTTTAAGTATAGCAATTTACAATGTTGTGTTAGTTTCTGGTGTACAGCAAAGTGATTCAGTTATACATACATATGCATATACATGTTCTTTTTCATATTCTTTTCCATTATAGTTTATTACAGGATATTGAATATAGTTTCCTGTGCTATACAGTAAATCCTTGTTGTTTATTTATTTTATATATAGTACTTTGTATTTGCTAATCTCCAAATCCTAATTTATCCCCCCCACCCTTCCTCTTTGATAACCATAAGTTTGTTTTCTATATTTTTCAAATCATAATTTTTGTGACTTTTCACTTCAAACCTAAGACTCATTTCTGGAGGAATTTTACTGTGGAGTCACCTTAATATTTTTGCTTAGTACTTTCTTTTTCCTTCTTTTTAATTAACATTGATTCATTAGTTTTCACAACAATATGGAGATAATTCAATAACAATTTTCTGTAACAAGAAAAATGAGACAGAAAACAGTTCTATAGCTTGCCAGAGGTATTTAGACACCTATAGAAACCGGAAGCAGCAGGAGACCTCATTACCCTTGCTTCCTCATTAATACAGGCACTCTTCCTTCAGAAGAAAGGACACTTTAATTAGCACTTTTCTATTATGTGAATTTTTTTTCCCTTTAGAAGTTTATTATCACACCAAATGACAACAATAAATGCAGCTGGTAATATTGTAAATGGCATCGCCATGCACCCTGGATTCCAATGCTTGTTAACTTTAAAAGTACCTTTTTACAAAATTAAGCGTAAGTTTGCATTAATCTTTGTTAAATCTGAAAAGCTCAGAAGTAGAAACCTTTGTTTACATATATTTGGGTTTTTTTTAATCTCCAAGTTGATTTATATTTTTTATCTTAGGCTATAGCTATACCTCACTAGTCTATCAGTAACAAAGTCACTGAAGAAAGTTTCAAAATGTTATATGAAACCAAACCAAGTTCAATTTTACCTTACCATTAAAATCCCACGTGGGAGGTCATGTAAACAAACCTGTGAGGTCATAGTATATTCAACAACTACAGTGACTAATCACAAATTATCCATCCAGCCTCGCAACCAAAAATAGGAAATATCTCATTCTAACAGTTCAGTATTACTGCATTTTCCATAGTAAAAACACTTAAAGTTTATCATTTTGTCTTGTATCTTTACACTACAGAACTCAGAGGGTTGCCACCGAATTAAGAGCAACATATGCAAACCACTCCATCAACTTGGAAGTATTTAAGTGCTAACTCTGGCTACTCTAAGTACCAACTCTTGACAAAAGACAATATATATTTTCAAAATTATTAGAATTTCTGTAGAAATTAAATCTAAAAGAGCACGCTTGGAAGCAACTAAAATCCTCTGCACTCTAAAGGCATACATCCTGCCGAATGTTGTAACAGTCATGGAAAAATATTTAGATCATCCTCAAATTAGGCATGTATGAATAGGAAAAATAGTACTAAAAAGTACTGACCATTAAAATTATCCTCCCTCTCCCCCCAAAAAACAATACTTTATAGAAAAAAATTAAAAACAAAAATATGCTGTTACAATTTCTAAGAGCTTAGAAAGAACTCTAAGAACAGTTCTCCCTCTTGGAAACAAGATTTAAACATCAGAAGACATCCAGGGAACACATTAAATCAGTATTTCTAACGCTAAAAAAAGGGGGTGGGGTGGTGAGAATGACGTCAGCGTTCGGTAAGGTCAGAGACAACTTTTAATCCAATAATGACAATAACTCTGTTCCAAATCCTGTGCAACGCGAAACGCTGGCAATTTGAAACATAACTGAATTCTTAAATACTACAGTATTCAAATGACCTTTAGCGAGTGAAAACTCAGCAAACATGCTTGTTCTTTCTGAACAATGACCTAAATAATGAATCACTATAAAAAGAACAGATGACACATCCAATTCATCTGTTCACCCTCAAATGTGCAAAGGTTTGACAGTCTCAGAGATAAGACACAATGAATTTACTACGACAGAATGGTCATTTTAGTCATCAGAATGTCTGGAAAAGGAGATGAGGAGAAACAGAATCAGACTGAGAGTCGTAAAGAATGGGGGAGGGCTTGTTTAGGGAGAGCGAAAAACACGGGTGTTTAAGTCTGTGAAGCCAAAAAACAAAAAGACTCCAGGGAAGGCTAACTGGTACTGGAGAAAAAGAAGTTCGGAAATGAAATTGACCAAGTCCCGGACACCGGCAAAGGCGGCGCGGTGTCCAGCCAGACCAGCCTTTGTTGATTTCCCACTTTCCCCTAATTTCAAGCACAGGTCTGCTTCAAAGCGCTCCCTTCTGAGGAGAGGAGAAGGGGGAACTGGGTGGTGGGAGGTGCGCGGGTTCACCTCCCCCAAGTATTTCATCCACCCAGAACCTAAATCGCCCAGTGGGGGGAGGGAGGGTTAGAGGAAACGGATAGAAAGGCGCTGGGATCTCTTGCAGAGATCTCTCCCTGTGGGAAATCGTAGGGTGGGTGCGCGCGATGGGGGAGGGGGCCGACTCCCCTTCCAAGTGCGGCCACTTACGAAGACGCGCTGGGCACGAAGAAATCAACCGCGAAGCCGAAGTAACTACCCTCGGGGCCAGAGTACTCCGCAGGGCTGTCCACATCTAGATTGAAGGCGCCGCAAAGAGGCAGCAGGAATCCGGGGAGAAGGAGCAGGAGGCGGCGGGGGCGAAGGCGCAGCCGCCGCCGCGGCAGGGAAGCCATCGCCGAAGTGCGCGCGGGGCGCCGAGCCCGGAGACGCGGCCACCCCGCCCGGAGCGCACGGTGCCCGCGGCCCGCCGCCTGCGCGCGCCGAAACTTGCCAGCTGCTCGCTTCCCGGCGAGTCCCGGACAGCGCCGGGGGAGGCAGGAGGGCTGAGCTTCCGAGCGGCCACCCGGGAAGTGGGGCGCAGGGCGCGCGGGGCGGGGACAGCAGCGCGGGCGGCCCCTCGCCTCCCTCTCGCTCGGCCGCTCAGCGCCGCGCCTCGGGCTCGGGACTGCAGGGCTGGGCGCCGCACCCCCGGCCAGAGCGCTGCCGCGGCCAGTGGGAGGAGGCAGAGCAGGAGGAGGAGCCGCCCGGGAGGCTGAGCCAACGCGCAGGAGGAAGTGGGGGAGGAGAGTCGGCCTCGGCCTGGGGCAAGTCGAGCGCACTTCCGTGCGCGCTGTCGCCTCCTGTCCCAAGAATAGAGCTCCTGTACGGAGGCCCCAGACCCTCAGAGCCCTCTGGGAGCCCTCCTGGACTAGGGCCTCAGAACCAGGACCGGGAAGAGGGAGGTGGCGGGGTGGGGGGAGATGCTCAAGCGTCCCAACCCGCCCGCGTCCAACAGAGCGCCAAGGGCACCCGAATGCCGCCGGCAACTCCTGTGCGACTTTTATTTGAAAGTGAGGAAAGCTTTATCCGTTTCTCGTGTTTCTGCTACTCAAAAGCCTGGCAGGCAGTCACAACAGAAACTCTATAATTAATGGTCGTTTTCCTCCCCACTCTAGCCCACACGCAAACACTGAACTTAATTATAAACTTTCAGAATGTTGGCACAGCCTCTTGCAGGCAAGTTGTATTAAAGCTGAACATAGACGTCCACGGAAGGATGGGCAAGGCAAAGAATCAGCAGAAATCGTTTTAAATCACATCAGATTAGTCAAAACCTTATTCCTAGTTTATTAGGGGAAGTCTCATGATTTGGATAACTAACTGGTTGATTTAGGACATTTGGGTAGAAAAACGATTTTAGAGTTGGAAGAAGGAATATGCACCTTGGGGTCCCTTGGGGCTTGCTTGCTGCTGGTGTTTTCTACGCCGCCCAGGCCCCCGCCAGCGGGACTGAGGAAGGAACCTTGACCTTTTCCTTTATATTCACAAGTCAAAGCACCTTGCCAGGCAGACAGTAAGCAATCATTAAAATGTTGAATGAATGAATGAATGGAGATGAAATGATGAGTGAACTTTGCCCAGAGAAGTGACTTCCCCATATTGTTTATCACAAGAATAAAGAATTTGGGGAACAAAACAGTATAAATGGAACTTTTTGGATCTTAAAAACTTACAAGTATTAGAACAGTAATTTCGAATGTAACTATTAACACTCAATTACAATGCACATTAATTGAGTTTAATGCTGTGAAGGGATATGTATGTAAATTGAAGTCTCTAATTTGAATATATAGTACTTAACTGCATCATATATTTTGATTTTTAAATGTGACTAAATGATATGCAGCAAAACCTCAGGCATGTTTTACAAGATATGGTCCAGCACTTGCCTAAAGGAAATTACCATGTGAGACAGGCAATCCTACACAAATACTTACACATAAATACAAATGTACCTTTCTCCTCACCATGTTCTGTGGTACACGGAGAGGCCACGGGTATGTACACACAAACCCAAAGGGTCATTTATGCCTTAAAAGCCTGAGAACCAATCGCCTTGGAAATCCACGCAGATAGGGAGGGCAGAAGAGTGTTTGAACGCTGGCTGGACCCAGTAAGCCCTCTCACTCCTCAACATCTGATCCAGGACAGAGGTCCAACAGACCAGAGGAGTGGAGGGAAGAAATGAGAAAACCAGGAAAAGGAAAAAGCCAAAGCCATGGCAACATGCATGTGCCCCCTGAAACTTGAGTGAATGAGGACCACATTTCTATGAGGAGACTGTGAACCAGGATAAGCCAGTATCTTAAGGCACCCAGGGTTGTAAATGCAGACATTTTTGTAACAGAGTAGTCAGGCTTGAGCAGTCATCTATCCAGCACCTTGCAAATTGAGGGAGTTTATTACAGTACATATCAATTCAGCCAGCACTTATTCAGAATCCACAATGTGCTAGGTACTGTATGTATAGGAGAGGGAAAGAGTGTATTTTATGTTACAGATGAAAACCTATGCCCCTCCCCCATTCCCACGGCACTCTTTAAACTACATTATAACAATTTTCCAATTTAAGACAACTATATAATATATTGACATTAAGTATAATCACTTTTTTACAGAGAACATAAAATAGTAAAAGGATTTTGACTTTGAATTATACCCCCTACTGCTTTATCCTATGATTAAAATCTTGATTCTACTGATTTCTACAAATTCAAATGCCTGAGTTCAATTAGTTGTGTGACCCTAGGCAAATGACTTAAATCATTATGTGCCTCAGTTTTCTTATCAAAGGAGCTCAGTCCAGTTATCATAAAATAATTTAAGAGGAATTTCAAATTTTTATTTTTCAGCTAACATCAAGGAGGATTCAGTTCATAATCCACAGAAACCCTTTTGAAATCCCCTTTTTCCACTCTCCATTTCTCTAGAGCCCTTAATCCACTAAACCCAACAGACCCTACAGTGTTTGTTGCATTGCTTTTTTGTCCAACTCTTGCTTACCTCTCCTCTCCCAGCTATTTATTAGGGAGATTTACTTGGCCACATCACCCCCAGTACTGCCTTTCTTTTTTATATTTACTTTTATTGAGATAACATTGGTTTATTACATTATATAAGTCTCATGGGTACAACATGATATTTCTACTTCTATGTACCCTACAGAGAGCTGCCTTTTCCTCTCTGTTTCACAAAAGATACCCAGCCAGCTCGTGGGTGTGTGGAAGAGAAGAGAAGGAAGGCAGAAAACTTGTCTCCTTTCTGGGCTTTGTTTCCTCATCTGCTCCTTCAATGTTAGGGTTGTCCTGGTGTCTGTCTTTGATTCACTGCATTTCTCATCCGACACATCCCCAGCATGACCTTACTCACTGTCATGCCCTTACCACTCCCCACCTCACAAAGTACTTTTAGCCATATTAAATCAATTACATATTAAATTAATTATTTACAGTGTCCCCAGAATGCCATCTTTGTTCACAGGTCTCTATCTTCCTAGAAAACATTAGCCCTCCCCCTCAATCAGCCTTCATCCTTCTGCCACATACAAACCTACACAATGCCCTCTACCTGGCTATTTCTTACTCTTCTTTCAAGATGTGTATCAGGCATCATCATATCCTCTAGGAAACCTTCTATCAGGAACCATGCCTTTTGCTTTTGTATTCTCTGAGCTCAACACTGAGCACAGCAATGGAATTAATTCCATGGTTCAGAGACAATAATAACTAACATTTTTATTAAGTATATTCATTATGTACTGGGAACTGTGCTAAGTATTTTGTGTATATATTAAGTCATTTGTTAGGTAGTTTCTATTAATATGCCCAATTTAAAGATGAAGAAACTGATTCTCTGCTAGATCAAATAATTTTTCCAAGGTCACAAAGGTAGTGTGGCAGAGGCAGATTTTGAATGCATGATGGTCCGACTCCAAGCTCACACCGTTAGCACTAAGTTGCCTCTTACGGTATAAAGATACATAATATAACAATACAAGGATAACAAAGATAAAAGAGTAATATATTCAAAGTGATCTGAAAGTTTACTTAAATTATCTTTACCCTTAATCCATGCTGTAGCATGTTTACCAATAAAATATTTTAATCAAACTTTATTATTGGTTGTATTCACCACTAACTTGGCAAGGTTTGTCTAAGAAGAAATTATAAAAGAGTAACTGAACAATTATAGTAAAGACTAGAAATCATCTTAATCTACTAAAGTTTTATTATGAAGAAAATAGTTGTAAGTGAATTTTTTGTGATGTTACTATGAAAGAGAAGAGACAATTTTGTATGTATATTCCATCTGCTAATCTCTTCACATCTTCTGACCTCCATATCCTTGTGGTCAAGGAAGGGCACTGGTGATGATCTCCAAGGTCCTCCCCACCCCCTGAGAACCTGAGGCATCAGTGACCTCCCCAGAGTAACTAGGGTGGTTGTTGAGAGCCCCTATGGAACAAAGTCATCTGGTCTCATTCAAATCTCCTTCCCCCACACTAGGCAGAATAATGATGTCCACTAAGGAGAAATTGGCTCACATCCATGAATATCAAGGAGGAGAATTGTTTCTCATCCTCATCTATAAGTAATATATTTATATTTTCATAACAGTAGGAAATCAATTATTTGTGGCATTTAGAACACTTTTTCCATGTACTAGGAAAAGCTGGTTACAAACTTGAGAAGTTTGAGATAAACGCTGGGGAAAATGTAGAAATATCTTCATTACCTTGATTAAAGAACAATACATGGATAACTAATCTTTCGAAGTTTCAAAAACAAAAATGCGGCTCTTCTCTAAACTCTTTTTTTTTTAAATGGATTTAACTTAAATGGACTATTGCTTAATAGAAATATTTACTATCCAGGAAACTTCTTTGGATTTTTTCCAGTCAGGACTGAGTATGTTGGGAAGCCAAAGAAAATATGTATTGTCAAAAGATTAAGATCTGGCCTGATTAATAGGTAACATTTCACCATCTGTATATTTCTTTTCTCTCCAACATGCATTTAGTTTATTCACCTCACTTATACAATCTGGTTTTTAAATTTTCATCTTTTCTCTTTAATATCATGGGACTTAAAGGTCAAACTGAAAAGACCATATTGATTACTTTTGTATAAAAATCCTAAGAATGTACATGTATGAATGCCAAAACTGAAAATAATGACATCACTACATAACCTCAAGTGTGAAGAGAAAGTTAGTGAATGGATTAAGAAACTATACATAAAACATATTGTTTCTATTAGATTCAAACTTAGATTTAAAATATCCAGCCATATTTCCTCCTGAAAATGCATATTTATTGAGCAACTTTTTCCTGGTTCTATTCCCGTAAGAGTCCTTTCTCAAACAACTTTCAGGGTTTGAATAACCTATGATAGAAGATATCCTAGAAAATTGAGATTCAAAGCACCAAAATAGAAATCACAAAACAGGTAACTTTCATGCCTGTGAACAGAACAAGCTCTTGTTCTGTGCCTGAAGGGAGTAGAGCACTTTGGGCAGGAAGCTTCGGTACCAGTACGGTCGGTAAGCACCTGTGCAGATAGATCTCCTCCAGTCTTATAAATATGCCACACTCACCTCTTCCTCTGTGCCTCTGTTCCTGAGGTTCCTTTTTTCCTCACCCTGGAATATCATTCTTTCACCTGCTCTCCTATCACAATTCCACTCAAACTTCAGCATTCAGCGCAAGACTTCTCCAGGGAGCTTTACATGGCTTCATTGTCTCCCTTTTCTTTAAAATGGCTTGTATTTCCAAGTCTAATCCACTCACAACTTAGCATTTAATTATTCCTGTGTTAATTTCCTGGTGTTTTTGACAGTATTTGAATATAATTCTATTTAATATTAATTCTTGATATATTCAGGCATCTTAGATTCTTCCTAGTGAAATTATCAGTTCCTTAAAAATAGCTATGTTTTCATAATTTATATATTCTTCCATAACATTGAATACAGTGCTGAATTTATATTTCAAAAAATCATAGGGGCTTCCCTGGTGGTGCAGTGGTTGCGCGTCCGCCTGCCGATGCAGGGGAACCGGGTTCGCGCCCCGGTCTGGGAGGATCCCACATGCCGCGGAGCGGCTGGGCCCGTGAGCCATGGCCGCTGAGCCTGCGCGTCCGGAGCCTGTGCTCCGCAACGGGAGAGGCCACAACAGAGGGAGGCCCCCATACCACAAAAAAAAAAAAAAAAAAAAAATCACAAAGAACCTGTTGATGAATTTTGTCTGTAAATTCCATGGGAGAACCGGACATGTTGATCTTTTTCCCCCCAGCTTTATTGAGGTATACTTGACAAATAAAATTGCAATGACTGTGTTGATCTTACCCATCATTAAATGCCCAGTGCCCAGCACAGTTCTTATTGAATAGCAAGAAACCAAGAAGTATTTGTTGAACGATAAATGAATGAAAGTGTGAATAAAAAAGGAATTGTGACCTTAAATTGAACACACGAAGGTAATAAGTCAATAGTCTTGCATAAATGAATGAATGATGTACTTTTCAAGAAGTAGGAAAGTCCAAGGATAGCTAATAGATTCATTTTATAAGTAGCAAGGAAATGGGATTAAGCTACTAACTTCATCTAGAAGAGTAGCTGTTTTTCATTCCTTGTTGCAATTTGGGATTAGGATATGGAGCTTATGAAGGAGATGAAAATTAATCATGAATAGCAAGAAACATCCTGTGCACTCTTGGAGTTCTCTGCATCTCTTTGTGAAAAACCACTTTACTTTCATGATAGGCATTCTTTACTCCAAGGACACCCCTGATGGTTTTCAGAATTTCCCTTCAAATGATCAACATGTAAAAATGTAAAAGGAAGATCATGCATATTATTCCATTTAAACTAATTAAATATTACAGACTCCTCTTACATTATAACTACTTAAGGGGATTTAAATTTTTTAAAAGGCTTAAAGTGTTGATGTGTACTCTGATGTGTGCTAAGAAATAGATCTCACTTCTCAGTACAGCACATATAATACAAGAAAAAAAATCCATGTGTGGAAGAGGGTAATGCTGTCTGCTACTCTTCAATCACTGGAAAGTCAAATTAGAGGCTTAGATATAAAGAGCAAAGTGTTTGTAGTATATTCAGAATTAGCAAACATATTTAAAAAAAAATACATAAAAACCATAGAATTTTTTATAAATCACTGTTTTTTTTAATGTCATGAGTCATAGACGGAATCGTGGTATAAGTTTAAATGTTTTTGGCCCTTGATAGATGATTGCTAATGCTTTCCTCCTACTAATCATTTAGTATAAATGTGGCCTTACTTTTACTGGAGATTATAAACCAAAACCACTAATTCTTTTTTTTTGGGGAGGCTGTGTCATGCAGCTTGTGGGATCTTGGTTCCCCGACCAGGGATTGAACAAGGGCCCGCCAGGGAATTCCCCAAACCTCTAATTCTTTTTTCCGTCAGATTTATGATAAATTTAAACACTCATAATCAGAAGATCTTTAAAAAATAAAGTCTACAAAGTCACGCATATGTTTATTTCTTGGAAAAAATGGCAAGAAGATGTGTCATTAATGACAAAACACAGTATTTGTATAATACATATGTATGTATAGGTCCTGAAATTCTTTTCCTTAGATACATGATTTAATCCTACTATTGTTTAGTAATGTCATCTAAATGATTGTTATTTTCTTATTAAAAATTACCGCCAAAAAGACGAAAAAAAATCATCTCCATGTCGCTAAAAGACATAGCTAGACATATGTCTACAAAACACAATTTTGCAGAAGAAACTTTAATATCAAAAACATAAGAAGGTAATCCTACAATAGCATTTTTTGTTTTTAATTTTTTAATGTTTTTTTTGGCCACACCACACAGCTTGTGGGATCTTAGTTCCCCGACCAGGGATCGAACCCGGGCCCACGGCAGTGAAAGCACCAAGTCTTAACCACTGGACTGCCAGGGAACTCCCGCTACAATAGCATTTTATATTAGTGAATAATATTAAAATTATGTAACAGTACACACTACATTAGTATGCACTTTTTCATGTTCTATTATATAAACAGCTGTGAAAATCTGATTTTTAACACAAATAAAACATAAATTCATTCACATGACTATTGCATTTTCTTTCCACTTTCAGAAACATTCCACTTAACTAGTCCTATTAAAGACTAGTTAATCATTCATTTATTCATCAAATATTTATTATTAAGTGCCCTCTATATGCCCAACACTGCAACTGGACTTTGAATTACCAAAACAAAACAGACATGAACCCCCCTGCCAGGAACCTACAGTTTAATTAGGCAAATACTCAAGTAAATAAAATTAGCTAACAATTAAGGGACATATTTCACTACTTGCCAAGTGCTGTATTAAAATGTTTTATATGGATTACACCTCTTCATAACAATACGATTACTGCATGTGGGTAATTTTACCCCATTTTACAGAGGAAAACAAGGGTGGCGATGTTAAAGTATGTTCCCTTCAGGAGGTGGAGCCTAATACCCCATCCCTTGAGTGTGGTCTGAATCTTGTGAATTGTTTTCAATGAATAGGATTAAAAAAAAAAGTGACCGTGCAACTTTGTTGACTAGGTCATAAAAGGTGTCCTTTTGCTCTTCCAGATGGGAAGCCAGATGCCTTGTGGTGGGAACTTACAAGTTGCCCTATGGAGAAGACCACATGGTGAGAACCTGAGGCCTCTTCCCAACAGCCATGTGAGTAACCTTCAAAGTGGCTCATTCTTCTCAGTCAAGTCCTTCAGATGCTAGGAGCCCCTGCCAACATCTAACCTGAAGAGAGACCCTGAGCCAGAAACTATCCATCTAAGCTGTGGTATAATTACTAACCCACAGAAACTGTGAGATAATAAATATTTGCTGCTTTGAGCCCATACATTTGTTACGCAGCCATAGATAACTAAGACACAGAGTTTAGAGAAGTTATGTAATATGCTAAGGTCACAGAGCTAGGAAGTGTTAGAGATGTTTCAGCCAGTCAGTTATAGCTAAAGTAATCATATAATTTATTGTCCAACAGGGATACTTTTTAGAGAGTAATGTGGATCGTGATAATAATTATACTGGTTCAACAGCTATGTACCAGAACTATCTAGGGCAAACTGGGACACAGGATCAGTCTAGTTACAGTCTATGCTCTTTACTGCAACACAACACTGTCTCCTATATAAATAACTGGATAAAGTGTGACCTATCCAACAACGGAAGTATAGCACAGGGAAGGGATAAACCACCTGCTCCAACCAGAGACCACTATCTACCTACCAAATATTCATTGTCCCCTTTGGTAATACTCCTATATTGTGTGATGGCAATAATGTGTCTAACTGGGAAAAACAAAGACAAAAGACCCTGCATTTCCCACCTCCCTTATAGATGACCAGAAGATGTCAGTAGAAGTTGTCATGTGGAGCTACTAGGAAACCTCTTAGAAGAGGGTTAGCTTAACTATCAGGAGCCCTTTTTCCTCTACAGTTTCTTTACAGCTGACGCCTGGGACATGGGTGTGCTGGTTGGAGCTGCAGCAGCCTTACTGCAAACAAGAGGAGGTATATTTGGTAATGAAGGTCATGATTTAAGAATTACAGAGCAGAAAGTCTGGGTTTCTGATAACCACGGACCCATCATTTCTGTCTTAGAGAGTAAACCTCTCTATTATGTGAGAGAAAAAATATGCCTCTATCTTTGTTTAAATAGATATTACAAGGGTTTTCAGTTATACTGTGATTAACCTAATCCTAACTGATATACCCACCTTGATTCTTCAAACAACAGATTTAAATTTTGAGTACCAAACATTTGGATTCTTACCCTATTTTGACAGAAATTGTTCTAGATATATTGACCACTCTTCCTACTTTTTAAAGTAACTAAAACAAAAGCATTGATAGCTTTCTTGATGATACAAGGTTATTATTATTTATAGAAAGCAGGGTTGGTTCACTTTTTTAGTGCCTAATAGAGTTTTCTATGCCCTGTGGAAGCTCATTCAACTGTTGGTATTAATAAAACAAGTATGAATTAAGTTCTTGTGAGCAATACTCTTTTAGATGGGCTGGTGCCCTCACCTATTTTGTTCCTTTTAAATGAGTCATTTGAGGGTTTTTCTAAACTCTCCACTCATACTTCCTCTAAAAACTTGAAGACTAATTAAAGATTTCCACCTTTCAGTCATTACGGAAATGTACCAGGGGATTTTCATAAAATGTTAAATATCTGGATTTAATAGGAAATGATTGCATTCAGAAAGGAGTTAGATGCAGAGCTCTTAATCACATAATTGTATTAGGTTTAGCTCATAGAAACATAAAAGAATTAAATAAAAGCTTTGGTACACGTTCAGCATTTTTGTGAAGCATAAAGGCATTTTCATAGTTAGTTTTTCTTTTGAGTTTTGAAAAAATAAACTATTATGGAGATAGTTACAATAATGCTACTCTTTAAGCAGAAATGAGATTCTTTAAGAAACTGAGTTAACTTTTTTATTCTAAATATTTCAGGTTAGTTATTCTATTTCAGTTCAGAATATCCTTATCATTAGCAAAAATTTTGAACAGTTATTGTAATAAAATGCTTCCTACAGAGAATAAATATTTTCATACATGTAAAATATCTAGGATAAATATATGGAAGAAAATTTCAAGGACAACCTAACAATTACGTCTGACCCAAAATGCAATAGTGAATGACATTTGTAAAAAGAATTTAAGCTAAGGCTGGATGATCATTTGATAGAGATATAATAGACCTTTCTGCAATTATAGAAATATTCGACCTTTCTGCAATTATGGAAATATTCTGTATCTCTACTGTCTCAAATACTTACATTAGCCACATGTGACTATTGAACACTTGAAATGTGGCTAGTATGACTGAGAAGTTAAATTTCAAATTTTATTTAATTTTAATAGCCACATGTGGCTAATGGCTCCCGAACTGGATAGTATAGTTATAGATGGTATTCACGGAGGTGAAAGAATTGAATTTGATGGATTCTAAACTCCCTTCCAACTTTATATTGCCATAGCTGCAAAAATAAGCAGTTAAACTTTATTTCTTCTCAGTTTTCTTCTCCATTCTGCACCGAAATTTCCCTGTTTCTAATATCTGGAATTAACCAAGGCATTAATTTAGTCATTGCAGAACTACAGTGTGCCAAATGCAGTGAAAAAAAAAAAAAACTGAATCTGCTCTGGCATCAATATTTCCAACCTTCTTGATTTTCCTCTTACTACCTTCAATAACCCTTCCCTTCTGGGACACTTCTCTCATCTTCAAATATGATGTCTAGGTAGCAAGCTGTGGAGACCGTACCTAAATGCTGGAACTTCCAGATTCACCAGAGATCTCTCTGCTTGGATGGAGCAAAGCCACAGGAATTGATGGTGTCACAGGAGCAATAAGGGTTCTGAATCAGATTCAAGTCGATTTTAAAGTAAAGTGATATTACTTGCACATGTGAGATGTGCATCTGGTGAGCTATAAGTAATTCCTACTATTGCCAGCCTCTTTCCCAATGTTTCCCAGGATTCTCAAAGGAGCTTCAGCCTATATGGAGTTCTCAGTCTCACTTGTACCTCAGTCCTGCATCTGGTCTGTTCATTCAACACTGCATATACACGCAAGCATGGAACACAGTCCCTTTTACACCGATTCCACAAAGCAACCTAAATGCAAGGTAGTTACATGTAGCAGAATTCTGTAGAAAGTTGGAGGGTAATAGTGGAAGGGGCTGTGTTACAGGTGAACATTAAATAACCCTGTTCTTTAAAGCCCTCAGCATTCCTACTGTGGCTTCTTCCTACCTGTGTCCCCTTCTCAGATTCCCAACCTCCCATCATGTTCGCACCCACCTCCACCAGGCCCTCTTCTTTCTCTTCGCCTCATTCCCAAACCCCCATTTATTCACTCTGGGCCAAGGTCATGTCTAAATCTCCCTCATTTTTTCATTCTGAGCAGTTCAGTCTTCTCTGTTTTGCCCTAATTTTTCAGATGTTTGGGACTTATATTGCCAGACTCAAAATTTCAAATAAAAAAGTAAGTATAAAAAACTTCTGGGCTTCCCTGGTGGCGCAGTGGTTGAGAGTCTGCCTGCCGATGCAGGGGACATGGGTTCGTGCCCCGGTCCGGGAAGATCCCACATGCCGCAGAGCGGCTGGGCCCGTGAGCCATGGCCGCCGAGCCTACGCGTCCGGAGCCTGTGCTCCGCAACGGGAGAGGCCACAGCAGTGAGAGGCCCGTGTACCGCAAAAAAAAAAAACAAAAAACTTCTTACCCTAAAAAAGGATTCTACTTCCACATTTTGAAGTAAAATTTTCTCTTTTTCATATAACTACATATGCTATATAACTGTATATTACTATAAAGTAGTTTCAGAAAAGACTTGGCCATGGTCGTAAAATTAATAAAAGGTGTTACAGCGACTAGAAGGCAAAACTCTTGAAGAGAATTTATCCTTCCATTAAATTATAGCCATAAACAATATGGGTTAAATAAGATTTTATAAACATGTATGAGAATCTCACAACCACTTACAATGTGGTCTCCAATCGGAAAAGTTCATGAACACTAGAAAATGGCATGACAGACACAGACATTTGGGGGGAAAAATCATATAAAAATGAAAACTGTACAGATTTTAAAAGTGATTGAAAATAGCTTGAGATTATATATATATATATATGAGAGAGAGAGAGAGACCGACCATACTTATGCTATTTCCCATGGGTACATTAATTAAGAATTCAAGATATATGTATATGTATAACTGATGTACTTTGCTGTACGCCTGAAACTAACACACATTGTAAATCAACTATACTCCAATAAAAATTTTAAAAAAAAAAGAATTCGGGCTTCCCTGGTGGCACAGTGGTTGAGAGTCTGCCCGCTGATGCAGGGGACACGGGTTCGTACCCTGGTCCGGGAAGATCCCACACGCCGCGGAGCGGCTGGGCCCGTGAGCCATGGCCGCTGAGGCTGCGCGTCCGGAGCCTGTGCTCCGCAATGGGAGACACCGTGACAGTGAGAGGCCCGCGTACCACAAAAAAAAAAAAAAGAAAGAAAAAAGAATTCAGTTACACTGTGAGGATCCAATGTTACACCAAGGAAATGGAACTTTATAGAAGAAAATATTTTTTTTTCTTGAAGTTGAGTTAAAGAAGCAAGTAGACAACAATAATTATTTTCACAAAATTATGTGATGGCACCTACAACACCTTTCAATGATGCCGGAAGATAGATTCATCTATGCTTTCATTGAGTTAAAACCTTTACTGACTCAGCACTATATGTAAAATACCATGGCCACATGGCAGATCCTACAGGGCTTCTAAAAATGAAGTGTTTGTCAGGACCATTTCAATTGCAAGTGACAATAACCCAGCTCACATGAGCCAAAGCAGAAAGAAAATGGATTAGTTCACATAACAGGAAGCTCAGGGTCGGTTCTGGCTTCAAACACAACACAACTCCCAGGGAATGTGGTGTTTTCCCTGCACCCCACCCTCCCTTTTTTCTGCCTCTTCCTTTTCCAGCTCGACTTCCTTCTTTGTTTTAGTCTTCTCCTCTCCTACTGCTTCAGCCTCCCCAGTTGATGAGGGAAGATAGTTACCCACGATCTCAGACTATGTGTCATAGTTTAGCAATCCCATCCTAGCTAAAAAAACTGCCTACTTCTCAAACCAGTATATCAACTCTAGGCAATGATTCTTATTGGCTCTGTTTATAATATTACTTACCCCTGAACCAATCACTGTGTTCAGAGGAGTGAGATATTAGGATCAGCCATGCCTGGGTCACGTAATCACTGCTGTAGCAAGGATGTGGCACAGCACTGTAGTAGATAGGATGTTCTTAATGATTCAGGATGGAGGAAGGGTAGTTCTGCAAAGAAAGGGATACAACCAAGCATATAAATACATCTGCCCACTGTGGATTGATAAGTAACAAGTCTTGTCCTCAAGGAGTTTGTCCCATATAAATCTTAGTATTTATATACGGGGAAATATCCCCACATGTGCCCCCAATTTTTAATTCCAATATTAATCAGTTATCTCAATTATAAAATTTAAATATTCCCCAGTCCTTATTGTTATACAAATCTGGTTTTGTTAGTTTTAAACTACATGTGAAAACTACTTGATCATTGGCATAATATTTTTGTGGTGGTCAAAGGCAATGTTGGTTTAAAACTTTTTCTTTATATGATAAATGACAAATTTGTCTTTAGACACTGTGGAAACTATGTCAATCTAACAAGTCATTTCCTCAGTTAATCTTAGTTTTGTGGCTATGATGGCTTGAAAATTGTTTCTTGTCCTTACCACACATTGGTTGCTACTATATTTAGAGACAATTTGTTTTAGCCCTGACAGAAAAACTTATCATTATTTTCATAGGCATTTTATTGGCTAAAAAGCATAATTTGTGTTATTTTCTACTCATGCTATCTTGGTATAGAGAAAGAAATAAAAAACCTGATGTTTGTATCATATTTTTACTAAATGTGTCTCATGCAATAGAGTGAAATACAAGCTTTTGCTGGGTTAAGTCACTGAGATTTGTGAGTTAATTTGATACTAAAATATATCCTAGCCAATCCTGATAAATACAGATGTGTTAAGTTGCAAGTTATCATAATTTATAAACAAAAAGATTCTCACTGTAATTACACAAATACTATATATTTTCCCTTATTACAATATGTATAATTTATGTTCTAGGCAAACACACACGTATGTTTATGTGATTTCCTAAGAGTGACAGTTAATTCTACTTTTTTCCCAAGAGAAAGGGGAAAAAAATTATAATTGGTGAGTGTCAGAGAGCCTTCAAGCCCATAAAAAGCCAGGAAGGATCTCCAATGACAACTTTCTGTATGTATCTATGATTTTTTTCTTACTCTATTTCAGCAACTTAAGTTTCACAAACAGCTCCTAAAAAGGGAGACTTCTGAGGAGAAGTTATGTTACTATACAAGAAATTGGGGTTTTCACCACAAGTTATTTCACTTTCACTGTGGCAAAGAAAATGCAGGTTGAACTCACCACAGGACCTGGGGAGATGGCCGTTGTTGAAGGTTTTATGGGTTCCCATCACCTCCTGAGAACGAAAGAGAACCATAAGAAGACTGAATTTGACTCTATCTGCCACTGAGAAGCAGCGATGTCAGAAACTGAAATATCACTGGTCTGATCATCTTTCTCTTCAATTAAATAACATTGCCTTCATGCTTTAACTCCTTGGTTTTCAAATGTTTCCTGGAACCCTTTCTTCCAATGGCACGTTAGCAGAAATCACACATGTGAGACGGTTAACAGCAGGACCCAGACGCTCCGAGGATCACCATCATCCAGCACAACCGAATAAAGCTAAGGCTTTAAAGACTCACATCTGCTAGGGTTCATGATGCACCCATCGCGGGACGTACACATAAGTAAAAGACTCAGCTGTTTCTATCTAGCAGATTTGCCTTTGTCTTTCTAGAGCAGCTTCAGAATATTCACCTGCAGTTGGTCTTGCCCCTCACTCAGATAAACCTGCCTCCTCCTTTCACGACGCTCTAAGAAACCTGCACACTCTTCTTCTCTTTCTGCCTCAATTTTGCTGCTTTTTAAAAAATACCTACCCTCTTACTTCAGGACTTTAGCTCATATCAATTTCATTCAAAAATCTCCCACTAAATTTTTGTTCCCCCAGGAGGTCTGTGCTATTACTGCTTCCCTATTCAACCCCCTGCTCAATCAATCCATATTAGGCAAATGGGGAATCTTAAAAACAACATTTTTGATATCTATTTTATGTTATATATATAACAAATATATGTATATATAGCCATATATATATAGTCTATCTGTTTATGCAAACATTAAAAAAAAGTTTCTGTCTGTACCTGGCCATTGCATATGTTGATGTAAATGTGCACTGCACAAAGGCAAGAGCACCATTTGCAGGGCTGATGCACAATTATGTGGCCACCTGCCTCAGGCCTGCTCTGTGCTGAAGAAAATCTCACTAGGACATTCTCTCAAAGGCTGGTCTGAGGATCACCTCCATCTGGGGTCCTCGTGTGCAAAGTGTGATCAGAATCCCAAGCCAGGCCTACTAAATCAGAATTTCTGGAGAGGAGACCTGGGACGTGCCTTTTTAACAATTTCCTTTGGGAGTTTTAGTTACTTGCTGTTAAGTAGCAGTCCTCCCCCTACCCCTAAACATGGTGGATTAAAGCAATGATTTATTATTTCTCATGATTCTATGTGCATTGACCAGCAGTTTCTCCTGGGCTCACTCATGCAACATCACTCTAGCCTGGAAGGTCCAAAATGGCCTCACTCACATATTTGTCAGTTGGCACTGGCTGTCAGTGGGGCGCCTCAGTTCTCTTTTCTTGTGGCTCCTCAAACTAGGGGTGGCTTCTTTACATGGCATTCTCAAGGCAGTGTTCCAAGAGGGCACAAGTGGAAGCTGCAAGCTCTCCTGAGGCCTAGGCTTTCCTGGCACATCATTTCTGCCACTTCTATTAGTCAAAGCAAGTTATAAGGCCAGACCAGGTTCAAAGCATGGGAAATTGATTTCATTTTTCGATAGAAGAGTTGCAAAGCATTTATAGCTACATTCCCCAACACACCATAGTGTATTGCTAAGTATATATGAGGTACTTAATACTTTCAGCCTTCAACATCATGTCTGCAGAGACTGAAACTTCTGGAATATGTTATTCGTGGGCTTTGCTTTTAAATGGAAGTTTCTGCCTGCATTTGCTAGAAAAAAGTTGATTTGCTTTCAGGTCCTGAAACTAGGATTGTCAAAAAAAAGTGTTGGTATCTACACTCACGTTTTCAACCTACTCAAAATCAACTATGGAATTATTTTTTAAAAATCATTAATATTGCATATTTTTCACAGCTATTTTATTCAGACTTTTCGATCAAAAAATTTCCAAATTAAAAACCAAAAGGTCAGAATTGGCTAACGTAAATTTAGTTTCCTCTTCTACCAAAGCTAATCTTTCAGTGATTTTGATAACAAGTGGTCTTAATTTAAAATAGTAAAATTGTAGGACAGAATAGAGAAGGATTAAAGACAACCTGAGAAATTAGGTACAGAGTGTAAAACTAAATAATCATTCCAGGAGGAAGGACTGAGATATCAGCTTTGCCTATAGTTGCAAAGCCTGTTGTGAGTCAGTGACAAAGGGAGGGTAGCCATCAAATCCACACCCCCATCTCTGCTCAGAAATGTGCTACTTTATTTGCAAACTACATGCAGTATTGAAAAAACGGATCTAAAATGTATTCTTGGAGAGTGGCCTCTGAGGGGGCTTAAGTAGCAGTAATTCTAAAGAAAAATACCAACCTCTGAGTGCAATGGTGGAACAAACCATGAATATGTCTTTTAGTCAACTAATGGAAAACATGCTATTACAAGCCCTTAAATTTGCTGTTGCCTCAAGTTAAAGTGTTTTATATATTGTACTGTATTTAACATTTGCTTTGGAAATCTTTTTCTTTTGGTTTAGGCTGAAGGAAAAGTTTGCCAAGTTTTATGTCTTCCTGAATCAGCAAGTAAATTTCCCATTACTCTCCCAGTTGGGTGAGTCATCAGTGCAGTTTAGGGATGTCACAGTCCTGGCTGCCTGGGCGGGATGAGAAACAACATTACAGTCAATCAGTCTAGACAGCCACTTGGCCATTTATGGTATCATTTCCCCTTTATTACTGAGAGCCTAGAGAGCAAAGAGACGCTCCTGGGAATATATGTAGGGTTACCAGATTTAGCAAATAAAAATACAGGATGCCCAGTTAAATTTGGATTTCAGATAAACAATGAACACTTTTTTTAGTATATGTATATTCCATGCAATATTCGTAACCCACTTTCACTTGAAAAAAAAACATTGCTTATCTGAAATTCACGTTTAACTAGGCATCCTATATTTTATCTGGCAACCCTACAAACATGGATCTTACTTCATATCATCCACATTTTATTATCTGCAGAATGTCAGAGATATGAAAGTCTGTTTCCTGAGTTTTTTTTTTTGTTTTTTTTTGTTTTTTTTTTTGTTTCCTGAGTTTTTGAGAAGAAAAGTTGAGCCATTTTTCTTTCATCTTTTATTAATCATGTAATTACTGTCTAACATTAGAGAAAGAAAAAAATTATCAAAGACAAGAATTCCTTGGAACATTGATTCTCAGACTTTAATGTACATTTAGGCCATGTGGGGATCCTGGCAAAATTCAGATTCTAGTTTAGCAGCCTGAGGTGGGCCTGACATTCTGCATTTCTAACAAGCTCCCAGATGATAGCAATGCTGCTGGTCCCTGGGCCCACAGTGGCAAAGTTTTCAGTGTTTCTCAAACTTTGCTGCACATTAGAATCAGCTGAGGAGATTTGTAAACTCTTGATGCCCAAACTGTATCCCATCCAAGTTAAATCCGAATTGTGGGTGGTGGGAGCCACGTGTCAGTATTTTTTAAAGCTCCTCAGTTGCTTCCAGTGTGCAGCCAGTATTGAGAACCACTGTCTTTGATGCATCCACTTTGATGTTGGTTAATGTTTATTATCAACTACCTGGGAGGCAAAGCTTTTTTTTGTTTTAAATTGACATGGTGCTTTATTACACATTAACTGTAATCTTGAGAGACTGATGTGTGGGAGGATTGTCACCACAGTCTTTTCAATGTGTCCACTTTCAATTATGCTTTCTAAGCAACTGAGGAGAGCAATAGATTTTATTATTTTAACTATTAGATCACCAAATATTTTCCAAATTTGGAAATTTTATATCTGTGACACACATTTTCCCATGAGTCCAAAATAATTTATTTCTCTTAATGTTTCTAATGGAAACCAAACAGCCACCACCTCAGAGTCCGTCTGGCTTGGAAAAAACTGGAATTTATAGTCCATTACTCTTTGTGAGGCTTAGCTAGAGTCAGGAAATGTGACTTAGGGAAGAAAATCAAATCTTTAAGTTCTTGTTGTTTTTCACACAAAGATGTCAACAAAAATAAAAGCATGCCTTCAAAGCTACTACTAAGAATATAGCACGGGGCTTCCCCGGTGGCGCAGTGGTTGAGAGTCCGCCTGCCGATGAAGGGGACACGGGTTCGTGCCCCGGTCCGGGAAGATCCCACATGCCGCGGAGCGGCTGGGCCCATGAGCCATGGCCGCTGAGCCTGCGCTCCCGGAGCCTGTGCTCCGCAGTGGGAGAGGCCACAACAGTGAGAGGCCCGCGTACCACAAAAAAAAAAAAAAAAAAAAAAAAAAAAAAAAAAAAAAAATATATAGCATGGATATAACACATGTTTACACAAAACAGACAGGTGCTGACATAAAGTTAGCTGTGGGAAATGTCTATAAAAAGCCTTGCTTCTTAACCAAACACCCTCCTCTTTTTTCTTCTAATTATGTCATTTTAGTGTCATCAATTTTTATGCCATCTTCCTTAAATCACGATCTTTTCTGCGGTATTGTTTAGCTCCAAGAATGCTTTTTGGATTTCTTGTACCTTACACTGAATTTTTTACTGACAGATTTTTGTTTTTCCTTTTAAAACTTTATCCTGGTAGGGTTTTTTTGGTTTTGTTTTTGTTTTTGCTTTTTGTTGTTGTTGTTGGGTTTTTTTGGTCCACTTGATTCATCATGCATTCTTTTCTCTTGTCCATGCCTAGCTTACACCCTCCATCACTTCTCTGCTCCATTCCTTCCCTTGGGCCCAAACATTCTAGAATCTGTGACCAGAACTTTACTTGACCTGCATCCCTCACCAGCTCCAGCAGTCATCACCATGCCCTGGGAAACAACCTTAAGAAGCCCACACATGCCATGACCCTGGGTGGGCCCATCTGCCGAGATGAAAAGTTGGCTCAGAAGAGGTACAACAAGACGGTTATGGGGTGGGTGGCAAATTGCTGTGCAAACATTTAACTGTGGGTTCTTGGTGTGCCCTTTCAGAGCACTTTTGCCTGGGGAGGGAAAGGTGGAAAGTGGCTCTTAGGCAGCAGAAGTCTCCCATGAAGAGGAGGAAGTTAACCTGATCTGTCCTGCATACAAAGTAGCTACCTAAAAATGTTTTTGTTCTAAATTATGGTAATTTACTCTTTCTGCCATGAAAGGCTTATATACATTTTCTTACGGAGCCCACAGTATAGCATTGCAGTGTACAACATAATAATAACTAAGCTAACATTTATTAAGCACTCACTATGTATTTTTATATGCATTAGACCTTTAAAGCTTTGTAACCACCCCAACAAATACTATCACTACTCAAATTTTAAAGATGAAGAAACTGAAGCTTAGAGAACAATGACTTGTCCATGGTCACACAGATAATTGGTAGTAAAGCCAGGATATGAAGCCAAACAAATCAAATTAGAGGTGAAACCCTGCATATACCTTAGCTACCATGTATTTAAATATATCCAGGGACTCCACTATGTGATACTGACTCTTATAGTTCTTGCAGGGAATAATAGAATCCTAAAGGACCTTAATTTTAAGTATTAATGGTTGTAAATGCATTCACTGTAGTAGTTTTCTCCAAACTAAACCAATGGTTAAAGAGGTTATTTGAAGTGTTATCTAAGTGAATCACAGTAAGAATTTTACTCCCTTTTCAATTTTCTTTCAGTCTTTCTGATTATAACAAAAGTAAGTCTCAGATTGGTGCTAATTTGTATTAATCTTCCTTTTTTAACAAAGAAGGCAGGCCTTGGACTAGGGGAGACAACAGTATCTACTGAGAATTTAGTAACATTACTTTGTATTCATTTCTAATGTTGCCTTCTACTTATGGCAAGTGATTCTGTTTTCTTTCCTTTTGTTTTCCATTTATGGTAGGAGTATATATCCTCTTAAAATAAAATTTAAATACTTTTTTTTAAAAAGTACGTAGTAGAGTTGATATGCAGATATGTCAAAAATCATGCCATTAGTACTGTGATGGCTAAAGTCTAGAATACTTTAAACAAAACAACAAGAAAAAAACCAAAAAGACTCTGCAGTCTTATTTCCATTAGCTGCATGAAAATGTCTGAATTAAGGAAGAAATGAAAAGTCTAACCCTAAAGAAAACAGAATGTTAAAACTGCTTTTGAATTCCCCTAGGCTCTAGATTCTAGAGTTCTAGACTATGGAAAAATTAATTATTCCTCATTCCGTGCTATGAGGGTGTATTATATTGTAGAAAGAGCTCTTGATTCACTTTCAGAGGCTCCCGGTTGGATCCAACCTCTGCCACTAACCTTATGCAGGTCCTAATACCTTCCTTGAATTCAGTTTCTCCATCAAGAAATAAAAGATCAAATTAAATTGTTTCTTCTAGCTCTTTTATTCTAGCTTTCTTCAAAGTATCTGAAATGGTCTGCACATTTATTTGCCTTTCTTCCAAAGTGCTTATCTAGGTGAAGCTTTGTGTAGCCTGTACAACTCACATGTTTTTTGAGAGAATATAAGCCATGTTAATGCTTTATTTTGTAAAGCTTCTGTTTTTGTTATGAAAGGTTACCTAACTTAAAGGCTCATTTGGGGGTTGGGGGGAGGGCACTATTACAGGTCAGCTGCCTGTTACAACTTGATATCATTCTGGAAGAAAGCGAGGCTTCCACTTCCTTTGCACCATTTAAAGAAACTATTCTGAATTCCAAGAATGCCCATGGCATTTACCAGACACTGCGCTTTCTCCTGTATGTGTCTATTTTTACACTGGGCACAAAGTACAATTAATTACCACTGGTCACTGGAATAGAATGTAATTATGGCCTGAAAGGGTGACCAAACTGCCTTCTCTAGTGGATGACTAACTTCAGACATTCTTCCAGAGCTGCTTATCTGTGTGATCAGCTTCACGCTGACGGCCCAGCTTAAACCAGTGCCCTTAACTCTCCCAGGTTCTGGTTGCCTGACAAAAAGTAAAATCAAATCACACACTCAAAACACAAAAAGCAGAAAACGCAAGGCCAGTCCTTGTTAGCTGTGTAAGATCATTTAAGCCCCTAGTTGCATAATTCAGATTTTAATAAACACCTTTTCAGGGGTTCTAGCATATTTGGAAGAGAGGAGACACAACTTGCCCTGTAATCAGGATTAGTTAGAAAGACAGATATAGCACGTTCATTTCGCTACAGTTTACCATATGGCATCAACCACATAACTCTCACATTCTATTCTTCTTTGTGTTTGCTGACATTTTAAGCACTTTATGCATGAGATGGCTTTCATGAGACATAACAAAAAGTGGGGAAGGAACAATATGAGTATAGCTGCATTGAGATCCTGGGAATGCAGAGATAAATACCTGCAAAATAATGCTAACCTACAAGAAGGGCAAAATGATAAATTTTTATTAACAATAACCTTTATAGGTCCTTACACTGGAGACTGTATTACCGGAAAACAATGAAGTATTTGTTAAATGTCCAATACAACAAACCTCATAAGAAAAGTTTGATATAAAACAATCTAAGGGGCTTCCCTGGTGGCGCAGTGGTTGCGCGTCCGCCTGCCGATGCAGGGGAACCGGGTTCGCGCCCCGGTCTGGGAGGATCCCACATGCCGCGGAGCTGCTGGGCCCGTGAGCCATGGCCGCTGAGCCTGCGCATCCGGAGCCTGTGCTCCGCAACGGGAGAGGCCACAACAGAGGGAGGCCCGCATACCAAAAAAAAAAAAAAAAAAAAACAATCTAGCTCCATGACCTGGGTATGGCACAGAGTAACAGTGTTTCCAAAATCTGGTTATGGACAGTCCTCTAGAGCAATAGACCTGAGCAAACTCTCAGTTGTCATTGTTGTTCAGTTTGGGGTAATCATTTATAAAGTGCCTGTTTGTCAGGATTGGTGGAATAGTTACGGAGGAGAAGAAGAGAGCTGACTGTAGCAGAATCTGAATAACGTAAACCTTTATTGGCTGAATGCTATCACTGGTATTGTCAGGATTCACCTGGGATTGATCTCTGACATGACTGTTGACACTTCATGAGAGCAACAATTTGACAGGGCTACTGCAAATCACCACATTACCTTGGTGATTCTTTCCCTGCTAGATGCAATAGCAGCTTTGGTTGTCATGGTTGGCTCCTAGCAAACTAGAGAGACCCAGGGGTTGGGATCTACCAATATACCTCTCCCCTGTAAAGGTGACAAATTGAGAGCAAGGAAGCTAATCCTAAGGGAAGGAGGGGAATTAGTAAAAAGCTAGCAAGATTGGTGGTAAACTAGGACAGGTTTTCAGTTTCCAGGATAAAGGGTCAAATATCATAGGCTAAATTTGGATATTGCAAATTCAGTCTCATGAAGGCCGGTTATGCAAAGTCCAAATCAAAGTCACAATTTAAGGGAATGGAAAGAAGCTTTCAAAGTACAGAGCATAAATGATGGTCAAATAGAACACAGAGTCCAAATATTCTAGAAATGTCATCTGGAAACAAGGCAAAGCAGAGTGTGAAAAGAGGCCAGCCCCTGGAAAGTAGTTTTGAGCAACCAGAACAAGGAGAATATGGTTCTCCAGCCAATGGGAAAACAGTGAAACTATCCCCAAAATATCATGCTTGGTGTTAAAGGCCTGAGAGTCTGGAAAATTCAAGTATGGGAGACACTTGAACAAAATTCATCCAAGTAAGTAAAACATACTACAGGAGTTCTCAGGGAGATTACCTGATGTGCCCATGTTGGACACAGGAGTGGGCTGAGACTGGCACCCAGGCTGTAGGAAATGTAGCAGACAGAGATACAGCGTCTAAAGGAAAATGAAAATCCAGGCAGATAGTGCAACTGAAGTGTCATCAGAAGAAATCTGGCAAATAGACAAAATCTAGTCATCAAGCAAAAGTCTGGAATCAGGAATACTAGAGCAGAAGGTTTGAAATAGCACCCGGGTAGTAGATCGCAGAGAGATGCACTGAGTGGTTGTTGGAGTAGAATGCAGTTGTTTTTAATAGGGTACCCAAGTCCTCATCCCTTAGCAGGTGGAGAGGGCACCTCTCGGTGCCCTACATTTATTCAGACCCAATTTAACTTTCTTCATGAAATAGCCTGGTATGACAAAACTGAAAACATGAAAACTGTGAGTATTGGGAGGATATGACATGTATAATAATCATACTTGAATGTAGGACACTTTTCTAAGTATGGATTAGAATGGCAAGTAAATGAAAGAAAAAGTTGTGAACATCTGAAAATGGGGCCCTGTATATTTAAATCATGCTGCACCTATGCAATGAACTATGATGCTGGCATTAACAACAATAATCACAAAGAGTTTTCAATAACTTAAAAATGTTTTCCCTCTCCCACAATACCTCACTCTCTTCCTTTCCAACCTGGTCCCGGAGAATGGCTCAGGCAAAGAAGAGTGGTTCTTCCATCAAGGAGGTAGACACCAGAGGATACACCCTTGACATTCACCAGCTCATCCACAAAGTGGGTTTCAAGAAGTGGGGCCCTCAGGCACTCAGAGAGATCTGGAAATTTGCCGTAAAGGAGATGGGAACTCCAGATGTGCACTTTCACACCAGGCTCAACAAAGCTGTCTGGGCCAAAGGAATAGGAATGTCCCATACTGTTCCCATGTGTGGTTGTCCAGAAAGCATAACGAGGATGAAGATTCACCAAACAAGCAAGCTCTATACGTTGGTTATCTACATACCTATCACCACTGTCAAAGATCTACGGCCAATGTGGATGAGGACTAACAGCTGATTATAAAATAAAGTTGTAAAACCACAAAAAAGAAAGCTTTAAACCATAATTCAAAAAGACACGTGCACCCCAATGTTCATTGCAGCACTATTTACAATAGCCAGGACATGGAAACAACCTAAATGGCCATCAACAGATGAATGGATAAAGAAGATGTGGTACATATATACAGTGGAATATTACCCAGCCATAAAAAGGAACAAAACTGGGTCAGTTGTGGAGATGTGGATGGACCTAGAGACTGCCACAGAGAGTGAAGTAAGTCAGAAAGAGAAAAACAATATCGTATATTAATGCATACATGTGGAATCTAGAAAAATGGTACAGATGAGCCTGTTTGCAAGGCAGAAATAGAGACACAGACATAGAGAACAAACATATGGACACCAAGGGGGTAAAGGGGGGTGGGATGAATTGGGATTGACATATATACACTAATATGTATAAAATAGATAAATGATGACAACTTGCTGTATAGCACAGGGAACTCTATTTAATGCTCTGTGGTGACCTAAATGGGAAGGAAATCCAAAAAAGAGGGGATACATGTATACATAGAGCTGATTCACTTTGCTGTACAGCAGAAGCTAACACAACATAAGCAACTATAACCCAGTTAAAAAAAAATAGACATTAAAAAAAAGGAAACGAAAGCTTTTGCTGTGTTAGGTGGATACAGGAGATTCTTTACAGAATTGCAGATTTTATGTTATAAATTGTATTCAGCTGCTAGAGTACTAAAGAACTGAAATACTAGTGCTCAAGCAAGAGAGAATTTTGTATTTCTCTCACAGAAAATAAGTCCAGAGCTGGCAAGGCAGTTCCAGTCTCAGGCACCCTGTCTCTTTCTATTTATCATCTTCAGAGTTGGCTAAAATAGTTGCCAATGCTTTGGCTCTGGTGTCCATGTTCCAGGCAAGAAGTAGAAGTAAAGAAGAGCAAAAAGCTGCATGCTAATGATGTGTCCTCTTTTGAAGGGGTATTCCTAGAAGTGTAACAGATGTGCATAACAACAGTGGCTTAAACATGATCAGAGTTTTTTTCCTTAGGGAGCTACACAGCCTAAGGCCATTACAGCAACTCTGCTCCAAAACACCCTCAAAAATTCAGTCTCCTTTTTTTCTTGTTGGATATGTCCTAGTGACTTCCATTCCAAGATCACCTCAAGGATCAAAATAGCTGCTCAAGCTCCAGCCACCATGTGATATTGTGATTCATAATAAGAAATATATATATTTGGTCTTCTTCCTGGTTTCTGGCACAGAAACCTTTGGAATTTCCTAAGTGATCAGAGAGATAAACCTTTGGAATTTCCTAAGTGATCAGAGAGATAAAGGTATCTTTGGTTATTCATAACAAGCACCTTTCAACTACATCAGAGTTTATATTAACGAGGTGACTTTGGAAAACCCATAACGATGGGAGCTGGTTGCCAGGGTAACCAACCCTGACTAGGTGCTGGGAGAGCGGCCTTTCCAGAGAATGCATGGAAGCTCTTCGTCCTTTCCCACATACCTGCCCTGTGCATCTCTTCCACCTGGCTGTTCCTGCAGTGTTTCCTTTTATAATAAACTGGTAATTTAGTACTACACTGTTTGTCTGAGTTCTGTGAGTCACTCTAGCAAATTAATTGAACACGTGGAGGGGGTTGTGGGAACCTCTGGTTTATAGCTGTCTGTCAGAAGCACAGATGACAACCTGGGCTTGCGACTGGCATCAGTGGGGGTGTGGGAGTGGCAGTCTTGTGGGACAGAACCCTTAACCTGTGGGATGTGATGCTACCTCCAGGTAGTGTCAGAATTGAGTTATATTTTAGAACACTCAACTGGTGTCACAGAACTGATCAGCATGTGGAAAACCCACACATCTGGTCTTACAAGTGTTAAGTTTTCCTAAGTAGAGCACTGAGAGTTGAGAGACACAGAAAGAGTAATAGGAGTGTGTTTTTTCAAAAACTTTACTTACTGTACTAATAATCTAGCCAGCTAAAAAAGAGGAAGAGATAGGAAAGAAGGAGAGGCAAAACAGCCCACACTTGCTGCCTTTTCAGGAAGTCTTCTGGAAGCTTTCATGTAACCTTTCTGCTTATATCTCCTTTGCTAGAACTTAGTCATATGGCCACACCTAGCTTCAAGGGAGGTTGAGAAATACAGTATTTTCAGGTAGGCACATTAATAAATCAAAGTAAAAATTCTAATACTAAAGAAGAAGGGACCAGCAAACATTGGCCAGGCAGTTGGCAGCCTTTGCCACATCTGTACAGTGATTTTAAAACATAACCACATGATTTTAAAACAGAAAAAGCCTTGGGGAATGGGACAAAGACATAAAGACATACATTTTGATTGGGACCAAGGTTGGAGACTTGGAGCTTGAGAAAGGGTATGGAAATGCAGGAACTGTGAGTGTGGGGTTGTGGGAAAGTGTGGACATTCAGTGCCGAGGATGTAAAAGTGTTAAGAAGTTAAGGATAAGAAAGAAAATAATGAAGGGGAGTGTCTCAACTGAAACCAACATGAGGACTAAGAGCCTGAACAAATGCCCTCCAAATATATATCTTTTATTTTTTTCTTTCTCTTTTGCTTGGCCTCCTTCACTGGGCATGTCTCCTATCCTAGGCTCTCGTAGATGTGACCATCTGTCTCTCTTTCATAAGCTTACACCTATTTGTATAATATATAGATTGACGGTGTAGCTCCACTAACGCAGGCACACTAACCCTTTTTTGCCAGAGATTGTATCCCCATGCCTGGCGTGGTGCCTGGTACATAATAAACAAGCAACAAACATTTGCTGAGTTGGAATAAATATGTAAGGACGCAGTGATAGGAAAAGAATGTTGATAGAGCACATAACAAGATAAGGTTTCCAGAAAGGTGCCTTTCAAAGATAAAAGATACATGAATTTGTGAGGCATCACATCTTTCCAGAATAGTCTTTGCTATGAACAATTACAAATTGGAAGTTATTCCATTATTATTGAAATGTTATTTCCATTATTATTCTGTTCTTTTCCACCCCGGATAGATCTTACATATATTCTTTTATTTTATCTCTACTTAATTGAGTTGTCTTGTCTCTGCCTGACCCTGGGCTCCTTCTCCCACATCCCCTTCCAGTCCTGTGACGTACATGAATTATCAGTATCTGGGTGGAGTCCAGAAAAGCACACCAAGATTCACAAAAGGATGTGATATTCCTTCCCATTTTATGCTTACTGGTTGTGTGACCTTGCAAAATTTATTTAACTGATCTATGCCTCCACTTCCCGACCTGTAAAGTGGGAATAATAAACTGACAAGTCAGGGTTGTTGAAAGGATTATGCAATAATCTATGTAAAACTTTTAGCAGTCATGGTCTCCTAATGTGCATTCAACATATGTTAACAATTACTACTTGTCCACAGGACAGAATGTTAGGAGATATGCTCACATTTTCCATGGGGAGGCAAGACACTTCCTCAACAATCAGTGCTGAGAGGAAGGACTCCAGCAGGGGTGCCAGTGAGAGAGGAGAAGGGGGAGGCAAAGAGAGGGTTTTCCAAGGTCCCACAACAAGTAAGGGGCAGTACCATGAGGTGGGAAGGTGGGAGAGGGTGATAGAATCCCACCTATACTGGCTCTTGGGGAACTTCCAAGGTCAAGTGGGTGGTAAAGAAAATCTGACTTGAGATTTCCTCTAAGGGGGAGCAACAACCTTGGCTGCAGCCATGTGAGTCATGGGTTCTGGAGAAGAAACAGCACTGACTCAGTGGATTTGAGACAAAGGGAGTTTCCTTAAGGACTAGCTCCTGAATCAGCCACTGTTTGCCTAAGAGAAAATAAACCACACTTGCCAGTTGCATTAGGTAAAACCAAAACACAAAATTCTCAAACACTAACTAAGAAAGGAATTTACTGGCTTGCATAACTAAAAAACCCAGGAGTAGGAAGCTCTTGGTTTTTTTTTTTTTTTTTGGTTTTCTTTTTTTGCGGTACGCGGGCCTCTCACTGCTGGGGCCTCTCCCGTTGCGGAGCACAGGCTCCGGACGCGCGGGCTCAGCAGCCACGTGGGATCTTCCCTGACCGGGGCACGAACCCACGTCCCCTGCATCGGCAGGCGGACTCTCAACCACTGCGCCACCAGGGAAGCCCTTGGCTTCTGTCTTTTTAATCTCCATATGAAGATTCATGTGTGACATGCTCATGCTCCATTCTAAGTCCCCCCTTGGTGACAAGAGAGCTGCAGCAGCCCGGGTCTCACAACTCTTCTGGTTAGAGTCCAGCAGGAAAGAAGAAGTCTTCCACCTTTTTTTGTTGATGGCTCCAACAAAAGTCCTGGAGTCTCATTAGCATGATTGACCTGCTTGTGAATTAGTAACTTGGCTCAGGCCAAGTCTGGGTCACATAACACCCTCCAGAGTTGAAAGTGGAATTATCTGCACAGGAGCCACATGGACTGAGGGGGGAGGGGAGGTCAATCCCCAAACATAAATTGTGGGCTGTTACCAGAAGTAGGGTAAATAGATGTGCATAGCCAGAAAAAAGTGTTTACTACACTACCCCTCATTTTATCTTGCCATGTGTTGTAGGCACTGTTGAAATGCTACTGTATTATACACAGTGGGAACCCTGAGAAACATACCCTTGCTTTGGCATTAAGTGTGAAACTTCCTTAGAGGCTAAAGGGCACTAGTAATTGTCCCACACTCCAGTTTAGAGAGTCTTAGCAGTACTGAGCGATCCTACTCATTGGATATAATTCAAACTACTGTTCAGTGTCAATGATGTTGTTCATATCAACGCATTTGTCCCCGTTACCCCGCAAGCTGCTAGAAGGCAGGAGTCTAACTGATTGCCCCACATAGTGTCAGTATTAATAAATGATTTATTTACTGATTCATTCACTTAAGGGCTCTGTTTCCAGTCAGATCCCACACAGTCAGAAGCGTTTGAGCTTCCACTGGCTTCAAAACAGGAATTATAATTCTTTTTGGCAAGTGTGAAATCATTGTAACTCGTGTTCTTTAGAAACACATTTGAACAACATCCTGCTGACTGGAAAAATGTATACAATCCTTCAACAGAACAATTGCTCATTCACCACTCCCATTTTAAATAGAAACAAAATTTCAAGTAATTGATTTTAATCATTTACCAGTCTGTTTTTTAGCAGATAGGCCCACACTATTATTCTTTTGGGCACAGACAATTTTTTCCAGAGCAGGACAGAGAATTTTTTTTCCTTTCAATTGGAACTAAGGTGTAAAGTCATCAATCTAAAGGTTGAGAAGTATCCATTTAGATCTGAGCTACTGAACTTGAGCTCTGATCTTCTGGCAGGAGCCTGTGTGTGTATTTGAGAGACAGAGAGATAGAGATGGAGAGACATATGGAAATTGACCAATTGTCTGGGAAACATGGAGGTCAGGGTGATACAAGACAATGCCAGGAAGCAAAATCAGAGTCCAAACAAGATATAAATCTATGAGGAATAAGCAGAGAAGCTGAATTCTCTGAAGCTTGAATAGGCAAGAAGCAATAGGAAATAATAATAATAATAATAAATATCAGTGTAGCACTGACTATGAGGTAAGGACTTTCTAAGTGCTTTACAGAGGAATGTGTATTCTCCTCTAGTCTAGACTACAGATTTCATGAAGGCAGGGGCTGTGTTATTTTATTTCCTTCCTTGCTCAATAAATATTGTTGAATACTAATGACACTGTATATGCCAAAACAAAGACAGTGGGATAAGGCATGGAAGGTCGGAGGCAGATACTGAGACATTCCCTGAGCAGCTAAGTGAAACTGTCACTCTTCCTAAGGGGTGTCCAAGGCCTCGACTATGGTTTAGGAAGGGCTGTTCAAAGACGGTGGGGCATATCAGCTTCTATCCAGCTTTTGTCTACGTTCCAAAGATAATTTAAACCTTGCTTTTCATTAAAGCAGCCATCAAAAGGCGATGCAATAACTGTGGCACTATAAAAATCAGTCCAGGTGTGTTGCTCTCTTCACCTTATCCTGATTCCCCTCCCTACCCCATCCTACTCAGGCATCCTAGGGTATTCTGGGACTTCTCAAGTGGAGGCAGTCACATCCCTGCTTGCAGTAATGCTGGGCAGAGTTTGTTATCTGGTGTTAGGCTTGTGTGCCAGTGTCTTTCTGGAGTTTCATACTGGTTGCAGCATAGGAGGCAACTGACCTCAATAACTGGGAGCTGTGGATACCTACTTCTTTTCATAGCACATTGCTCTTGAGTAGTGCTAACTCAGCAAGTCCCAAGAGACAATCAGTCTAGCCTGTCAGGTCTGCATGTAATCAGCAAGGAATTTTTCATTCCCGGGCTAATGCCTACATGCCACACAGCCTCTATCATGTGTTCTTAGTTAAGCGAAGTATCTTAGTAGTAAACTGAACTTCTAAAAACCCAACACATTCATGTGTTGGAGAATGGGAGTGAGGGTAAAGAGGAGCCATCTCCAGACAAGAGATTTTATCACTTAAAGACACATTTTACAATGGAAAACCAGGGCAGTAAAAAAATAGAATGACTGGAGAATGCCTTTTGCTACTTGAAGGGCATCTAGATTCTGGAAACCAATCTGGGGTTTCTTTATTGATGTAACCGTATAACGGTTTGATCACACAATAACAGACATTCTTCATCTGCAGACTACCAAACCAATGATAACCTAACTGTGACAAAGAGAAACTTTGAGTTATTGGAATTGCTGGGGGTAGGGAAGTGGAGTATAAGCTGGGGAGGTTTAGGTAGCACAGCAATATGAAAAGGGTCATTAATATTTCTCAGCTTATAAACAGTTGGGTTCTAGAGGGAGACTGTGTTTGAATCCCAGCTTTACCACTTACTGGATGTGTGAGCTTGGACAAATTTTTAAACCTCTCTATATCCCAGTTTCTTTGTCTGTAGAGGGGAGATAATATTAGTACATTCTTTCTAGAGGCTTGGAACAATGTCCTAACTCATTGTAAAATTCAGTATATATTGCCCCCTAGCCCTATCATTATTATTACTTTCATGTACCTCTCTAAGTTTCTCTATATTAAATAATTTTTCTTCTATTCCTTATTCCATAAATCTGGTTAATCTGGTTGGGTGTTAGTTGAAGATAGACTGTCCTTTCAGTTTTCATCATTTCAAGGCCAATCCTCAAGTTGTCATGTGGAGGGACTTCAACTGCCAAATACATCAGGTCTCTGCCTGGTCAATCACTTCTCACCCTAGAGGGTTTGGGAGAAGGACCTGGGCTGTGTGGTCAGTGGATTGTGCTGACCAGATACATTCTGGTGTGGCTCTCCACCAACAGTCAGGCCTGGCCCTGTGGGGAAGATTTGAGTTTGTCTAGCTCTTCCATGACAAGGTAGAGGATAAGTGTACTATTTTAGAGCTATGATATCCATTATTTGGACCTATTTTCCAATCTACTTTTTAGCAGTAACAAAGCTTATATTTCTCCACCATATGACTAGGATGTCTTTTTCTCAGTTGGTTTTGACTCAGAGGGAGAATAATATTTTATTTATTGGGTCCCCAAATTCTCAAAACCTACTATGTGTAAGGTTCGCAGACGTTTCTGTAGGTGATACATTAATGACTAAGGTAACTTCTTTTCCTCGGGGAGCTTGAAATCTAGTAAAAAGAATGATAACTTTTCAGAAGTAACTATAACACAGGATGAATAATTAAAATAAGAAAAGCAAATTTGGGGGACTTCCCTGGTGGTGCAGTGGTTAAGAATCGCCTGCCAATGCAGGGGACACGGGTTTGATCCTTGGCCCAGGAAGATCCCACATGCCTAACCGTATAACGGTTTGATCACACAATAACAGACATTCTTCATCTGCAGACTACCAAACCAATGATAACCTAACTGTGACAAAGAGAAACTTTGAGTTATTGGAATTGCTGGGGGTAGGGAAGTGGAGTATAAGCTGGGGAGGTTTAGGTAGCACAGCAATATGAAAAGGGTCATTAATATTTCTCAGCTTATAAACAGTTGGGTTCTAGAGGGAGACTGTGTTTGAATCCCAGCTTTACCACTTACTGGATGTGTGAGCTTGGACAAATTTTTAAACCTCTCTATATCCCAGTTTCTTTGTCTGTAGAGGGGAGATAATATTAGTACATTCTTTCTAGAGGCTTGGAACAATGTCCTAACTCATTGTAAAATTCAGTATATATTGCCCCCTAGCCCTATCATTATTATTACTTTCATGTACCTCTCTAAGTTTCTCTATATTAAATAATTTTTCTTCTATTCCTTATTCCATAAATCTGGTTAATCTGGTTGGGTGTTAGTTGAAGATAGACTGTCCTTTCAGTTTTCATCATTTCAAGGCCAATCTTCAAGTTGTCATGTGGAGGGACTTCAACTGCCAAATACCTCAGGTCTCTGCCTGGTCAATCACTTCTCACCCTAGAGGGTTTGGGAGAAGGACCTGGGCTGTGTGGTCAGTGGATTGTGCTGACCAGATACATTCTGGTGTGGCTCTCCACCAACAGTCAGGCCTGGCCCTGTGGGGAAGATTTGAGTTTGTCTAGCTCTTCCATGACAAGGTAGAGGATAAGTGTACTATTTTAGAGCTATGATATCCATTATTTGGACCTATTTTCCAATCTACTTTTTAGCAGTAACAAAGCTTATATTTCTCCACCATATGACTAGGATGTCTTTTTCTCAGTTGGTTTTGACTCAGAGGGAGAATAATATTTTATTTATTGGGTCCCCAAATTCTCAAAACCTACTATGTGTAAGGTTCGCAGACGTTTCTGTAGGTGATACATTAATGACTAAGGTAACTTCTTTTCCTCGGGGAGCTTGAAATCTAGTAAAAAGAATGATAACTTTTCAGAAGTAACTATAACACAGGATGAATAATTAAAATAAGAAAAGCAAATTTGGGGGACTTCCCTGGTGGTGTAGTGGTTAAGAATCGCCTGCCAATGCAGGGGACACGGGTTTGATCCTTGGCCCAGGAAGATCCCACATGCCACGGAGCAACTAAGCCCGTGCACCACAACTACTGAGCCCATGTGCCACAACTATTGAAGCCCACATGCCTAGAGACCGTGATCTGCAACAAGAGAAGCCACTGCAATGAGAAGCCCGTGCACGGCAACAAAGAGTAGAGAAAGCCGCAACTAGAGAAAGCCCACATGCAGCAGTGAAGACTCAATGCAGCCAAAAATAAATAAATAAATTAATTAATTAATTAAAATAAAAAAGAAAAGAAAATTTTGTGGGCAATTCAAATGAGGGAGAAACCACTTCCTCCTGGAGGCATCAGGAAAAAAAACTCATGGGAGAGATAGTATTTAATGTGGTTATTACTTTGACAGATTGAATGGGGAAGGGAGAGAGCATTTTAAACACACAGCAATGCCATAAAGGCAGAAAAGCATGAGTATGTGTGTCAGGAGAGGGAGGGTGGCAAGGAGATATCTGTGGAGAAACAACAAGTAATTCATTCTGGCTGAAACTTAGAGTATTAGTAAGTTGGGGAAGAGGCTGGACAGGCTTTGACCATACTGTGGAAACACATGGAAAATTTTTGAACAAGGTACTCACTTTAGAGTTGCTTTTAAAGAAGATGAATCAGGCAATGATACATAAGGCAGTTTCAATTCAGAGATAAGGGAATGGGAATAACTGAGGTGGAACTGAGATTCAATTCCCTATTTGTATGATTCTAAGCCTTGGCTTATCCGAATAAAGCAAATAGAAAAAGATTTGTGTTAGAAGGATAAAACAATGAGCTCAGACTTAGATACTAAGTTTGAGATGTTACTGGGACATTCAAGTGAATAACTCTAGTCACTTCTGGCTCCATTCTGTCCTTCAGTTGGTAGGGAAATAGACTCCACCTCCAATTCTGCAAAGAATTTGTTGCCACCTTGAATGTACTACACCAATTTTACAATTTATTAGCCCTGTAACCTAGGGCTTTTACTTTAATCTTTCTCAGCCTTAGTTTCCTAACATCGCAAAAGGAAAACCTATGTCATAGACTTCCGAAGTTAGATAACATATGTACCTACCTTGCACAGGTCCTAACATGTAGTTGGTGCTAAGAAACGATAGCGATCACCATCATTATCACCCTTACAGAGTCAGGTCCAAATACTGGCTCTGTCATTTACTAGCTGTGTGATTAATCTTTTTAAACCTTCGTTTGCTCATCTTTAAAATGGGGGATAATAAGAATAACTACAACAACTATGGTTGTTGTAAAGACTTATGAGATGATCTATGCATAGAACTTCTTAAGAGGATAGCACTTGTAGTTCCCAAACAGAGCTGTTGTGAAGATTCAATAAGTTCTTGAATGTATTCAGCATACAGTCAAGATTCTAAATGTTAGGTACTATTATTATAATTACATTGTTACTACTAATACTACTACTACAACTACATTGCATTAGGTAGATATTTGGTTGTTACCTCTCTATTAATTGTGGGTTCTTTAAAGAATTTTCTCAATGCGTATTTTACTTAGAAAATAGATAGATAGATAGATAGATAGATAGATAGATAGATAGATAGTTTTAAAATATAAATTGAAGGGCTTCCCTGGTGGCGCAGCGGTTGAGAATCCACCCGCCGATGCAGGGGACATGGGTTTGTGCCCTGGTCCGGGAAGATCCCACATACCGCGAAGCGGCTGGGCCAGTGAGCCATGGCCACTGAGCCTGTGCGTCCGGAGCCTGTGCTCCGCAACGGGAGAGGCCACAACAGTGAGAGGCCCGTGTACCGCACACACACACACACACACACACAAAAAAATATATATATATCTGTGCTCCGCAATGGGAGAGGCCACAACAGTGAGAGGCCCGTGTACCGCACACACACACAAAAATATATATATATATAATATATATAATATATATAATATATTATAATATATATTATATATATAAGATATCTAGAGGTCACTTTGCTCTGTGTATTAGGAAATTAGGGTTTGGGGCCTTAAGGTACGGAGTTTAGAATACATGCATAGAGATAATAATTGAGAACCTTGAGGGAGTATAGAGAATAAGGAGGCCTGATGAACCTTACCAGGTGTTTGCTCATTGAAGATGGGAGAAGAAAGAGAGGCCAGGAAGGGATTCATAAGAAAAGATGAGTGATGCAGAAGTAGAATGATAGCCATCACAGTCCCAAGAAAGGAGAACACTGCAGGAAGGACAGGGATGTTCAACATTGCTAAATGGTACATAAAAGCTTGAGGAAAAACTGTAGGCTTTGCCAATTATGGGGTAATTGGTGACCTTGAGATAACAGTTTTAGAAAGAGAACCAAGAGTAGAATCCAGATTCTGAGAAAATTAGTAGGAAATTTGAACACTACAATGGTAGCCTGCTTTTAAAAGATATTTTCCAAAGAAGAGAAGAAAAAACAGGGCAGTAACTGAGGCAGTAGTAAGGTCAAGAGAAGGATCATTGTAAGGAGAGAGAATCTGTGTAGAAACTCAAACAGGGAAAGCAAATGAAAACATCATCAAGAGAGGTCCTTGGTGGAATAGGGATCCAGAGGAAACAGGGAAGAATGGGAATAGAGGCTAGGTTGAACTTTGTAAAAGCAGAGACATGAGCCTCTCTTGGAGGCCAGAGTAAAGCAAAGGAGTAGGCAGATTAAAATTACCAAGAGATATTAAGATGGAGCAAATGGAATTGCAAGAGGTCTCCATCAGATATCTTGGATCTTACTGGTAAACAAGAAAGTGACTACAGTATTCTGAGAGATTGCCAGGAGTGGGTGGGAACTGAAGGACAAGGAAAGCTGTATGGAAAGGCTGCTGTGCAAAGCTGACTGTAGCTGAATTCAATAATTTCTGGGGCAGTAGAGAGCTTAGATGAAATTAGATAATTAGTTTAGTGCCATTGGTTTAATGATATCCTGTAGACCAAATCTATTGACTTTCCCTAGAAATGATCAATCTTCAGGAGGAAGAGTAGGGAAAGCATATTTTGCATTATATTAAACTTGATAATGCTGAGGCAGAAATGAGGGAACATAAAAATGGCAAGGGATGCCATGTGGTAATTAATAGTAAGTTACTAACATGGCTTGGTATATAACTGACATAACAAATGAACCCAGAACAGAGAATATATTGAAGAAAAGAGAGAGTTCAAGACACATATGGATACCATTAGGATTAAAAACAGGTTAGATGATCATGAAGATATGGAAGGAATTGAAGTTGAGATTAGAATGTGGATTCTCAGGGGTTTTAAGATCTTAGAAGTGGAGCAACACCAAGTGAGATGAAGTCTAGGGGGACCTTGTCAGAGGGGTCACCTCGTGGAGTGGAGCTCAGCTTCCAAAGTCCAGAAAGCAGTGAGGAAAGGTTGTGTAGGAATATGATCCAGTGGGTCAGTCAGAGTGGTCTGGGTTCTAAGCCCCAGCTCTATCACTCTTCAGTTGGGTGACCCTGTGCAAGTTACTAAACCTTTCCACGTCTCTTTTCTCATCTGTAAAATGGAGGTCATATTGGTTCCCAACTTTCAGAATTGTTGCGAGGACTAAATGGGATAATATATGTAAAGTATCTCACATTTGACACCTGATGAGGGCTCAGAACATACTTTTATTAATATTTAGTGTTCGCTTTCAGTATTTTCATGAATCATACCTTAGTGTCTATCCTTGGGAGGATGACAGAGCTTAAAGTGGAGAGGAAGACTGTAGATGGAATACTAAAGTCAGTGAAAAAGATACTGTATCAGGTTTTAGAGGTTAGTGGATGATTGGGTAAGGAATGTTAGAAAGCCTAACTAAAAAGCCTTCAACAATACTGACTACCTCAAAACAACAAATCCCCAGGTAGAACTGCTCCAAAGTTTAGTGCCATTGGCTTAACGATATCCTGAAAGACCCAGATGCTTTCTCTACTTGTTGGCTTGTCCCCTTGGACTATTTCTCAACATGGCCCCAATATCATGGCTGAAGTTTCAGGTACCGTTAGGCACTGAGTTTGACAGATCCTTAGTGGATCTCTCTACAGTGTGAGAGGGCTAGCACCTATTGATTTCAGTTTGGGGAATAAGACAACAGAGAAATACCATTTAACATTTTGTTGCACAAATGATGCTGCAATGAGCACCCTTGTAGATGCCTTCATTATGCATATGTGAAGTATTTTGTAGGATGAATAGGGAGATGTCAAGTTGCTTCCACAGAGGGCAACTTTTAAGTGTTGCAGAATCTTACAAATGCCATTACCACTTTACACACTTATTAGTAGTACAAAAAAAATTTCCTTACTTCCTATCCAAAGTTTGATAAGATTAAACTTTTAAATATTTGTTAATCTGGCAGATAAAAAACTTATCACATTGCTTTTTCAGTGTGCATTTTCTTGGTTACAAGTGAAGTTGACTAGCTTCTCAAATGTTTGGATTATTTGCACTAAATTTTCTATGAGTTTCCTGTTTACAACTTTTGCTTGCTTTTGTATTAGGTTGTTCATGTTTTCTTCACTTATAGAAATTCCTCATATAGTCTAGATAGTATATAACAATCCTTTGATTGCTCTTTATGTCTATCTTTTGTCTTTTAGCTTTGTTTAAGGTGTCTATTGTAGGAAGCAACTTTTAATTTGCACAAATTTTTTGTACTCTTAAGGTTCTTAGGTTGTTCTACTGGCAGTAACTATGCAGTTGTTTAATCTCCAGGTCAACCCTGCCCAAAGTCAAGTACAGGAAGCCATCTACACAGTGTCATTTAAATGATATGGAGAGAAAGGCTCAACTGCTCAAATATATTTCAATCCATGAGTCTGATGCCATGTCTGAATTTTCCCACCTGAGTCATTCCCAAGGGACTTTCTGGGAACTTGGATTTGAACTGTGTGAAGGATATTATTATCTTGTTGAGACAGGATATTAGCCTATTAACAATAATTGTGCTCTCTGATTAAATTTTGCCATTTATTTTTATCAGAGGGAATGAGATGTACAGGGAAAGTAAAGAATGTTTGAAACAGTGCATGGCTCATGTGCTTGAAGAAATTTTATGGAAGGATTCGGGTAGCAAGGAGGTAGCTTCAAGACAACTTCTCTCTTTCTCAGGAAGGAAGAAACGAGAAAGACAAAAAGGGAATACTCTCAAAACAAACCTTGATTTTTTTTCTCCCCTTAGGCTACAGTCCTTTAACATTTGGGTTACTTGCTAGGTCAATATCAAAATGTGATAACTTTCCACTGAATGTAGATGCTACTTTGATTATTTCCTTAATTAAAGCAAACTTAAATAAGCAGTTCCACGGTTATGATTCAAAAAATCCTTTCAAACATTCCTCATGAAAGAGTCCTGTGATAAAGTCATTTCAGATGGAAAACAAGGGAATTAAAAAAGAAAAATGGCATAAAAGACTTCTCTTTTGCCATGTGTTAAGTTGGGGGAATTTTTTCTATCCTTGTAAGCGGTTTTTAGTCTCTGAGGAAAAAAATACTTAAAGAAAGCAGATGTTGATGAGTCACATTGAAGCTCTTATAGTTTGAAACATATTTTTTATTTGTATATGAAGCTGTGGTCTGGAAGATAACTGGCTAAAGTCCTTGACTAAAACCCTATGTTGTCAATACCAAAGAAGTTGGACGAGAAAATCTCTACAAATACTCCCAACTCTGTATTCTACACTTTTTAATGAACTTTATGCTTTTTTTTTGCCTTTGCCCCAATTATGTAGCCACAAGATGATATAGCCCCCAGCCCCTTTTCTCCTCTAACTATTTCTTTAAGTCACTGTCCAAGAATGAACAGTGAAGGAGTTAGGAAGGAGGAGAAAACTTTCAAAGTGTGAGAATGGGAGCAGCCGTCAGTCACTGTTCAGTAAATTTTTAGATTGCTAACCACAAGTGGACAGACTAACCAAATGATCACAAGCATGATTACAGCTGAAGATAAGTTTCTTTATAACAAAGGACTGAAGACCTAACTGAGAAGTAAAAAAAAACCCACTTCTCGGGCTTCCCTGGTGGCGCAGTGGTTGAGAGTCAGCCTGCCGATTCAGGGGACACGGGTTCGTGCCCCGGTCCAGGAAGATCCCACATGCCTCTGAGCAACTAAGCCCATGCGCCACAACTACTGAGCCTATGCTCTAACCGCAAAAAAAAAAAAAAAAAAAAAAAAACAAACCCCACTTCTCTCAGGAAGAACCAACACCTGAGCAGAGATCTGAAGGAGGAAGAGCGGTTACAAAGTGAAAGAGGGGTGGGTTGCCTGTGGTAAGAGCATGCCAGGCAGAAACAACTAGCACCTACAGGGTCCTGCAGCAGGGGGCACAGTGTGTTCAGGGAAGTTGGAGGTAAGGGATGCATCCCCAAGGTAGTTAAGGGAAAACAGACAGGATTTAGAATTGATTTGGATCATTGGAGCTAGTTCTCCCTCAGAGTCCTTGCTACTCTCTTCCTCCTCTTTCTCTCCTAGCAGATAAAAAACACTTGAGCTAGGCATTGTTTTAAGCACTTTACACATATGAACTCAACAATAACCCAGTGAGTATATGGTAGAATATATGAACTCATGATCCTACCTGAAAATCTCTGCTTCGCCTTTTTCTTCCATATATCTATCTATCTATCTATCTTTAAGATAGCAGACATTTTTTGGGGGGGGGTAGGGACAAGCTTGGGGTTATTTGAGAAAAGAAAACAAAAAAAGGATGGGAGTATTCAGATGCGGTTTGGACATGCTCAATCCCAAGGCATGGGACTTAGGAAGAAATCTACAATCCATTCCTGTGTAATTTATTTAATTGAAATATATAATATCTATTGAGTGCATATTGCATCAAGTACTATTCTGAACATTTTATGTATTAATTTATTTTATCTTCATACCTAACCCTTTTGTGATGCCCATTTTACAAATGAGAACACCAAGGGAAATCTCCAAGAATGTACCGCTGATAGTAGTGAAGAGAGGTGGGTGCTGATCCTGGGCAGTCTGTCTTCAGAGGCCACACTCTTAAGCACTAAACATCACTTGCTCATCTGTATGACTGCCCAATGCCTTGCTACCTCCTAAAATGGTTCTCTTCTTTCTTCTCCACTAGACTCCCTTATGATACCATTAGGAAACAAAGGTCCTCACGACAAACATGATATAGTCATTGAATTAACAGAAAATAAAGAAACTGGTGGACCTCTATAAGGACAACTACCAAGACTGCTTTTTCTTAAACAAATGAGAATATGGAAGTTATTTTGTGGCCAATGAACATGAAATACTTAAGATATGAGGCAAGCTGCCATGTAACTCTAGATTCCTGAAACTGGTAGTATAAAAACTGCTCTAAGGCTGCTTTTGAGCAGGGATTATAGTCAGTCCTACACCACTAAAGTAATTACAGTAGAAAAAAGAAAGACCATTTCCAACGAAGCTGCAGAATTTCTCTGATTTGCATTAAGAATTTGTCATTTTCTTGGCACATGTTTCTCCTTTCATTATTGAACTCTATGAGAGATCATGTGTTTCAAGTCTGCCTCACTTTCATTTAGGCTCAAATCAAATTCCAGAATGTTCTTTTGGATGAAGGGGTTTCCCTAAAGCTAACCGGAGTTTGCTGCATTTTTGTTGAGATCTAAACTAGCAGGATTTCAGTACCTCACTCGTCACTCATCACTCTAATCGTTGTATATATCCTCAGCTTTCTTGCTACTTTATTCCTGCATCTTACCCTCTTAGAAGATAATAAAGCACTTCTGTTGTGTTTTCTCTGTGCCCTTCCCCTCTCCTCCCCTCCCTTCCCCTTGCCTCCTCTTCTTTCAGTGCTTAGAACTGTCCATCTATTCACTCAACAACACCCTCTGAGTATGTGGCAGAGTATGTGGGCCCAGATGCAGGTAGGTTGAGAGACAGGGTGGTGGAAGCATGTAAAAGATCTCCTCTAAATGCTCCTAGTTTCTCTGTAAACGGGAAACAGACTATACTCATTCTACAGATGAGGAATCTGAAGAATCTGAAGCACAGAGAGAGTAAGCAGTTTGTTCAAGACCACCTAGCGTCCAAGTGGCCGAACCATGATTAAAATCTAATCAGTCTGACTCGAGTGTATACTCTTCACCTTCACGCTCTGCTGCCAAACTCCTCTCTGGTTAAATTCAACTCTGTACTTCCCTGCCTGACCCACCAGGGTCCTTCTTACACTGCTCTAACAGCCCTCCTCTGCACTCCCACCTGACACACTGGGTGCTAATTCAAGGAATTTCCTAACTTCTTGCTTCTTTCTGAAAGAGAAACAGTTGGTAACTTTTGTGAATTAGGCTGTAACTACTTTATAACTAACATGTCCTGCCCATCATCTGTCAGCTGCAAGGTACTCTGGTGAGCCACCACTTGAGAGCTTTACTCATTTTAACAGATTTCATTGGCATAGCTCTGGGTGGCAATCCAGTTTTTTGAAAATGTGCTCAACCAGAAAGGCCCAAGTCCACACAGCTGTGGCAAAGTTACAGTTCTGTGGTTTCATGTTAGTTACCTTATAGTTACTGTGTAATTAGTGCCGCTTAATGTATGTTACCAAAATAAATATATCTACCCCAGGGGAAAAAAAAAAAAAGCTGAACATAGCTGAAGACTAATGACCATGCTGATTATTCTCTCTTCAGATTCATGCTTTGGCACAGCCCTGAAAGCCTACTCTACTTTCCCAGTCAGTTCATTTCTTAATTACTTTACCTCTTACCTCTTTTCAAACTTTTGTTGCCACTTCTCCAGTCTTCACTCTGTAATGACTTGTTTCCCATTTCATTGAGAAAATGGAAGCAGTCAGAAGAGAACTTCCACATACTCCCCACACCACATCTACTGACCTACTTGCCTTGGGCCCCATGTACTCTGCCTGACCTTTCACCATGGATGAATGTCTGTGTGCTTATCTAAATCCAGTAGCTCCTTATTGTGCACTGGATCCCATCCCCTCACCTTCTCCAGGGTCTCTCTCATTCAAATATACCCTCTCTTCTGTATCATCAATTTTCCTACCCCCATAAATCATTTCCCATCAGTAGACACATATTCTGTAATATTCCTATCTTAAAAACAAAAACAGACTTCTGGTTTCTGATCTGGCCTGTAAGGAGCTTGGCAATTGTCATTCTTTCTTCACAGCAAGTAAAAGGCTGAACAAATTGAAAAATCAACAATTTTTCTTAGCTCCATCAGAGAAGTGAGGTCATAGGCAAACCACTACCTCCCAAACTGGAGAGACAGGGAAATACAGAGAATCACAACTTACTGGAGCAGAAACCTTCATGAGAACCGGTGCTGGGATATGAAAACCTGAACTGTAATTGACAAATTGCTGGAGGTTCAGTGTGCACAAGCCTGAGAGTTAAAAACTCCAGGGAGACCCAGTCATCAGCAGGGCCCCACAATTTTGTGTTTTATCTCCAGGAGCTTGACCTGGTTCTTGCAGTGAATATCAGAGGAAAATTCACTTGGGTTTCTGGAAGGAGGAGGAGAAAAGAAATCATTTTGAAATATGTAAGAGCATTTTTTTCTTAACAAGTCCTGCCCATAAGAGAAACTATTTTACAGAGCCTAAACTACTGAGATTTTATCAGAAGGGAAATACCCAAGCCTAGCCCATTCTAACTTTCCACATGGGAGAAAGGAAATACCCAATCCCAATCCCTTTTAGCCTTCCATGTGAGGGAAGGGAAGTAGCTAACTCCATCCCCCTCTAGCCATTCTGTCCCACCTCGGGGGAAAACACTGAGACACACTTGTGAAGTTCACAGTTCAGAGGCACAGGCTCTCTAAAAGACTGAGACCTGAGAACACTTTCCCTTCCCCCACACCTTACTACCACATTACTAAAGGTCTATTTACCACAGTGCCTTTTAACCAATATATTATGTCTGGTTATAAAGGCAAAACACGCAGTTTGAAGAGACAGCAAGCACTAGAACTAGACTCAGATATTGCAGGGATGTTGGAATAATCAGACCAGGAATTTAAAACAACTATGATTAATATGCTAAGGGCTCTAACAAATAAAGTAGACATCATGCAAGAACAGATGGACAATGTAAGCAGAGAGGTGGAAATTCTAAGAAAGAATAAAAAGGAAATACTAGGGATAAAAAAGTTGTAATGGAAATGAGGAATGCCTTTGATGGGCTTATGGGTAGACAGGACACAGCTCAGAAAAGAATCTCTGTGCTTGAGCATATGTTAATAGAAATCTCCAAAACTGAAAAGGAAACAGAAGACTTTAAAAAAAGACAAAAAAACCCAGAACAGAATATCCAAGAACTGTGGGACAATGATAAAAGGAGTAACATACACATAATGGGAATACTAGGAGGAGAAGAAAGAAAAATTGAAAGAAGGGACATCACAAAATATCCCATGAACATTTTAAGGATAATTATGCCCTTCACAAAAATTAATTCAAAATGTATCATATAGAAATGTAAAATACAAAAATTATAAAACTCCTAGAAGATAACATAGCAGAAAACCTAGATGACCTCTGATATGGCAATTTCTTTTTAGATGTAACACCAAAGGCATGATCCATGAAAGAAAGAATTATAAGGTAGAGTTCATTAAAATTAAAAACTTCTGCTCTGCAAAAGACAATGTCAAGAAAATGAGAAGACAAGCCTTAGAGTGGGAGAAAATATTTCCAAAAGATATATCTATAAAGGATGGTTTTCCAAAATACACAAAGAACTCTTAAAACTCAACAATAAGAAAATCAACAACTGCATTGAAAAATGAGCCAAAGACCTGAACAGACACTCTATCAAAGAATACATACAGATGGCAAATAAGCATATAAAAAGATGCTCAACATCATATGTCATTAGAGAAGTGCAAATTAAAATAACAATGAGATACCACTACACACCTATTATTTGGGCCAAAATCCAAAACACTAACGACAGCAAATGCTAGTGAAGATGTGGAGCAATAGGAACTGTCATTGCTGGTGGGAATGCAATATGGTACAGCCACTTTGGCAGACAGTTTGGCAATTTCTGTCAAAACTAAACATGGCTCACCATAAGATCCAACAATTGCACTCCTTGGTATTTAATCAAATGAATTGACGAGTTGTATCCACACAAAACCTTGCACATAAAGATGTTTACAGCAGCTTGATTCATAGTTGCCAAAACATGGAAGCAACCAAGATGTCCTTTAGTAAGTGAATGGATAAATAAACTATAGTACATTCAGACAATTGAGTATATTCAGTGCTAAAAAGAAATAAATTATCAAGCCATGAAAAGACATGGAGGAATCTTAATTGCATATTACTAAGTGAAAGAAGCCAATCTGAAGAGGCTACATATTGTATGATTCTAACTATATGTCATTCTAGAATAGGCAAAACTATAGAGACCATAGAAAGATCAGTTGTTGCAAGGGTGGGGCGGGGGTGAGGACATGAATAGGCAGAGCACTGAGGCTTTTTAGAGAATTTGGCTCTGGAAAAGGCAAAACTATGGAGGAGGTAAAAGGATCAGTGGTGCTAGGGTTTGGGGGAGAGAGGGATGAAGAGGTGGAACACAGGATTTTTAGGGCAGTGAAACTACTAGGTATAATACTATAGTGGTGGATACATATTATACATATGTCAAAACCCAAATAATGTAAAACACCAAGGGTGAACCCTAATGTAAACTATGGACTTTGGGTGATACTGATGTGTCAATATAGGTTCATCGATTGTAACAAATACAGCACTCTTGTGTGGGACTTTGATGGTGGGTGAGGATGTATATACATGTATGCTCAGTAGACATGTGGGAAACGTCTCTATCTTCTGCTCAATTTTGCTGTGCACTAAAACTGCTCTAAAAATAAAGTCAATTTAAAAGCAAAACAAAACAAAAACAAAATAAAAAAACCTTCCTGGACCTACATTTGTTTCCAGCTGCCACCTTATTTCTCTGCTCCCTTTAGAGAAAAACTCCTCCAAAGAGTTGCCTGTACTCGCTAGCTGTCTCTATTTCCCCTCTTCCCATCTCTCTTGGATCTATTCCCACCAAGCTTTTGCCCTCACTATTCCACTGAAATGTGGTCAATTCTCAGTCCTCATGTTACCTGAAATATGAGCAGCTGTAGACACTGATCATTTCATCTTTTTCAATAGACTGACTTCACTTGGTTCCTGGGACGCCCATTTTTAATGTTCCCCTTCTCCCGTCGGCCACTCTTCCTTAATCTCCTTCGCTGGTTTCTTCTCATATCTCTAAATGCTAAACATTGGAGTGTACTGAGCTCAGTCTTTGGTCTTCTTTGCTGTATCTACACTTACTTTCTTGGTGATCTCATCCAGACTCATGGCTTTAAATACTATTGATAACCGAGGATGCCTCAAAAAAACAATAAAAAACAAATTCATGGGGTTGTAATGAGGATGAAATGAAGTTAATGCACACAGGCACTTAAAACTGTCTGGAACACAGTAAGTACTTTATATACTCAGCTAAAAACATGCTGGCTGTCTACTAGGCATCACAAACATCACATGTTTAAAACCAAATTTCCAATTTTTCTCCCTTAAGTTCTCGCTCCTATAGACCTTCCTAACATCTTTAACTCCTTGCTTCCTATCATATTCCCCATTTAGACTATGAGAAAATATGGGGGGATTTACCTTCAAATTATATTCAGAATTCAAACTTTCCCAGTATTTCATCACTATATCCTTGTCCAAGCTACTATTATCTTCTACCTGCTCTATTGAAAATTTGCTGATCTGTCTCCCAGGCTTTCTCTTATTTCCCTTTGGCCTAGTTCAACACAGCAACCAGAGTGAACCTTTTAAAATGTAGGTCAGGGCTTCCCTGGTGGCGCAGTGGTTGCGCGTCCGCCTGCCGATGCAGGGGAACCGGGTTCGC